>NC_050527.1:21002049-21019208 GCF_002922805.2 Oryzias melastigma | reverse complement strand
GCAACCATTAATTTTGATCAATTCTGTAGTCATAGCATGCTTGATCAATCTTTGCATTATATTGGACACTTGTATAATAAACCACTTCATTCATTCATATTCATGTTTTTAAGTTCATTTAAGTTTTATTTCTCAACTAGAGAAAAAAAATGAACAGACTGTAGTTTTATTAGATTTTCTTTTGTCTAAATTAATAATGTAGTTCTAATAAAAATGATTTCTTTAAAACTAAAAACTGTTATTGCTTCTAATTAAACATGTTTTTCCAAAGTGCCTAAAGGTTAGAGATAGACTTCGTCCTTCTATCAGACATCATTGGAAAGCAGCTGTTTGAGTTATGAAGAAGACTTGGACCAAACACTTGGATCTTTGGCTGTTAAGAACTTCTTTGTTCTTCAGCACAAACCCTGAAAGAGAACTAAGCCGTTTACCTGATTTCATCTAGAAGATCTGCAAACTATTAGAACAGACCGTTTGTGTTTACTGTGCTTCATCCGATATCCTGGAGACGGTAAATGTCTTTAATTGAATTTCATTTCCCACTAATGAACTCCAACACACTGATTGGAAACATTGTTCTAGATGCGTGGAGCTTTCTGCATTGCTTCAACTCCAAATGTTTTATAACCTTTAGTCACAAACCCACTGTAGTCTTACAGTGTTTATGCAGAGTATTATGGGTTGTATTGTATTTGAGCAGGAAACTGGTGTAGGTTCTCTGTTCCACGTGATTCCTCCCCAAATACCCCAATACTTCCATACAGCTATCGTCAGCAACAATTTAATGATTTCATTCTTTAAAGTTTGAATCTTTTACTTTCTTTCTCCATCTTCCTCCCTCGCTCTTTGCTTTCAAATTCACATTAAAACAAATTATTTAATGCCAGTGAAACAAGTCAAATCCAGCATATATCCCATTTTAAACTATTTTTCTGACCCTCAAACTCACAGCGGCTTCGTTCTCCTTTCTTTACTTACCTCTCTGTGCCGTTAAAAACAGACGTCACCAAATGTGATATTACTGCACTGTTGTTCTGGCCAAGAATGCTCTGGAACCATCTTGGGGCCGTGTTGTTGTCTGCAGCAGGTCCTCTCGGTACACTCTGCAGAAGAATGAAGCGTGTTTTTGTCAAACCACTGCTCGATCTGATCCACTGTGGTTCTACGGTATAATGGGGTCCTTTACAGTTCTGGCTGCTTGTGTGTTCTGCAGATGGGTGACCGTGTAGGTCCTGTGGGAACTGGTGAGGCAAGTTCATCTGGGGGCTCAGAGAGACGGTCCGTCAGTGTGAGCATGACACACCGACAGGAGGCGCTGGTGAGTTCACCTGGATCTGCAGTGGTGCTGGCTCCTCAAACATCTGTAAAAGAAGAAGAGCTCTCTTGTGCCAGGTTTAAAATTAGGTGGTTTAACATAATTATGAACTAGATATATAGCATTACCTGCAATAATGCTAGTGTGAATGCTGTAAGCTGAATTTGGCCGCTGAAGGTACTAGTGCTGATAGCTGAAGATGCTGAAATTGATAGCTAAATATTCTGAAGCTGATGGCCAGTAAAAATATTGGCTAAATGCCTAAAGCTTGAAAAAAACTAAGGTTAGCAAAAAACAGCTAGCATTTAGCTGGAAAAAATAACTAAATTTAAAAATATCCTAAACAAACTGTAATAAAGCTTAAATTAGCCAAAACGGCTAGCATGTAGCTGAAATATTAGCTAAACAAAATAGCGTAAAAATCTTTGTAAATGCCAAAATAGTCCAAAAAGTTAACAGAATGACCGTTTTTAGTACTTTAAAACCGTAACTTTTTAACATAATTATGAATAATAAAAAGGCAGGAATATTATTCCAGAATAAATTAACTTAAACCTGAAAAAACTTAATATTCATAAAAATATATTTAGTCATAATTATACAAGTTAGCTTCCTAATTTGAGTCCTTTCTTTTAAGAAGCAACATTACCTCTCATCTGTGCTGATGGGCCTTTTGATGTTGAACTCAGGTTCTGACCCGTGATCTCGGAGACTTTGAAGAGGACGGTGTTGATGAGCCTGATGGTGCCAGGGCCTCATTAGGCTTGAGGGGGGGCCCATGTGGTGTCCCTGTGGAAACTGCTGCTACAGCCTCTGATGGTGCAAGTGAGGACGATGGTGCTCCACCCTCCACCTCCCTGGAGCCCAAATATTTCTCTCAGAGTTTCTTGGAGGAACAAGACGAGTCGGATGAATGTTGGAGTCATTGCCCCGACGACCTGGAGCTGGAGTTTCAGCAGGGTCTGTCGGATTCAGCAGACGGTTTCTTTCGCAGCATTACACTTTGGGTCTGTCTGCTAATCTTGTTGACTCTCTTTAGGAGCCAATGTCACTCATGACATCGTTTACAAGAATGAAGATGGCCAGTGGGTCACAGATCTGGCCTATTACTCCTGTTTTAAGGAAGAAGTTGATGGGAAGAAGTTGGAGAACTCAGAGCTGTTTCAGTCTGAAGACTTCCTACCTGCCAGTAAGGACTGAATGACTGCATCCATGAGTGTACTGTCAAAGGAAATGGGGACACTTGTCTTTGTTGTGGTGTAGGTGATGCTCTGGAGAAGATTGGGAAGGATGAAGAAGAGTTTGAGAAAGAGCATCAGTTTATGCAGGTATGGATGAAGGCTTTGGTATGTTTAAGGCTTCCAGCATCAGTTATTTGAACGATTTTGATGTCATGTTCAGGACACGCCTCTCAACTCTGGTTCTTGAGCAGGAAAACATCAGAAACTACACAAATGTACTTTAACATGCAAGAGAACAGTAGCTGTGTGTACATGTGCTAAAGGTTTTTAATCAGATCAATGATTGGATTAGAATGAACTGTATACGTGACTCTGAAAAACTTTAGCCAATCATCGTGGACATTTACATCCGTCCCACGTTTGATCGGAATAAATCATCTTGACGTGTGCAGAACTATCTAAAATACCAGAAGAAGTTGCAGCGCAGTTCTGTTGTGGCTGCAGTTTACATGGAACGAGATGATCTTCTGAGCACGTTTTATTTTTTATATTCATCAATTCTCTAAATATGTGCAGCCATTGCAGAAGTTTTTTTCTTGGCTGCACGTAACCAGAGGAAGGGTTAGATTAATACATGCAACCAACAACAAAATGATTGCGATTGTTTGCACGGTTTCACAGGACTGCTCGGAGCGTGGAGCGGCACACAAACCGTCCCAAAGCCGCTCCTCTGCTCACGGTTCTCTGGCAGCTTGCTCGTGCGGAGCTGGCTCCTCTGCTCAGACACAGTCCTCTGCGCTCCTAAGCATCTTCCAGAGCACACATGGTTATGCGTGACATAAAAGCCAGTGCATTAATGAACCACCCAGTGTTTACATTAGGGGTGAATCACAAAACTCACTTTTCGGATCGTGTCACAGTTTTAGGGTTCAGTGTTCGGATCATTTTTCAGATTAGTAAAAAAAAAAAAAAGAAAACAAGAAAAGTTAACAGCCTAAATTTTTTGCTTTTTGAAAAGCTTTAAAACATGTATTTGAGAAAGCATATCTAAAGTACTTCAAAGCATAAATATACACTCACACAGCTTTGAACTTTGAACATGAACAAAAATGTAAAAACATGTAGTTTCTGATTACATTTACACTTCTGGAGACCAAATCTACAAAAACTGAGAGAAAAGAATGCTGAAACTTTCTTTGTTTTTGCTATTAATGGTAGTATTGAGACTAACTGTAGGAACATATAAATATTTCAAATAATTATTACTATCTGTAGTACATGTGCATGTACAAGGTATTTTTTGGCTATTTTAAAGTTTAGCTAATATTTCAGCTACATGCTAGCTATTTAGACCAATTTAGGCTCTTTTTTTATTAGGCTAATTTGGAGTTTAGCTAATATTTTACCTACATGCTAGCCATTTAGGCTAATTTAGTTTTTTTGTTTTTTATGTTATTTTGGAGCTAATATTTCAGCTGCATCCTAGCTGTTTTGGCTAACTTCGTCTTTTTTCATTTTTTTCCGGCTAATTTGGTATTAAACTAATATTTTAGCTGGCTATCAACTTCAGCGTTTTCAGCTCTTGGCTTCAGTGATTTCAGCTATCAACTTCAGCGTTTTTAGCTACCAATTTCAACATTTTCAGCTATCACTACTAGCATCTTCAGTGGTCAAATTGAGCTTACAACATTCACACTAGCATTATCTCAGGCAATGCTATATACCTAGTTTCTAGTTAGTCTAAAGCTAACAATAGTTAAGATATGTGCTTTATATCCAGTTTGCGCATGACCCGATTAGTCGACTAATCGAAGAAAATAATCTGTGATTAGTCGACTATTCAAATAATCATATGTGGCACCACTAATTCGAGTTACATGATCAAATGTTCTTTTGTTTTTTTTCATTGTGCTGATTAAGTGAACTTTCTGCCTGATGATCGTAAAGAAGACATTCTGAATTTGGATGGTCCCTGTTTGAACACGTCTCGTTTCCCAGGAGGAGCAGATTGCACCTGTCAGCAGCAACAGCTCTTTTCAAGGGGACTCCTCCTGGAGGATTCCCCCCACCAGCCACATCCACATGAGGGCGTCTCAGGTCTCCTCGGACTTCCAGCAGACAGATGAAAGCTACCTTCGGCTGTCTTTGGGGCAGTTTTTCGGGCAGCGCTCTGAAGCTATGGGCTGTCTGGGCAGTGCTGATGTGGATGATGTGAAACGGGTAAAACCTAATCCTGCTCTTGTAGCCCACATGGGGGGGTGGACGTGTCCGGTGTTGCTAAATGTCATCTGTTCTTCCAGCCGTCTTTTGGGTACATCATTACCTCTCCAGAGAAGAGGGAACCATTTGCACTGATCTCCACATCAGAGCTGCGGTCTGCAGACGGCTCGCCTCACAGTGACACTGCAGACAGAACTCTCAACCCAGGTCGGTTTAGATGGAAGCCAATGAAAATGCTTCTGAAATTCTGTTTAAATGAATCACCCTGTGATTTATCTGATTACACATGATGAAGATGAGCTGGACAACACCCTCAATGCCCACAAAGAAAGGATCTCACTGCAAGATGCTGCAGAACCTGCTGAGGTACATCTCTGTTCTCTCCTCAGAAAATCAAAGGTTTGTACCAAAAAAAGTTCACTTAGCTGTTTCTTCATGTAGCAGGAGGTCTTACCTGCATTACCTGAAGACGGGCGGGGATCGGGTGCTGAACCAAGCCCAGGCAACCAAAGCTACGCCTCCCCTGGAAGTGAGAGCAGTCCGCTAACGCTCAGCATCAGCACCATTGCCTCAGCTATTGCTAATGCATCCGTAAGCACTGACCCATCCCAGCTGGCCGCGATGATCCTGGATCTGACCAAGAGGAACAGGACCAAGTGTCTGGCGCCGTCCGCTGGCAGCAGCTCAGACGACCGCTCTGCAGCTCAGCAGGTGAGACTCTTCAGTAGGATTGTTTGTCATTGTGACGAAGCAGCGTCACAGGTTGCAGGACAGTGCCTGAAGACTTGAATTGGTTTTTTTTTCCTCCTTCTATCCTATCATTTCTCAGTCATTTAGTTTATAGTTACACCAGACACATACATACATCCAGGCACATTAATCATTCACTTTCACCACAGCCACATTTTATTTAACTCAAAGGGTGCACACTTAGTTTTAAATAGAATGTTACTTACCATCCAGGCTTCCCACCACAAACATTCCAACCAGAGCATTGTACACATCATCATACATATAGGAAACAGGAAGTGATGTCACATGTCAGAATTGTAAGTTTTTTTTTTTTCTCTCTTTTTCTCTGTCACAATGCTTTTGATATTCATACTTGTTTCTGTTAAAGCCATGATTAATTATTTCTTCATTTTAGGTCATTTTTTCCAGGTATAAGGCTGAATTTTCTGTTAAAGAAATGTTTGGTTAATTGGCCTGTGGGAGGGGCTAAGCCTTTATAAGGGGAGAACTTTTCAGTTTGATGGCAGAGCAATCATGGTTGCAGTGGTGGCAACAGGCTCTCCCAAACAGTGTTTGTGAACTCTGTTTCTTATTGGGGAACAATAAAATCCCATTACCTATTCAAGACCTGGCTCATCTTATTTCTGAGTACTTCCTGGCTCACTACAAGAAGAACCCCGCCACAGTCATGTTTTTGGTTTAGATGCAAAAGAGACAGAAAAGATTCTGAGGTAATAATAGAAATGGTAATGGATGAGATGGAAGGGGAGGATTTGCTGTAGAACCCCTTAAAGCAGGAGTCTGCAGCTTGAAGCTCCTCAGGGTTCCTGCGGGGTCTTGAAAAGTCTTAAAAGCATTGAATTTACAAATTTGGAATTAATACCTTAAAAATGTCTTGAATTTTGATATCTGAGCCTTAAAAAAAGTGTGGTTGAAACTTTTCCCTTCACATTTCATGCCAAAAATAAAACATTTTAATAGAAAAAATGAAAGTATTTTTTGGACCATTGTTGTATTAAGCAAAACAAAACAGTCAGATGAGTCAAATGTGGTTCACTGAATATGCTGAAACTTTTTCGCAGAAGATGCTGAAGAAATTTACTGTAATTGATGATGGATTTGCTGAAAATGCTAAAGCTATTTGCATAATGCTAGAATTGCTAAATGACTTAAAGTTGCAGAAATAGCAGAAAGTGCACAAAGAATTAAAATAATTTCTTTAAAAATAAAAAAAATGACAAAAAAAGTCCAAAAACCTCATGAGATGAAAAATTAACCAAAAAACACAACACGTTGCCAAAATACCAACTTAAATGAGTATTAGCATTAAAAAACCTCAGATGCCATTTTAGCTAAACTAACACGTTCCTAAAATGTTAGATTAACTCAGAATTTGATTGAATTGATGAAAATGATGTCATTAAAAAGAGAGAATGCCAACATGGAACAGTCCTCAGGCTGATCATATTCTCTGCCTTCCTCTTAGATCCTGTCTGAGGCGGATCACAGAACCTTCCTGGAGACTCTGCAGGGCAGCATCTGTGTTGGAGACATGACTGGATTTGACATAGAGAAATATTTGAAGAAGGCAAATGTTTCTGCCAGCAGTGACTCCTCTGATGCACAGACCACTTTAGACTTGAGTGTTTGGGCTGAGTGTCTGAGCAGCTCCCAGAAGAACCATCAGGGGCCTTCAGACACAAAACCTGCAGACAGGAAGAAGAGGATAGAAGCCACCTACAGCCCCTCTTCAGTCTATACTGAACCAGCAAACCCTAAAAGAAGCATTGGACCCCCGGTTTCTCTCAGACACTCCCCATCCAAGCAGAGTTACCCTGGAGACTTACGGACTTGTGGCTCTGCAGGCCCAACTCTAATGGAAAATGTTGAAAACAAAAGGACGTTTTCAGGAGCTCCAGATCAGAGGGACACAAGTTTGCCTGAAACCTCCCCAAACTGGAGGAAAGGAGAGCTGGGCCTTTCTTTTCCCAAAAGTTCTCCTCGCTCGACCCAGCAGACTTCCAGTAGTTCCAGTGTCTCTCCAGAGGAGAAACCAGCAGCCACCAGTGCTTCTACTGCCCCCCCACAAACCTCTGCAGAGGAACATGGAACCTCACCGGCACGAAAGCCTCCAGCTGGTGAGTAACGCGCAGCATCCTGACTGATCATGTGACGCAATGGTGCCACAAACAATTATTTTAATAGTCGACTAATCACTGATTATTTTTTTCTAATTAGTCGACTAATCGGGTCATGCGCTAACTGGATGTAAAGCACACATCTTAACTATTGTTAGCTTTAAACTAACTAAAAACTAGATATATAGCATTACCTGGGATAATGCTACTGTGAATGCTGTAAGCTGAATTTGACCTCTGAAGATGCTAATGCTAATAGCTAAAAATGCTGAAGTTGATAGTTGTAATCGCTGAAGCTGATAGCCAGCTAAATATTAGTTAAATGCCAAATTAGCCTAAACTGAAAAACCTAAATTATACAAAACGGCTAGAATGCTGCTGAAATATTAGCTAAACTCAAGAATGGCATAATAAAAGAGAAAAAGTCAGAATTAGCCAAAATAGCTATTATGTAGCAAAAACATTAGCTAAACACCAGAATAGCCTAATAAACAAAAAAGGCTAAATCGGACACAACAGCTAGAATGCAACTGAAATATTAGCTGTGAATGCTATAAGCTAAATGTGCCCGCTGAAGATGCTGAAATTGATAACTGAAATGGCTGAAGCTAATAGCTGAAAACGCTGAATCTGATAGCTAGCTAAAATATTAGTGAAATGCCAAATTTCCCTAAAAAACTGAAAAAGTCTAAATTAACCAAAATAGCTAGCATGTAGCTGAAATATTAGCTACACACCAAAATAGCCTAAAAAACAAAAAAGTCTAAATTAGCCAAAATAGTTAGCATCTAGCTAAAATATAAGCTTAACTCCAAAAAAGTCATAAAAACCAAAAAGCCTAAAATAGTCAAAACAGCTAGCATGTAGCTGAAATATTAGCTAAACTCTAAAATAGCCTAAAAAAAACCTTAATAAATGCCAAAACAGTGTAAAAAGCTAGCATAATACCATTATAACTTTCAACTTTACTACACTGACACTATATAATATAAAATAATGACTAATCGACTATTAAATTAGTCGTCGACTATCTTAATAGTCGATTAGTCGGTGATTAGTCGACTAGTCGTGGCAGGCCTAATGTGTCGTAGCTCTCTCTGTTAACATCTGACATTTCTTTGTTAAGACCCGGCCAAAGGCTTGTCTGAGCAGGACATGGAGGAATCTCAGTGTAACTTCAGACCATCCACCTCTCCTCTCACCCACTCCTCCCCCAGTCAGACCTCCATTCCCAGTGCTGACAGGTGAGGTCCTGCATCCAGACTGCATTTCCAGAAGTAGATGTTTGTTCAGCTCTTGGTTTAACATTTCCTTTTCTCAGCTTGGCTTCTCCTTCAGCCAAACGAGGTCCTGCAGACAGGCGTGCTGAGCTCTCTCCTCAGTCTGTCTTCTCCAGTCCCAGCCTCAGCAGGCTCACATACGTCTCTGTGAACGACAGCACAGTGATACCTTCTCCAGAGAAGAAGAAGGTACGAAGCCCGACTCTTTAGCCTTCTTTCCACTGAGCGGTACAGTCCGGTAAGGAGTGGACAGACCAGTTAATTCTGGCGAGCGTTTCCACTCTCCAGAATTTGTTGTCTAAAGTCACAACAACACAGTATAAGAAAAACATGTGGTTTAAATGTACTATTGAACTGTTCTGACAATAGATGTGATCATCATTTCATTCAGTCATCTATGTGTGCATGATGGAGGATCGATAAAAAACGCAAGACCTCTTAATTTAGTGTCATGTCAAAAGTGGTTAAATACAAGTTTTCTTTACCATTAGAAGATCTTCTCATCAAAAAACTTTAATACCTTTGTTTGGTTTATTTCAAGCATAGATTGAAAAATACAGGACAAAACACAATTATTTCAAACTCATTACAGAAACAATTAAATGCACTGATAAGAAAACAGAAAACAAACAAAAATAAAACACACTTATATCAACTGAAAATGTTAGGTTAGGATATGCTCTCTTCCTATTGAAAGTCCTGTGATAATCTTAGTGCTGGCTCTTGTTCCACAGAATAACTCCACCATGGTGCTGAGTACCACCATCATCAGGTCCAGCCCCACTCCTCCTGTGGAGCCTGAAGCACAGCCTGACCTGAACCCCCCTGGCCTCAACAACATTCAGCCGCAGCATTCCAAAAGTCTGGACCCCCTCCCTGCACAGCAGTACAGAGGTGCCGAGCCCCCCCGTTCAGGCTCCGCTCTGAGCTGCACCCGCAGTCAGAGCGAGTGCAACCACCGCCGTGGTGCTGACGGCTCCACAGGCTGCAGGAACCACCAGCACCTTCCTGACGTCAACGCTGGGCAGCTCACTAAGGTGGACTCGGGCTACTGCAGCAACCTGAACATCCAGCAGAGCAGCAGCTCCGGAGCTGCTCTGAACTTCCAGCAGTGGCCGGCATCGGCGTGTGCCGATGGACTGGGTTTACCTCATTCCCACTCTGCAGAAGGCCTGCATTATGTGCCCATTCCCAGCTTCAAGCCCCAGTTTCCTGGGATGGCTGAGCTTTCCCACAAAGCAGATCTTCAGTCTCTTCTCTCTGGACACTCGCTCTTCAGCTCCCAGCTGCCTCAGCACTTCTTAAGAGCTGGAGCTTTTCCTGTGGGCCCAACAGGAAACCCTCTGTACAGCGTTCCGTCTACAGGTAGAATTCTGATTGTAACTTCTCTTAAAAAAAAAAAAAAAAAGCTGTTTTTTTGAGGTAACGCAATAGAATATTCCCCCCAAAAAAGCTAGATACTCTGAAGTACTTGTAGTTTTACACAAAAGGATGAAGTTTTTTAGCAGTTTCTGATGAGCCAGAAACTGAAGCCATTGAGTTTAGAATCAGTTGTAAATCAGCAGTTATGGGAGGATTGGATTAAAGTGTCAAACTAGCTGTTGGACATTTAACAAAAAAGTTTCATTGTATAGTGATTCTTCTGCTCCTTTACGTACATTTTTCAGCACATAAGGACATTAATGCTTGTGTTTTTGGTATTCAGAAACTTTATAGTTTTTGAAATAATGACCAAACTATGCCCCAAAGGAAATTTTAAGAGAACCTTTAAGTAGATTAGCAACAAGCTTTTAAATATCTTGAGCTATGTTTTTGATCTTTAATAGAAATAAAAAAAAAATGAGTTTAACTAATATATTAGCAACATGCCAACATTTTTGGCTAATTTATCTACTTTCTCCATTTTTTTAACACTAATTTAGAGATCATCTTCAATTTTAGCAACATGCTAATGCTTTTTTTGCTAATTTGTTATCTACTGGGGTTTTTAAAGCTAATTTAGAGTTTAGCTTCTATTTTAGCAACAGGCTATCATTTGACTAATTTAGTTTACGGAGGAATTTTAGACAATTTTTGAGTTGAGCTATAGTAATTAGGCAATCCGCTAGTTTTTTCTGGCTTATTTGGCATCCTCAAATTTTGAGTTTAGCTAATATATTTGCAACATGCTAACATTTTTGGCTAATTTGTTATCTACAGAGGTTTTTATTGGCTAATTTGAGGTTTAGCTTCTATTTTAGTAACATACCAACAGTTTTCACTAATTTAGTTTACTGAGGAATTTTAGGCTATTTTGGAGTTTAGCTAGTATTCAAACAACAAGCTAGCTTTTTGGCTAATTTGAGCTTCACTCATATTTAAGCAACACATTAAATATGTTTGCAAAATTTTCATTTATTAGGGATTTTTAAGCAATTTTACAACTTTACAACTTTTTTTAGTTAAATGTATTTTTCCCTCCTTTTTAGGCATTCAAAGCAGTGATGTCATGATGCGAGGCGGTCCTCCTTCATCTACTGTACATGTTACCGCTGGTTCTGCTGTCCCTCAATGCCAGCAGGAAATGGGAATGATGGGAAAACCGTGCAGTCAGTTCAGGAGAGAGCCTCCTGTAGCGAGCAGTCTCGAGGAGCTGAGAGGTAGATCTTTGTTGTTCACCACTGGAGCAAAATTTTGCTCTGAAAGCCATGAACTGAGTCGTGTTTGTTAGGGGAACTTTTTCACTCTTCTCACTGTCATCCTCAGGTCAAGTGGTGGTTCCAGAGGAGCTTCGCTTCCCTCACGCCTGCTGTGTAGGCATCGCCGCTCAAACTTCCCTCAGCCTCTTCAACCCCTCAGAGAGATGGCAGCAGGTGTCCATCACTGTGGTGAGCCTGGCCATCGATGGAGAGAAGGTTAGGAAGAGGAGGTCTTGAAAGACTTCTGCATTGATTTGGAGATTGAGCTTTTTATTTAGCTCCTTAACCCTTCAACGTTCCAGCACTACACGCCATTAACTATTTGAATGTTGATGCAATCAAATTAAATCAGATTCTGACCATTGACAGTATATAGAGAGAAATGGACTGATCACCTCCCCCCCCCACCATGTTGAAAACATGAACTCCCTTCTGGATGTGTACTTCTAAGTTCACTCATGATTGGTGACAGCAGTTCCTCTAAAAACGTGACTCAGACTGACCTGGACTAATCGTTGTCGAAGGGTTGCAATATGGTGGTAGACGTATCAGGAAGTGACGACAAAGGCTCTGGCCTGATTTTATGAGGGCTGCAGGTAATGCATTTCCTATGGAGGACCTCTATTCTTGCCATGTCCAGTTGTTATAAACTGTCTATGGCCCCACCTCAAACTTTTGAAGCATTTGATGGACAGATTCTTGGAGCAATCACTGCTAGCTAACGTCGTCTGGTCGTAAAAGGGGAAAATTGGGTGACATGTACTGCACAAAAAATGGCGACTGACTTAACTTCGTTTTGTTGGAACCCGAGACAACGGCCTTGTTTTGTCAATTTTTATTCATGTCAATGATTCTGATATAAAGAAGTGGTTTGCGCTATTATTTAACACTTTACGTTAGTGATGTGCTGCACATTGATGCAAAGATGTTTTTCCCCACATCAGAATCAGCTGATTCACGTTGATTGTGTAGTAGATCACGTATCGAGGCCCGGGGGCCGATCCGGCCCTCCAGATCATTTTATTTTATTGTTATTAATGGCCCGATGTTATCTTGTGCTCATTTCTAATGTCCATAATTTTGACCAAAAATATTTTTATGGAGAGTAAAATATTGAAAGTTATTTAAGGTTTAAGTTGATTTATTCTGGAATAATATTTCACACCTTAGGTTCAGCCCACAACCTAAGGTGTGTTTTGGATTATGGGCCCCTGTATGATTGAGTTTGACACTCCTGATGTAAACGGTCACAAGTTTACTGAATGTCAAAGAGTGAGTATTAGTTATTAGGACTGGAGTCATTAACTTAATCGATTAATCTAGTTCTATTCCTAAGATCCAACCAGTTCGATTTGTCTGAGACAAGTAAATAGAATCAACTACCATTGGATTGAGACATGATAGATTTATTTCACTTCAACATGTGTCTATCTGTGTGCAGATGTTGGTCAGCTGTGGTTCTGCATCACAACAATCCTTCGTTCTCTCAAACATCTGCAGGTGGACAGCCTGCCGTACCAGTGTATGATGGTGAAGAACAAGACTATCATTGCCCCCAAGACTACCGAGGAGCAGAAGGTTCTGTTCGTCCCACCGCGAGCTGGTGTCTACCAGAGTGTGCTGAGGGTTTGCTCCTGGCCCGTGTCTGCTGACATGGAGCTGGCCGCCCGAGCAAACATCTTTGCTCAGAGTGTGGTGCTCCTGGCCGAAGCACAGAACCCCATGATCGAGGTGGGTTTCTATGGTTACGATGATCTGACAGAAAATGTAAGACATTGGAGTCTCAGAGAGCATGAAGCTTCGTAATGGAGAGAGTCGGTGGGGATTCAGCTGCAGGTGGAGCGGGAAGTTTTCAGACTCCTCTGAATCCTCAGGTTGAAACGAGTGAAACTGGTGGTTTGGACTTTGGAGACCTTCCAGGAGGCAGCGCCAAGTCTCTCCCTCTGCGGTTGCTCAATAGAACTCGGGCCACAGTACCCATCCGCCTGGTTATAAGCGCAGTGAGTGAAGTTCTTTTTACCTCAGCAGTGCTGTGAGTTTGAGGCACCGACTGTGGTTAAACATTGGACTGATGTTCTGTCATCGTCTTTGACCCGGTCAGTCAGTCTTAGGTTCTTAGGTTTTGGTGTTTTAGAGGTCAGATAGATTCTATTATCAGCTGTCTCTGCACAGTAAACTCTTTTATTCTACAATTATCAGAATGCCACAGCATGGCGATGCTTCAGCTTCTCCAAACACCCTTTGACCACGGCGTCCGAGCCGGCCCCTGGACCCGCCAGCCCGCTGCCCGCCCCCTCAGTGATGAACCATGTGATGCATGCCAGCTACAGAGAGGTTAGGGGCTTCAAACCCACTCCGGGATGGAAGTGGATCAAAGTATGTTCCTCTCTTCAGTAAAAAGGCTGACTTATGATTCCTCTTTTGTTTCAGAATCACGACAGTTTCATGGTTTGGGTTCATTTTAACTCACCTCAGAAATACACGTCGTCTTCAGGTAATCGTCCTCAACACAAATCCTGCTGGATTCCATCAAGATGCTTTCATTTCAAACAGAACTTGCGTTTTCTCTGACTCGTAAGCGGATCTTGGGCCGGCGCAGGAGTATGCTGCTCGTGTGGACATCGAGGTGGACTCTCCTGGACCCAGTCATGTCATCAGAAGCGTCACCCTAAAGGCCAGATCTGGAACTGCAAGAGTACATGCTCCAAAAGATCTACAGGTGAGATGTGCTGGTTTTTCTCAGTTTCTTGAGCAAAGATATTTGGGATTAATCTGCTCAAAAGCAAAATTATCCAAATTATCCAAGAACAGTTTATTTAAATGGACCGTAAACGTTTTCATTATGAACATTAAGCTTAAGACAGTCAGCAGCAAGCTGCTCTGTTTTGGACTGTTTTCCTCTTTACCTGCAACCAGCCAACATGGCTGCTCTGGCTGGGACAAGAGAACTTAGCGCTCAGGGAGATGGTGTCACACAGGGCCGTCCCCCTCAAGGCGCCACCATTTTGGCAGCAATTTTTTATTTTTTGCGGGGGTTAAGGACCGAATACCCCCGCGGCCGAATAACATCTATTATGGTCCATCCATATTCATCAAAAACACTGTAAAACATTCATTAAGGAAAATGGAGGTATTGCTCAACATAAAGAGTTTTTAATTAATATTCAGAACAAAAGACTGTGCAGCAGCATCAGTGTACTTTTTACGCAGATGAAGAGTGTCGCTCTGTGCGCTAAATCAACCAGTAAACACTTGCTGAGGATGATGGTTATTCTCCCTGATTATCTGCTTCAACATATCAGGGTTTTTTCGGCTGTTTCTGAGTTTGCTGATGGAGAGAGGAACGCCCCTCCTTCCCCCTTCAGCTGCGCTCTGCTATGTGGAGATCACCTCAGCAGCACAGCACCTCCTTCAAACACAAACATTTCATACAAGCACCTTGAGTTAGAAATGGGAATAAGCGGGGGAACACTGTACGTCATTTGATCCCATTCCTAAAGATCCGGAGAGGCGAACTAAGTGGATCAGTGGCATTAAAAGAGGCAGGAGCAAAACGAGACTGAAAGATGGATCCACCAGCGGGCAGATTCTGTTTGTGCGGCGATTACTTCATATCACGAATGTTACCGTAAACAAAGCTTACTTAGTTTTTTAAATGCTATAACCTTGGTTTCAGATTGACGCTAGTGTAAAACCTACAACGTAGTGTTTAAGTTAGCAAGCGCTAACGTAGCAATCAAAATGTGGATCCTGAAATGTTGAGTTATTTTGTAGGTAAACGGCGTATACTTGTATAGCGCTTTCTACCCTCCTTCGAGGGCCCAAAGCGCTTCACAGTCACAGACCCATTCACCCATTCACACACACATTCACACACTGGTGGTGGCTCCGCTGCCGAACACTGGCGCCAACCTCCCACCAGAGGCAATTCGGGGTTCAGTGTCTTGCCCAAGGACACTTCGACACATGGGCGGGCAAGGCGGAGTCGAACCCGCTCACTTCTGATCAGGAGTCCACCGCCCTACCACCGCCCTACCACTGCACCACGGCCGCCGAAGAAGGAGTGATAAGCCATTGAGTCTGGACTCTATTCCATCTATTTTCAACTATTATCCGTCTCCAGATAAGAAAAAAATAAAAATGACAATCCGACGCGTTAGCCAAGCTAATGCCAACAAACACTCCGACCCTGCTGCTAGCCATGCTAATGTTACGTTGCCTGGAATATAACACTGACCCTTCCAGATGCAGCAATATTTTAATTGAAGATCCACAGTTGAATGTCTGCTACAAACCCAGATTGAGTCCATTAATCACCCTCCAGGCTTTTATAAACTTTAGAGTCCCCCGTGTAGCTCAAATTTATGGTTATATGACTGGATAGCAAAGATCTGGGGTGTTTTTTTCAGTGGAGACACCTTTACAAAGCACACCGGGAACTTTATTGGGTTGGTAATATTTAACCTTTTTATTTTTTTAAAATAAAGCTTAATGTCATGTGAATTAGTGTGAGATGAATACTCAGATTGCCTGAAAGTTTCAGCAGTAGCACTTACTGCGCAAAATGGCCGACTGACTACAGGGATTCACGTGGGGTCCAGAACTCCTCTTCATACTGTAAGACATACAGACACAGATCTTCCTTTAGATCAGCGTTTTTCAAACTTTTAGCTGAGGTCAGCTTTTCATCAAATCTGAAAATGTAAAAAAAGTTGAGTCTGTGTATTCTGTATTAACAGTATACTGCCATTCTGATCTAAGTGTCTTGAACAGGAATCAGATAAACACTGATCTGATCTTTCAGATTTCTACCTGCTTACTGTGAAATCTGTGGGGAATAACCAGAGAACTGTTATCCTGACAACATCAAATGTTTAAATGGAGTGAATGAATGCAGGCTCCACAGAAGAACTGGAACTCTGCCTTTCCATTTATTGATTGTAGGGCTGGGCGATAAAACGATAATTATCGTTATTGCGATATTACTTTTTTTCGATAGTGAAATTAGTCTATTGCGATAAACTTTCGTGTTAAATGAACACGGGAGAAACCCCCGGAAGAGCCGTGCTGCTTCTTCTTCTTACGGAGCGGCTGATTCTAGGAGCCCAGACTGAGAGCGAGGGGGACGGAGGCCCCGAATGATGACAAAAGGACACAACAGAAAACATTATTTCAGTAAACCAATAACCAATATATAATCGTAAATACTTTTATTTTTAATGTCAAGGTAACGATGTTTATATATTTTGTTTTGGAAACATCGTCACCGGACCACCCCTCCTCTACATTGAAAATGGTTCGGTCCGACTGGATTATTCTTCCGCAGCTGTTTGTTACCGACAGATCCACAGAGTGTGAGGGAGAGAAGACACGCTTTAAAATCAGGAGTTTAAACACCTGATTTAGAGGAGAACCTCCATGAAAACAGAAAAAAGGAGACAGTCTGTCTATTGCCGCGCGTCACGTGTCACGCGGGGCTGAAAGAGGAGAGGAGGACAGACTGCGCATGTTCGTTACAGGGGGGCGAGGACTCGATTGTGGCTGTGGAGTTGAGATGAGTTTGAGGGTTTTGTTAAAATATTAACCAAAATCTTTTGTATAGAGCTTCGAATTAG
>NC_050527.1:20967021-21000664 GCF_002922805.2 Oryzias melastigma | reverse complement strand
GTGAACAAGCTGAGTTTGGATTCATGAATGTCAGCGTGAAGATTCACACTTAAAGTTAACTAACAGTCACTTCCTGTGGAAATGTGTGATAAAACCGGGGTGATGCTGAAAGCGTCAACGTTGGCTGAAGATGGTGTTGACAGAATTATTTATTTATTTATAAGGGACCATGTATATTAATTAACATCTATTCAGAGTTATAGATGTAAATGTACCAGATTATAGCAACCATGCTAATTTACATCTGTAGTCCTTTGGCAAGTACATAGAGAAATCAGGAAAGGACAGGGCAATAAATCTCTTACACAGTCACATCCTTTGAAATCACAGCACAAGACAGTAAAGTACATTCATTCATTCATTCATCTTCCTGTCCACTTCTTCCCTTTCGGGGTCGCGGGGGTGCCGGAGCCTAACCCGGCTGCTGACGGGCGAAGGCAGGGTTAACCCTGGACAGGTCTCCAGTCTGTCTCAGGGCCTCAATCACACACACATTCACACCTAGGGACAATTTAGAGTCACCAATCAACCTATGAAGCATGTTTTTGGACGGTGGGAGGAAGCCGGAGTCCCCGGTGAAAACCCACGCATGCACGGGAGAACATGCAAACTCCACACAGAATGGTCCCAACCGGGATTCGAACCGGTGCCTTCTCACTGTGAGGCTAGAGCGCTAACCACTGCGCCACCGTGCAGCCCAGTGAAGTACATCACAAGACAATATAGTAGTAAAAGGTTAAGATCAGTAATAAAGTCACAACAGAATCCCCCCTTTATTTGCCGTGGATCAGCTGCGTCTTCCGGCGAAAATATGAACCAATCAAAGGGATTTGCAGGGTCGCAGAGGCCTGACCGCAGACGCAGGACGTGAATGCCTGCAGGGGGATTTCCTCTCGCACTTTAAAGTTACATAAAGACTGCGGCGCTCGAATCGGAGCTGTAACGCCAGTGGTGTGAGCTGTAACGCTAGTGGTGTGAGCTGTAACGCTAGTGGTGTGAGCCCGCGGTCAGTCCGCCTCTGGAACATGCTGTAGGAGAAATATGAGCTCATTCAATGAGTTATTTAAAGTAACGGATCACGGATAATCTGTGATCTCTACGCATCACTAGCCACGGTTCGGCCCATATGTGTACCATGGATCACCCCCCGCAAGCATTATTAAAATCAATCGTCACTGAATGCATTTGGTGCCAAATGCGTCCTGTATGCCTTCTTTATGTTAACAAGCGTCAAAGTTGCTTCCAAAAATTGCTTTTCCAAAAGTCTGTTAACCTGAAGCTGAAGCTTCCACCGCGTGTGTGAGGAGCTTCTGTCAAAAACCTTTTCTGGAACTAGTCATGTAAATTGCAGATGGTGAGAAATTAGATTAATTCATTTTAAAGAATAAAAGCATCGGTCTCAGTTTCTGGGTTCAGATCTCCCATTGAGGAGCAGCAGCTGTCCTGCAGCCGCTACTCCGTTACAGGGACGTGCCGTCAGGGGAAGGCAGTACGGCAAGTCAAAAGATAAAAATGAAGGGAAAAACAATTAAACTTCCACCGTTGCACAAACTCAAAAAATGTGTTTAAAGTAAAATGTCTTCAATTTAGTACATTTATTTTGTGAATACTGGTTACATACAACAATACTTGAATAAACTGTAAAAAATAAACACTTTGAGATGTATAAATCATAATTATCTCATAATAAATGGAATTGTCATTGATAAATATCACAACCTTCTTAGTAACTCGTCAGAAAAAGTGCTTCTATTTGTGTCCTAGTTTCCAGACACTGCAGCTAAACACAAAAAGTTACGCTGCGTCACAGATTTAGAATTTAAAACGATTAAAGAAATACAATTTTCTTTATTGAGATTTCCTGTGAAGTTCATCTGATCTGTCCCTCAGCTCCAGAGTCTGTTCAGCCCTGAAGAGCGGCTCACGCGACACGGAGAGCTGTCCATCCATCCCAGAGAAGACATGACGGTCCACCTGCTGTTTGCTCCCACCAGAGTGGCATGCATGCTGGCCAAGCTGGAGATCAAGCAGTCAGGGGTCCGGGCCTCTCAGCCCGGGGTCAAATTCACCGTGAGGATCCCACTTCAAGCTTTTCCATGCTGCTCTTTGTGCTGCTTTCTGTCATCAGCCCGTTTGCTCTCCAGATTCCACTGTCTGGTTACGGCGGCACCAGCAACATCATTCTGGAGGAGCAGAGGAAGCAGGCGGACGGCTACGTGGCCACACTGCCCGATGTTGCAGCTGGTCACGTCAGCAAAGTGTGTCTGAGCGTGAGGAACACCGGCTCCAGAGCGGCCTTCATCAAAGCTGTGGCCTTCTCCGATCTAGCAACCAGAACTCCCATGGAGCCCTCTGTGTTGAGCCTAGCCCCCTCACAGTTTGTTCTGAAGGAGAGGACGCAGGAGGTGAGAACCTGGAACCCACCAGCCATGATCCATGTGTTATGTTGCTGAAGTGGAGGTGTTTTCAGGTGATCACAGCCCTGATGAGGTCCACGCAGAGGGAGCAGAGGCTGTCCCGCTCCGACAACACCCCGCTGGCCACAGTCTGTCTGCTCTGTGGAGATGAAGTGTCCAGACAGCAGTACAGGCGGTGAGATGCAACACTCCCTTTGGGTTATGACTCAGCCAGCAATGCCTTGTGTGTCCAATGTGGTTTAAAAGTGGGGAGAAAATGTGGGTCCTGATTGGGTTTATCCGCATTGACTTGACCCTTTAACACCAGAACTCCAGTGTTTGTGTTCTTGGATTTATTGTAACTTTTGAATTAACATGATCTGCTGTAGTGAGCTAGCAACCTCCTCTGTATCGAGCTAGCGAGCTCCTCTCTAGCAAGCTAGCAAGCTCTGCTGTATTAAGCTAGCAAGCTCTGCTGTAGCATGCTAGTGAGCTCCTCTGTAGCAAGCTAGTAAGCTCTGCTGTATTGAGCTAGAGAGCTCCTCTGTAGGAAACCCCTCTGTAGCAAGCTAGCAAGCTCCGCTGTAGCATGCTAGCGAGGTCCTCTGTATTGAGCTTGCAAGCTCCTCTGTAGCAAGCTAGCAAGCTCCGTTGTAGCATGCTAGCGAGGTCCTCTGTATAAAGCTAGCAAGCTCCTCTGTAGCAAGCTAGCGAGCTCGGCTGTATTGAGCTAGAGAGCTCCTCTGTAGCTAGCTAGCAAGCATCTCTGTAGCTAGCTAGCGAGCTCCCCTGTAGCATGCTTCCCTGGATTAAGCTAGCATGCGCTGCTGTAGCATGCTAGCAAGCTCCTCTGTTGCATGCTAGTGAGCTACTCTTAGAAAGCTCCTATGTAGCAAGCTTGCAAGCTCTGCTGTAGCATGCTAGCGAGGTCCTCTGTATTGAGCTTGCAAGCTCCTCTGTAGCAAGCTAGCGCGCTCTGCTGTACCATGCTAGCGTGCTCCTCTGTAGCATGCTAGCGAGGTCCTCTGTATTGAGCTAGCAAGCTCCACTGTAGCAAGCTAGTGAGCTTTGCTTTAGCATGCTAGCGAGGTCCGCTATATTGAGCTAGCGCGCTCTGCTGTACCATGCTAGCGTGCTCCTCTGTAGCATGCTAGCGAGGTCCTCTGTATTGAGCTAGCGAGCTGCGTTGTTCATCAGGCGGCTGGATAGCATAGCGAGCCAACCCGATAAGTGTCCACTAAAGCTAATGTGTGCAAACACTGGGGGGGGCACCACAGAAACTGTGGACAAACCCAATCAGGACCCACATTTTCATCCCACTTTAAACCCTACACGACCCATCTGGCCTTCTGGCTGGTTAGTGGATGTGATGTTTTAAGAGGAAAATGCTCCTCTGTTCTCAACCTGCCAGACGAAGGGTTTGATGAGTGTTTGTGTTTAGATTTCTTCAGAGTCAGCCTGAGGCTGCAGGGAAAGTCCTCTCTGACAACAGCCTGCTGAGAAACATCAACTTCAATGAAACCTTCCTGGGAGAAGAGACGGTTTCAGAGAGTACGTCTCCTTTGTTTTGCTGCAGTCTCTTCAAATGAATCTCTTCATGTTTTACAAATTAGATTCATCTTCTGATGTCTTTTTGTGGTTTCCTCTGTAACTTTTTAGTGCCTTTTTTGGTGTAAGTGTTAAAAATTTGAAATGAATAAGGGTCTTGATGTTTGACTCCTCCCCCATGTGCAGCGTATGACCTGCCCCAGCGGCCCAACGAGGCCCACCTCTTCTACAGCAGCATGAGTAAGGTGTTAGTGTCGCTGCTGGGAAAAGCACGACACACTGAAGAGGACCAGCCTTCCTCCAGACTCTGCTCCGGGGCAGATAGGTAATGTCCTGGACAAACCCCCAGACTCTTCTGAGCTAAAAACTGAGGCCTTTTCCTGTGCGAGCCAGCAGTCTGGACTCTTGTGGACTCTGCCAGGGAAGCGCTTGTCTGTCTTAATGGGGATGAGTGTGTGATTTGGTTCAGTCTGGATATGCATCTCTCTGTGCTTGTGATTCCAGTGGCATGTCAAACGTGTCTCTGGATGTGCTGCCGGTGAAGGGCCCCCAGGGTCTGGCTCTGACTGTTTCTTCTCCGGAGGTACCAGGAACTTTGTTGGTTTCAGATTGATCTGATAAAAGTCCAGCATATTAAGAGACTGGTTTTGATTTATGCCCCTCCCCTCAGGCCTCTGAAGCCGAGCCCACGATGTCTGACTCCTGGACCATCCACCCACAGCAGATCGTCCTTCCAGCCCCCAGCATCAGTGAGGAGAAACCAGGTTCTGGAAGCTTTTCTTGATGGAGAAGACTTTGTGTTTACTGTTTGTTGGCTGTGTTTTTAGATGGACCCTCAGCAACCAGGCAGGTTCAGATCCAGAACAAGTCCTCCAGAGAGCTGAACTTTGACCTGTCCTGGCCGGCTCACTGCCTCACCGTGACTCCTCAGCACGGCCTCATCCAGCCGCAGTAAGAGTCTGCTTTGTAGAGAAGCACATGATAAACATGCAGCAGCACTTTGTGTTGACAGAAGTCTGACTCTTTCCAGAGGCCACCTGCAGATTTTGATCAGCCCTAACCCCTCGCTGGCCTCCAGAGCGGCCCTGCTGCCATGGAGCGGGCAGATCTACGTGGGGACTGATGGTCAGCACAAGGTGAGTACCGGTTTGAGCCAAACGGAAGTATAGCGTGAGCTTGAAGAAGGAAAACGAGAAGTCTGGCCGGAATGACCTGGGGCCCGTTTCAAGAAGCAGGTTTAACAAATTCAGAGTTTAAACTTGAACTCAGAGTTGACTGACTCAGAATTCGCAAACTCAGAGTTTTCTGTTTCAGAACAGCTGAAAAAAGTCTGTTGGTCTCAGAATCAGATGTGACCATAAAAAGCCCCTGAGCAATTTAGCAAAGACAGCACGATTCACCATGGCAACTGGAAACACTATTAGGGCGTCATACTTCATGGCGACAGAAATTGATGTGCTTCTACAATCATATGCCGACTATGAGCACATTTTCCGCAAAAGCAACGCAGCTGCAGCGGCAAAACAGAGAGAGTTGGTGTAGGAGAAAAAACGTTAATGCGTACATCTACATTTGAATCATCCCAATTCAGGATAAGTACTAAATAATGTCAGTATGTCACTTGTCACTTGTTAAGTAAGAAGTGGTTTTTGATCTGTCAATAATTTAACGAGTAATCTCCGTAATTGCATGAAGGACAGAAAATTAAAAGCACATTTTAATGTCTACTCTTCCTCAAAATTTCAGTGATTGATGTATGGGGTTCATAAAGTTGTGATCAATAAGCAATCCAATACGTTTCATCCGGAGTAACAATTTTGTTATTCAGAATGTTTTTCTAAAATGTGTCCAACACTAGCCTGCAATCCTGTGAAACTCGTCTTCAATCACTCTGAGGGGTTTGTGTCCAGGAAAAATAACGAAAATGGGTAAAGCGCTTGAGCGCGAGGAACACTTTCCTGACGATTCTGCAAACAGCGGCCTTACTGATGTGCTCGGCATCCCTGATATTATAAAGAAAACTACCGTTTGCAAAAAAACAGCACGCAGCATCAGAGCTCGGCCACGATGGGTGGCGTGTATGATGAATTTAATAGAGTCCCTGGAAAAACGGTATCGCTCAAATAAAAATGAATCGGGAAACGCCAGGCAATCAACTCGTGATCTCAAAATCCTTTTCCGACAAAAATGGCTTTCCCTCCAGATTAATCCAGCCTCCTCATCTACAGGATCCTCTATGAATGGTCTATTTTGGTTTCTGCGTGGCGGAAACGTGCAGTCTCTATTGTGAATGTTCTCCAAATTTGAATGATTAAGTCCTAATTGAACATCCTTCACCTTAAGAAGGTGCAGATACAGGTTTAAGTTACCTCTGTTTCTGAAACCGGAAACTCAGTTTTCCTTAACTCTGAGTTCACAAACTCAGTTTCAACAAAACCTGCTTCTTGAAACAGGCCCCTGAAGATCAGAAAATAGATCCATTTGTCTACTGTCAATGTGTGAGGGCAGACATCCTTCTTCCTCCAGGTGTTAACCTGAAGGTTGTTCCTCTTTGCTTCTTCAGTTCATCAAGGTGCAGATACGGAAGGATCTGGCTCTGGATGTTTCTGTGGCCCCAGCAGATCCAGCCTTGTCAGCTTTGCCCGCTCAGGCTGCAACCCCTGTAGCCCCGCCTGGAACGCAGTACACGCTGACTTCACACTCTCCTCAGACGCCTGCAGCTCTGGTGGAAGTCCCAAACAAGACCGTGGTCTTTCCTGCTACTCTTTCTGGAGAGACTTCAGGTAGGAAGACTGAAGCGTTTGCTTTGGAGTTCAACAAAACTCCGTATTTGTGGAAGCTGCTGAAGCCCCAGACTCGATTCTTGAGTCTGCTCTGAAATGAAAATGAGTCAAATAGATCCTTCTTCCATTTGTACCACAGAGCCAGTAGTGGGTTCTCTGTTCCAGAATCTCGTGTGTTTTAAGGTTGAACCTTCGCATTCCTCTTCCTCAGAGACCCAGCTGGAGGTGCAGAACAGAGACGTGGAAGTGAGGTGGTACCTGTCATCGTTTGCCCCTCCTTATGTGAAGGTAAAATGTTTTCCTTCATCTCTGCTAGGGTGGCACAATAAAACCAGTTACTGATAATTATCGGCTGATAATGGACATTATGACGTCACGCCGACAGTTCCGATATGAAAAAATTTGCAGATAAAATGGATCGATAATTAAAAGTTGAAACCACCGACGCTTCCCTCATTCACCACTCAGTGTTTACTTGTTTCAACTTGTCTGCTCATCTGAAAAGTTTCAGCCTTATCGGTGCTGCTGTATCTATTTAAAGATGTATAGCAGACTGGAAAATCCAAACATGTTTGTACTATCTGTTATATTTATTTAGAGGTCAATCTCGTTCTGCAAATAAAGAGCCACCCGCTCTTATTTTGTACTTGCAAATATTTTTTTCTCAAGTATTTAAAAAAAATATTGATTGATTTTCTGTATCAGCTGCAAGAGGCCAGAAAATGTTGGGTATCGGTTGTAAAAAGTCATTATCGTACATTACTAATCTCTTCTTAGTTCCTCGAGCTGAACTTGTAAAATGTTAACATTTTCCTGAGTGTCGCTTGACCCCTGACCTTTGACAGCTGGGTTGATCTCTGCTCCCAGAGTTCACAGCTCCCATCCTCACAGTCCCAGGTTGGAAGGTGAGGTGTCAGTCCTGCTCTTAGGATCAGGGACCTCCTGTCCATAGCAGACATGTACCACTCCTCCAGTTTCATCTGCACTCAGGACACTGACTCCAGCAGGCTGCAGCTTACCCTGCAGCATGGCTGGTTGCTCTCTGCTGCTCCTCCCTTCACTCTTCCTCCTACAGGTCTCTGTGACCTCCATGACCAGGTCATCTGTAAAACTAGAAGCTAAATCCTGCCCACACAGATTGTTTTAGGATAAAGTCCAGGTAGAACCTAATGGTCACCAGAATCTACCGAGTTTCTGCAGAGCTCAGCTCATCCTGTTCTGAAGAGCACTGGGTAAAGACATGTATGGATCAGACCTGAAACGCTGAGCTAAAGAGAATTTGAAAAGGACAAAAGTGTTGAGTTTGATTAAGGAGCTGAAGGAGACCGGTGTCAGACATCAGACTCGTTTGTCCCCCCAGGGAGTGGATGACTCTGAAGATGTTTACCGAGCCACCTACACCGCTTTCAGATGTTTGAGAGTGTCGGGAACGCTGGGAGCCCACGAGAAGACACAGGTACACACATATGCACACCTACCGGACGTGTGGGGTCCTGGTCACATTTAGTGAAGAGGTGACTGTTCGGATGCTCTCCTCTACAGTCGGCCAGTATGTTTAGAATAATTGACTGTCAGTTTCTTCTTGACAAAGTGATTCTTTTCCAGATTCCTGTGACTTTCCTGCCCAGAGACAAAGGGGACTATGTCCAGTTCTGGGACCTGGAGGTCCACCCTGTGTGCCAGCCTCAGCAGAAGACCACCATTCGCTTCCAGCTCTCTGGAACGGTGAGGAACCCGGTTATAATAAAAGTAAATCAGAAGAACAAGAGCTAACAGATGCCCAGAAGGAATCTGGGGGCTTTCACTCTAAAGCTGAACTCTTTAACACTTAAAGAGAATTCTAGTTTATTTCTCACAGCAACATAGAAGCCACAAAGTCTCACGTTCCCCCTTTAGAAAAAGAAGACACTGATATCTATCTGATATTGGTAATATGAGAACTATAAATAAACAGTTCTTTTTTTTAGCATAGCTACAACATAAATAAAGGTTTTTTTAATATGAAAGTTTTTAGCTTTTGACAGAATTCAGCAGTAATTAAAAAAGTTTTGTTCATTTGTTGTTGGTGAATCTCAGACAGAATCTCTTAAAGTTTGCTTGTTGACCTCAAATTGATTTTCTGTGGCACACAGTGTTTAAAAATGTTTGACTATGGTAAACTCCTAAGCCTCACCACTTGATGTATACTCTGAGCATTATGGGTACTGTAGTCAGTAGCCTGGTGCAGTGATGTGTACTGTGCTTCTTTGAGTAAAGTTCGTGTTCAGGAGGAGCTTCTCCAAAAACTTTCACCCTGGTCACTACATTAAAACATTTCTGTTGATCTCATTTACAATCCATGGAAGACGTGGATGATGTTGAGAGGTCGAGAGTTCTACAAAAGCATCAGTGTGTCTGTGTTCATGAGATCGTCTAGAATCACTCTCAGTAATGTGAACTTCAACATCTGTACTGCAAGAGTCTGAATGACAGACGGTACTTTCAGAGATACTTCCGTCTCTCTAGCCTCGTTTCCACTGAGTAAAACGGACCCATTAAACCAACCTGGTGCCCATTAGTTCAAAATGTGACGAGATTTGTTTCGATACAAATCGGAAAAAATAAAAAAAGTTCTTCAGATAAAAGTTAAATCCCGTTCCGTATGAACGTAGCTCAGGTCTTATCACCAGTATGAAGTCAAAGCTCACCTGCTTTGTTGAATCCTCACAGCAGGATGATTGTGACTCTCGTCTCTTCAGGGAGTGAAGCTCGCCGGCGGGGAAGGCCCTCAGGAAGGAGACTGTTCTCTGGTGAAGACGGACGCTGCAGTGAAGAGCAGGAAGAGGCCTGAAGCCTGCAGAAGCAGGTGAGTCCAGAGGCAGGCCAGGCAGAGCTGTGACCAATCAAAAGCTCTGAAACGTGCCGCTAACATCCCCTTTAAACGCTGGTTATGGAGCTCTTCATTCCTACTGGAGAAAGTAGATGCTGGAAGGTAGAAGGTAAAGTTTGGTATGAATTTCAGCCCAGAGGAAGCTCTGCGGAGAGGAGTGTATTCTCCTCAGGAGCTGTACACGTTTCCTGACACGCGGGTGGGCGGATCCAGCACACTGAAGGTCAACATCCGCAACAACTCTCCTGACACACACGAGGTGAGGCCTCCTGTTGGCTGGTGGTGCAGATGAGAGCTGGCGGGCTTCAGCTGTCGGGTCGGCTTCACGTTCTGCTCCACAGTTGTGTGTGAGCTTTGTGTACTTCTGAACTTTCATGTGGCTTTTCTAATTTATTTGCAGCTGAGTTTTGTCAAGCCGAGGGAACCCTTTCACATCAAGCATTCCAGATACTCCCTAAGGTGAGTCTCACCGTCATGAAACAGTTCCCCTCTGCTCCGTGGATGAAGTGCTGCTGCTTCAGTTTCAGCTTCAATCATCTTTTCTGATTCTGTAGAAATACCTTTAACAGTGTTCGTCATCGCCGTATCAGGTTTGGCCCGTGTTGGTGTGCATGTACAGAATACCGAGTTCACTCTGAAGACTCAGATTTTTGTCCGCCGTTTCTGTTTTGACCTCCTTCTAATTTGCTGCTCGACGCTTGTCCAAAATGAGTTCATGAACTTGAAAGTGTTTTCACACCGATCGCCATTCACAACAATTTTGAGTACTGCAAAAATGTAAATCCCAGTTTGCTGTCCTGCATCAGTCCAAGGAGGGAAAAAATAAAGATCACATGCTAGGTTCTTTTTGTATTTTTGCTTTTGTTTGTGCCAAAAAATAGACATAATTCATATTCATTATTAAAAAAAAGAAAATCCAAATTTCTTAAAGATTAAAGTAAGACTGTGGAGCTCCTTCCAGGTTTTTATCAGTAGAAAACGAGCACAAATGGTTCTTTTACTGTTAAAGGTTACTGACCTCTAGGTTAACGTAACACAAATTCTTTACCAAAGTTGTTTGAACTCTGGAAACTCTAAAACTGCTCTGCTGATAGACCGCCGTGCCGCACCTGATGCTCACATTGAGCCGCGGGTCCTTTGGCGTCCGTACATTGACTTAACATTAACACTGGCCGCCCCTATGGTGGGAATTGCACTTTAGAAGACATGTTTCTCTGACTTTTACTGTTTTCATGGCATTGATGTCTTTTTTTTCTTTCTCCATAACAAGAGATCAGCATTACCTGAAACTTCCTGTCCAGTTCAAGCCCCGCGCCAGCGGCCGCCACACAGCGCTGCTGCTCATCCAGTCTCAAACCAGTGGAAGTCTGGTTATTCAGCTGGCTGGTGAGGCGCTCCCGTGAGGTCCCAGCCCACATCGCCTCCCTCTCCACGGCCAGCTGGTTCTGGTGCAGATCAATGTAAACGGACCTGGAACGAGGGTTTTCCAAGCATCACACAGATGTTTCCTCATGAGCCTCCAGAGAGGCTCTGGTGCCTTCAGACATCCTGTGGAGGTAGAGTGGTCATAAAGCTGGAGGGGTTCAGTCTGACTGGTTCCCAGTTTGCTTCAGTCTCAGTCTAACAGACTTCAGCTGCTGTGTTTCAGTCGGGTCACATGGCAGCAGTAGCGTCAGGCAGCTGTGGAATCACACCAGAATGAGGCTGTTTGTTTTAGAAAAATCTGCTCTCCTGCAGTCTTCTGGTGCTTAAATTAGAAAGTCAGATAAAGAAATCTTAGTGTGACCAGGAATACAGTAAAAAAAATAAGTTATGAAGGAATGGGATGCTTTCAAACGCTCCTAGTCTGTAAGATTCTATAATCCTCTGTGGCGTCCCCGTTTCCATGGAGACGACTCTCCATCAGCATGAGTCCTGATGGTGAGGCCTTTGCTGTTGACCTCCCCAGGCCTCCAGTGCTCGCCTTAACCTCCCTGATGTGTTTCATGCAGTCCTCCAGCGTCTCACAGCTGCATCAGGATGCTGAGTGACCGTTGTTACACCGCAGCCTCCCACTGTGGTTACCATGGTGACATGGACGGTCACTGCTTCAGGAGCAGAACTTCATCCAGCAGTTTAGTTTAAGGACGAGCTGCCCAAACTATGTAGTTTGAATCTCTCCTGCAGTGTGTTATGAAGCTGCACTGAAAGAAGCAAAAATGATCCAATATGTGGTTTTGACTCAATATGAACACTAATGTGTTAGTCTTAGTTTTCTACTGTGGAATTATAATTCACACTATTATGTTTGTATGTAGACTTTGTACATGTTTCTGGGTAAGAAGAGTTTCCGTTTTTATTTTTTGAGCCACTTGAATTGCAGATGTAATTTAAAGGAATATGTGTTTGAATTTTGACCAATAAAAATGTTTGTGTCTGTAGTTTTTTTCTCTCTTTTCTTAATGGATTTAGCACTCAAGCATTTGTCCAGAACCCTCTCCTCTGCACCCTCCACACTCACACCAACATCCTCATGTCCTCCTCTACATCCATCAACCTGCTCTGTGGTCTTCCTCCAGAACTCTTTCCTGATCTCCATCTTCATCATCGTTTTACCAACATCATCACTGTTCCTCCTCTCAATGTATCCAAACATCTCCATCTGCTTCCCTGCATTGATCTCAGAACATCCACCATCATCTGTTCCTCTGGATCCATCCCTGATCCATCTGGGTCAGTCCCAAAGAGAACTTCAACATCTTCATCTGTGCTTCTTCCAGCTCAGCTTCTTCTCTTTTTCTCAGTCTCTAAACCAGGAGTCACCCACCTGGTGCCTGCAGGTCTCTTCCAAAAACAGCACCACTCACTTGTGATCTTCATCTAAAATTCTGTTTTATTCTGTTGCTATTTTTTTGAATTACACCTGAATTTACATAGAGTTAAATATTAAAACATCTTAAAAATCTGTTTATGATACATGAACTTTAGATAAGTTGAAGTGACCTCTGACCTACTCCAGTTCAAAGATCATTAATTTTATTAAATATGCTGCAGATTTGGTCATTAGTTCAAACATGGTCCAACAAAGGGCCCAGCTGGTGTGGTTCACCCAGAACCCCATCTGTGCCAGATCTGCCACTGACCTCCAGCCCTCCCAAAATCCGGCCAGAGCCTTCGCCATCACTTCCTGATACGTCTACCGCCATATTGCAAACGATTCCAACCTGTCGACAGTGATTCATCTGAGTCACTTTTCACTGTTACCAATCATGAGTGAGCTTTGTCCAGCTTGATGAAAGTCCACACCCCTCCCACTGAGAGCGACTCGGGGGAATCTCTCAATCAAATGTCAGCGGGAGCCACATGCTTTTACGGAGGCTTCTGATTGGTCAGTTTATAATTTGAATAACTTGTGGAAACAAAAAACTGAAAACATAAATTAGAATTCATTAAGAAGAAAGCATCAGAGCAAGAATGGTTATTCAGACAAATCAAATGAGTAATAAGTGTCTATTCTCAGTGGAAGTCTATGTGAATCATCCTCCAGTTTCCTGAACTCTCATTTTCCTGCTTTCATTTTACACCTCATTTTAACATTCCCCTCTCTTCTGTCCTCTATTCTTTTCTGTCTGGTACAACAACAAAAAGGGATTCAGATATAAATATAATCACAATAAATAAAGTTGAGCCTAAATTACAAAAAAATAAAAATCAAAATTATTGTAGAAACATTAAGCAAGGAGGAAACTGTTGAACCCTCTGTTTGGTTTTGGGGCATTTCAGAGGACTAAGATGTTCTTGGAGCATAAATATTTGTATGTAGGCTGAACTCTACATTGTATTTGGATGGCTTTTACTTTGCATAGAAACAGTTCTAATGGTTTATAACCTTGAAACATGGCTGCCCTTATGTAGCCATGAATCTCTGACATGGTTGTGAGGAAAGTTGGCTCCACTCCTCCATGCAGAATTCCTTCAGCTGGGAGATCTTTGAGTTCATGGAGCTCCTGTTTCGAGTCAGCATCTCGATTGAGATCAGAGCTTTGACTCTGTCACTTCAGCTGTTGGGTTTATGTTTGCTCCTAAAGGTTTAAGTTGTTTAAAAAAGCTCAACTTTTCATGTCTAAAAGTCTAAATATTCTGCAGGAAACTGAAGGGAATCGAACCCCAACCTGCTAAAGCAGGCGTACCATCACCAGTGTCTTTAGTTTTTGGACTATACATGAAAGTGAAGCCAAACTGCCATTCAACTTGGTTTTTGTCTGCAGTCCTTCAAACCTGGAAGTGAGAAATAGGAAAAATAAAAGAAAAGTCTTGATTATTACTTTACATATTTCTCTATATTTGGTGAAATATTCTGTCATTTTAATCCTCCTCAGGTGTTTTCTTAAATCATATTTTCCAATAATCCAGGATTATTGAATGTTTGTAACTTTTAAACACATCTCTTAACTCAGATGATCACTTTTGTCTTCTTTATTTTAAAGTTTAGTGGAAAAAAATCATTTGAAAACATGAAGCTAAAGAAAGTTTGAAACTTGTTGACCGTCTGTCTAATCTGGCCAGTTTAGGAGTTTCTGTGCTCAGCAGGAAATGTCTCCATCTAGTGGCGTTAGACGGTAGTGCACCCATCTTTGCTCTTCCCTCATAGATCTGCACAGATATACGTCTGCTGCCAACCTGAAGGGCTCATCCATCTTCTTCTTTGAGGTTGTTACAGCGGCACAAACATACAGCAATGAGACTTCTGGAGTCTCAGCGACAGTCGGATCCACAATCACGTTGTCTAGTTTTGCTTGTGATTGGCTGCAACCACAACAATGAATTTCTGAGTGGCTTTATGCTTCTCAAGCGATGCGATTGTCCCAAAAATGTATTTTCAACATGGATGGACAACAGGATGTAGGTCAAAGGTCACTGTCTTGATGCTGTTTGATTTTATTAGAATATTTCAGACATTGTTAATCATCTCTTTTACTTAATGATGTTTTGAGGACGCTGTGATGCCATCATTTAGGGGGCGGGGTCTATTTCATTTAAATAAATTTGTTTTCTCCAAACTGGATGTGTCTGCAAAAACGCCTGTGTTTCTGTGCATGCTGAGGACAGAATTTTTGAGAGAAAGGCTGCAATGTTGAAAAGGGGGTGATGCCCCCACAAAAATCCTATTTTGCAACCCGCAGCCGGCCCTGATGGCGCCCACAAGGAGCTAAAGTCAGTGTCCCAGTGATCAAGGCATCTTACTCCTGGGTGGGAAAATATCTCACAAAAAACATATATTTCATTAATTAGTTCTTTAGTGTGCCAAAGCAGTGGTGGAGTCTAGAACATTCTAGAGGGTGTACTCTGATTCTCCATTCATGCCTCATACTTTAGCTAATATTTTAGCTGGCTATCAGCTTCAGCGTTTTTAGCTATCAATTTCAGCATCTTCAGCTATCAGCATTCACACTAGCATTATCACAGGTAATGCTCTAAATCTAGTTCATAATTATGTTAAAAATGTAAAGTTTTAAAAATGTAGTTTTAGTGTTTAATAAATGACCTAAGGTGTGTGTTGGATCTTGGCCCCCTGTGTGATTGAGTTTGACCCCCCTGTTCTGGTGGATCTGCTTCCTGAAGTGACATGAACCTGTCAGTGTTTGTGTTTGTGTTTGTGTCATATAACCCGGGTTCAGAGGCTCCTGTTGTTCTCAGCCCTTCTTTGTTTGAGTCTTGTGTTGTACAGCAACTTGTTGGCTAAAAGCTGCACTTATGCTGTGGTCTCTGCATTATTGATGCTTGCAGGCCATAGGCAACAACCTCAGAAGACTGTCTGAACTCATAGCATTTATCAGGAAAACGAAGAGAAACTGAGCCTCTCTGTTGAGGTGACATGTTTGGGAGCTCAGATGTGACCTGGGATTAAATGACTCACTCCATTGTTAATGAGTAAGTCATCAACATGAAGGACCTATGACACTATGGGAGCCAGTTCCAAACGGGCCTAGCTTCCACAGTGTCATATTCTTCCATTTTTAGGGCAGAAACTTTGAGACAGGTTGTAGGTTAACATGATTGTAGGATAGAAACGGTTCTTGAATCTGTTTGCTGGTGTTCTGATTTCTCTATACCGCCGCCCTGAAGGTAACAGTTGGAACAGACAGTGACCAGGGAGATGACCCTGATCATGTGTTGGCCTTTCTCGAGACAGTGAGAGTTGTTCAGTTCAGGTAGAGAACGGAGAGGACAACAGACACATTCACTTCATCAAAGCTTCTCAACATTTGAGGTTTTCTGAAAACGATTTTTTCATGATCAAAATGAACAGTGACATAATGCTTCAGTTGGTAATAACAAAACAGTTGTTATTTTACATTTTACAACAAATACCTACATTAAACCATGGGTGGAGTTAAAACATGTGTAGCCAACATGCAGCGATGAGCATCTTGGCTGGACTTCTTAGTGTATCCAGCAGGAATTTCCATCAGTTTTTATGCTGAACGCACTTAAAAGACGTGTGAATAACATCAAGTAAAATAGATCCCATTAGAATAATATCTGCTCAAATGAAAGGTTGATCTTTTTAAAAGAACCTCAAATATTGAAGGATTATTTGAATTTGTATTTAGATTTGTGAACGATCTAAGACAGGAAATGAAAATACAGATCAGCAGGACGTTCATAAAATAAATATTGAACATTTTTGATATTTGTTGTTGTTGCCGATTCATGTCTGTAAATGATTACAACTGGAAAACATGGAATAAATATAAAGTATAAATCATCTGATGTATGTAAGATATACATCAGATGAAGCTCTGTTTGCTCTCCATCGATTTCCCTAAAATCTGCTGCTTCTCGTGCTTTAAAAGTTCTATTTTGGTGGAAAGTGAGAAATGTTTAATTGCTAATGCTCAAAATATTTCCTTAAAATAACCTGTCTTCTCTGTACACCTTGTGTTTTCAATCTAAAGGATTAAACTGCTCTTTGTTTCAGGAGCAACAGAAAACTGCTCACATTGACCATCACCTGAACTCTAACATTATTCTCTCTCAGTCAGAGGAATGTGCTGATGAGGGAGTGCAGGTTAAAGAAGGATAAAAGGCTCTTCTCCCCTCAGCTATCTTCAGAGAGAACCTCTCATTTAGACGGTGCTCACATCAGATGGCCGCACAGACAAACACAAACTTGAGATGTTCTCTGCTGCATTGCAGTAGAAGTCATCCTCCCTCCTGCTGGCTGTCTGCCGCTCTCTCCACATCTCACCCTCATCGTCCCTCCAGACACTTTACTGCAGCGTTTGTTACTGACCTGAGGGGAGTGGAAGACTGACTCCTAGATTATGACTTGAGGTGCTTCACATAAACAGATCATCTGTTTAGTATATTTGAGGAGCAAATATGCAGAGATCTTTGAATTCTGCAGACGTGTCATTAGATCGCTCTGGGAGCAAATCCAGGTGTCGTCTCCTTTTTCTGCATGATAAATCAGTAACTTTGATCCAATGGGCCCTTCCTCCCACAGGAGTACAGTGCAGTTTTTCTCTGTAAATTTACAGGATATGCAAAAGTAAAAAACAATTGTGTCCTGCTTCCTGTCGTCTTGTAATTGCACAGACCTATTCACACAAATAATCTTTGACTGGATCCAGAAGATGCTGCACAGTGAAAATGAAACCTGAAGAGAGGCTCTGGGCTGCAGACTGTTCATGTTTTTAAAGGAAGACTCCAGACCTGCTTTTTAATCTGGTTTACAGCCGAAATTTAGACGTATTTATTTATTAAATACTTTCATCTCTTTGTAACTTTTTGATGGTCAGTTGATTTTGTGACCATCTATTCTATTGTTTCTTCCATGACCATATTTTATTATTGAAGATTAAAGGGTCACCAAACAGGACAGTTGGAGGCTGACTCCGCCCACAACTGAAATGTTAAAATCCAGTGGGGTGGGGCTGGAGAACAGGACCATCATCATTACTGGAGCTGCAGATCATGATGTGGGACTTAAATGGTTACCGGGAATGAAGTTAAACTGTAATACCTCATTTCACAGGTGGGTTTTCACTATATTTTCAAGAATTAAACACGTTTATTTTAATTTGTCAAAAAATTTGGCACTATTAAAGCTTCATTTATAGACGGCAACAGCAAAAATAGTTGATTTAGGGTTTGGTTACCCTTTAACCCCAGGTGTAAATCTAGAAATGTTTGACTTATGACAGTCACTGGATTGGAACCAGTAAACTAGTGACCCCAAAACTGTTCAGTGAGTTCTGAAGATGAATGGATGGGTGCAGTTTTTGTTTTTTAACAACAACCGCTCAAACTTCTGTGACCTGCTGTGAAATGCAGTCAGACATTCAAGCGTTGTTTGGGCTCGCCCCGTCAGTCTTATATGAGCCCGCCCACTATCACAGGAGAGGCAGAAGGATTGGCTAGAACTTCAAGGTACTGAACAGAGTAAGTGATTAGCATGTCCTAAGACAAAGAGACTTTCACTGAACCGATTGCAGCAGCTTCTTTTGATTTCAGTAAAACTGTAAATCATAGTGGTTCCTACTTGGAACAGACTTTCAGTGCCCAATCCTAGTCATAGTTCCAACACTCTGTCCAACACTCATGACTTTCCTCTTCTCTCTGTCTATGAATGTGTCTTCCTCCTCATACACACACATACATATGAGCGCACAAAGTCTGTTCATGTCTCCCTTGCGTATTGGAGAGGACACTGACTTTGTTGAGTCACCAGAGGACAAAATGATGAGTCACTGGAAGGCTTGTTGTAAACGGAGCGTTCCCGTCCTCGTGGTTTTTTCTCCTTGTCAGCTGCTCATTTGAGTGAGGCTGGATGATAACAAACTGAATTTGTTGGTGCATCACTACAGATTCCTTCCTTTTTTATTTCTATGTGAAATCTGAATGTACTAAATTTTATGTTCAGATTGAACTTCTTTGATGTGTTTCTTTTATTCTTTCCTTTAATGTAATTCTTTGTGTTTTATTTCTGTCTTGTTTCTGTTTTGTGCCTGTTTTCACCTAAATAAAATAAGTATCTTTGCTTTTCCTCTTCAGCTGCTACAGGTTTTTCTGCGCTCTACACCTCCTTCTCTTTCCTCTACAACACTATTTTGGATTTTCTTCCTTTCCCAGTGGCAGAAAAAGCCTTGATACTTTGGAAATGTAAATAAAGTTTATTTGTTTCCTCAGCTGGGGCCTCCTTCAGCTGTTTTTCAGGCAGACTTCAAACATTCCCGCTGACATGAGGCGCCCCCCTGCTCTGTGAAACAAGGTCACGGGTGGCGCTTGGCTCTCAGAAAACCTTTCCTTCGGTGTAAGAACCGGGTGGGTGAGAGGAACTGAGAGGGGCTGCCAGCCAGCCACCCACTATGTACTCAGACAAATAGTGGGGCTCATCTGCTGCTGCGTGAAAAGGTGGGCGTGTCTCTGAGCAGCTCCATCGCCAGCAGTTGGCCCCTCCCATGTTTTGCTCATGTGTGTTAGTCTCTTCACTCAGTTGCTGCATTTGTCTGTTTTTCTCTTTTTCTTCAGCTGTGAAGCCAGCGGGACATCATTTCTGCTGAGTTTAGACCTGCAGAAACGCGGCTAAATGCATATTAACAAAAACAAAAACCTTTTAAAACAAGACTCAGGGGAGAGGAAATGTTTGAAACTCTGAGTGTTCAGAACAAGAACAGCGTCATCCTCCCCTCATCCACTCCAACATTCTGTTAGAGTTAGAGAGCAGCCAGCTTCTTCATGCTGAACGCATCCAAACTGTAAGTTCAGTGGATTTTGTGTAATTTAATGAATACGATTTTTATGTCATCTATTTATTTTATAAAGGTTTCACATATGAAGTCTTGATAAAAAATATCTAAGTGAACCACAACTATTTTTTAAATTCTTTAATGTTGTTATGAACATTATGAAAGCATAAAGTGAAGATCTGGTACTTACAGATTGTTGGATTAACATTTTCATTTCTGACTGTTTTAAATCATTTTTGCATCTACAACTGTCAAAATGTGTTTTCATGTTTTTTTCAGTAAATGTGTTGAAAATGTGTATTACTGTATTGTTGTATTTTAAAAATTAAATGTAATACAAGTATTAAGAAGGCTTCTCTTTCTCTAAAATATTGCTAACTCTGTTCCAACCAATCTAAAGAATTGTAAGGAATAATCCTAAAAATGATTTTTATATACAAATAAAAACTACATGGGCATGTTTGCTTTGCTTATTCAAAACATACTTGATTTACAAAGCTGTACCTTTCATATAGTGTTTCAGGGTTAGAGCTCATCTCTTTGGGGAGTGTATTTCTTAGATCACAGCTCAGTATTTCAACAATAGGAGCATAAAGCGTTTGGCTTTCAGACACAAACACTTATGCAGCTTCTTCATCCATTTACTTACAGGAGAACATCCATCTTTCTGCAGTACAGCTGATTTATGATTAAACTTTTTTAGGGATTTTGAATTTATTTATGGAAAGCATTGCTCTATTCTACAACATACACTTTTTACAGAACTTAAGTTTCTGCAAATCAACAAAATTCCTGCAAATGTTGCCATTGATAAACACTGGTAAGGTTCCTCTGCAGATGTAAGCTGATAACTAGAAAAACAATTCTACATACTTTATACAAACAGATGCAGAAATGTATTAAACCTTTTTCTGTTCAATACATTTTAGCTTCTTCTTAAAGTTATGCAATTAAAACAACCACCGTCTGTAATTCTGCATCAAACATATTTTCACAAGAAATTCAACTTTTCTAGTTATTACTATTATTATTGTCTTTTATGCCAAATATCCATTAAGTTTAAGTTAAGGTATATATTTTTATGTTATTCAGGATTTTTGTTTTTAACTCTTTAGTGATTTTGTATTTTGTTGTACATTTATGATTAATTAAAAATAATAAAAAAATACAAGTATGTAAAAAGATACAATGAAGTCCTAAATGACTCATAGTTAGACAGCACTGAACTGAACTCATTTCTAACAGAAAACATCTTAACTGATATTAAGGAGATTCACATAAAAAAGCACTAAATATTTTGTTCATGACAGATAACATAGACAGATACATTTTTTATCAAGCTGATGGTGCCACAAATATATTTCTATAAATGTGTAAAGGAGAACATTTAAATCTGAAAGTTTATTATTAAGTGAAACATCCCCGACTGTTCCTGGTGCCCAGAGGGGGAGTCAGAGCTCTTACTCCTGACACCTATTGTGCATCTTGTGATACAAGCACCAAATTTGGCACCCATGTACATTAACATGTTACGAACATTTTTAGATATTGGGCCACTTGGAATTTTCTCGTTATGTCTGCCATATTGGATTTCAAAATGGCCGACATTGGAAATGTACATTTGCAATTATGTGTGGTTCTAATGCTCCTATTGGCTTGATTCTGGTGTCTAAATGTCTGTTTTTGGGGAACTTCCTGCATCTGAAGACTGGTCTCACAAGAGACAGGACAACATCCCCCAGTTTCGCTACAGGACAACTGTGCTGGAACTAGAACTGTTGGTTCCAGTATATGTGTGTTCTCTCCATCAGGGATCGTTGACGATGTACCTCGATGCTCTAACAGAACTGGTCCCCTGGTTCCACGCACTAGATCATACCCACTATGCTAGGTGGATACCAGTGCACATGAAGGACATGGCCGAACTCAGTACTAAACACCCAGACATGGCCAAGAAATTCCGTGATGGCCACTTCACAGTTCAAAAAACACAGAGGGTGTTCTCTTCAATCCTTATTGACCAGGCACATGAGCAGAACAATGCCTGCATCAAAGGAGATGGTGGCGCAGTTGGGCTCACTGACAACCCTAGTGGCCTTCGTCGGTAGATGGTTGCAGGACCAGAAGTTGCTAGGGTCATCAAAGAATCCCTGGATTGAGAACCAATACTGGAGACGGCAAACAGCAGACACACGTCATCATGATCAAACACCAAGTGTTCAAGACTCATTTGTGAAAGATGTTCGCTCTCTTGTTAGTGTCATAGAGGAGATGGGCGACCCATTTGAGGAGGAGAGTCAGGATCTAGTCATACTGGACACAAAGAACATTGCAGGTCCTGCTGCCGTGGAGATCGTGATGAATGCCAAGAAGATTGGCCAACAGCAGTTCGAGGCTTTCACCAGAGAGTGTCTGATGGACAGAACAAAAGCACTGGATGACCCCATTTCTCGTAACAAGCTGAAGGTGTTCAGCACTTCTACTCCAAGAAGCCAGAGCAAAGGTCAACAGCAGCTTGCCTTGGTCAAGAATGACCGTGAATTCTTCTCACGCCTCTACACTGGCTGCCAAACAAGGGGTGGAAACCTTGAGGAGTTCTTTCATCAGGCATGTCCTCCTGCACTATCTGATTGTGGAAACTTCTTCATTGGCACCAAGAATGCTGTCCTCTGCACCATGTAACATACCAAACAATGCAATGTGCATAATCGAGAGGTTTGTGATCCTGCTGTATGATCGAACTTGCAAATGCACGGACATTGACAAGGCTAGGAGGAAACTCTTCACATTGAAGAACAATGTGCACCTGATCCCTCCTACGTAGGCAGCTTTAGAGGAACATGTCTAGAGGGCAGTGTATCAAGGTGGACATGTGTGGGGTCAGATACTGCTGCCAGCACCAGAGCTCCCTCCACCAACTAACTGGGGTTGGTCAATGACTGGAGGACAGTACAGACCATACTGGACCAGGCTACCTGAGGCAACTCACAGCTGGATTGAGCTGGTTTCTTGCAAGTGCCAGAAAGGGTGTGTGAGGCGATGCAAATGCAAGAAGGCTGCCCTTCAGTGCACAGCCCTCTGTGTGTGTGAAGGGGACTGCGTATGACGATGAGTCCACGGCATACATGTACTAGTGGCAGCGCTCAACTTGTTAACCTGACATTGTTAACGTACACATATATTCAGTAGTGATATATACCTAGCCCAGGGGTCGGCAACCTTTAACAGTAAAAGAGCCATTTGGACTTGTTTTCTACCGATCAAAACCTAGAAGGAGCCACATGGATTTACTTTAGCCTTTAAGACATTTGGATAATTCATTACCATTTTTTTAAATAAGAAATATTAATTACCTCTTTTTTGGGGGGCGATTAAAAGCAAAAATATAACCTCTCACAGTGTTTTTGGATTTTTTTTTTCATTTTTACCTTTTAGTAGGTAAAAATGAATAAAAATAGTGGATGCCGAATTAGCCAAAAAGCTAGCTCCTTGCTTAATTACTAGCTAAACTCCAAAATAGTCTAAAATTCCTGAGTAAACTAATAACTGGCAGAACACACCAGATCAAAATAAGAGAAATGTAATAAGAGTTATGTTTTCACGTAAACCAAAAAGCTGCCCGGGATACAGTTAGTTCTTTCAGTCTAAACTCTCAGGAAGGACGACCTCTTTACCATTGATGTAGCCACGCCCACCCGCGTAGTAGGCCACTTCCCCCTCTCTTCTTGCTGCTTGGATCAAAGCCTCAGTGCTGGTCTGCTTTCCCGGTCCGCTGTACACAGGTCCTTTGTGAAGCGGAGATGGCGCTCCTGTTGGATGGGATTCTTTTTCGCGGCTTTCCACACGATATCTCGGTAGGTTCTGGACGAAAACTGGAGAATGATTCCTCTCGGTTTGTTTGCGTTTTCTATCAGTCTTCCCAAGCGATGCCTTCAATTTAGCGAGTTGTCATGAATTAGTTTCTCCGTGGCATCAAAGCCGGTGTTAATCAGGTTTGAAAGAACATCAACGATGTCATTATCACAACCGCTGCTTCTCCTCTCAGCTCGAGGTGTTGCAAGTTGCGCTTTTTTGAAGCTTTTCTTTATATGGAGTCCCCTCAGTAGAAATAGACAGGAGTGGAGACTCTTCTTTATCCGGGATGACCGTGTCTTGTTCAGCATTAGCCTTCTGGTGTAGTCATGTCCCGCACCGCTAACAGCACTGCTGCTGCTAGCCATGGCTTTGCTCTCCTTAGCGATAGCATTGAACAGTTCATTTTGTTTCCTTTTTGGTCTACAACAGTAAGAATTTCAAAAGTAACGTTTAATTAGACTGTTTCCATACACAAATTCCAAATTAGCTAAAAAAGCTATCTTGTTATTTAATTACTAGCTGGACTCCAAAATTGCCTAAAATTCTTCAGTAAACCAAATTAGTCAAAAAGTGTTAGCATGTTGCTAAAATTGAAGTTAAACTCTGAATTTTTTGAAAATTAATATTATTTTCTTTTTTTTCCAGCCAGAGAGCCACCATGGAGAGATAAAAGTATCATGTATTTTATGTGAATCCAAAGCTAAACGTCGCAGTATTTAATGAAGTCCCGTTAGAGGTCATACAGCCAGAGCGCAAAGCACTGCTGCAGCTGCGATCGGGATCGGGAGCATAAACACGAACCGTAATCCTAACCTTAACCTTTCCTCCCGGTCCGTGCAGCCAAGAAAAACAGTTCAGAACTGACTGCAGTATTTACAAAATTACTTTTGAATACCGTTGTCACTTTTCATTTGGGCTAATGCTAACTAGCATGAAAGACACGTCTGATCATCGCTGTCTTTATCTTTATGACCCGTTAGTTGTGTTTCAGTTACTCCACAGCCGAGTGTTTCTAAATTTGTGTAAATGTAATTTTCAGTATCAGGTAGAATCAGTCTGAGACGTGATTCCTTTCCTACCTCTCAGAGGCGAGGTTATCGTTAGTACACGCCGCTATCGCTCCATGAAGGCAGAAGCTCCTCATCATCAGCTGAGAGTACAATCAGTAATCCGAAAGTCACTTTGAAGTTCGTTAACACCTAAAAAGGTTCTGTTGAACAGGTTTTAAAAGTTCTGACAGAGCAAAGTTCAGTCTGACTCGTTCTTGAGGGGAGCAAGCTGTAGCAATCCTCCACCGTGCTGCAGCTCTGCCGATTATGGGGCCTTGCGACAAACTTGAACTGGTCCTGCTGCTGCTGTTGAGCACCAGGGTCTCTGGGAGCTGGCATGGGTCGGGAGATGGTTACGATCTGGTAGCCGGAGCGCTGCTGAGGCTGGAACCGGAGTGCCGCTGAGGCCGCACCGCTGTAGTTGGAGTCGGTGCCCCGCTGGAGCCTGCGTGCCGCTGTCGTTCGCCCAGCAATCCACCGATCCTGGTCCACAGTCTCACTCTGTCCGGGGCTGTCCGCACTGCGCACCGCTCCCCTTCACAGGTGTCACTCTCCCCTGTTCAGGTGTCACTTCCCCCTGCACGAGCTTAACTGTGGACAGAAAAATCCTCCCTAGGCGCAGCCGCGCCCACCTCACAGATGTTTTACATCACTAATCATCTGCACCAGCTGACAGTAACAATCATTTGACACCTGGTAAAGCAGATGGGGAGTTTAAGAGAGTAACCGTTTCTGACTTGTATGCAGACGACATCTTAATGTTCTTTAATCAACTGTATAAGAAATACAATATCTAAAAAAATATTCTTTCAAGTATTTACAGTTAAGACTCTATTATATGCTCAAAGAAACAACTGTCTTGACCTCGCTGTCCAAAATTGAAGATTTAACAATATGACTGGAAAAAAACGAAGCCAAAATCCCATAGACTTCTATAGAGACATAGAGTGTATTCAGACTGGACACACTGTATGAAGGCCAGGGTTAGGGTTAACCTAACCCTAACCTTTACTCCCGAAGTTACTCTGTAATATCTATGTGACGAAGACGCTGAGGCTTCAGGATCCATTTGCAAACAGTTTAATGGAACAGAGCAAGGGCAAGACATAGACAGCATCAAAAAGGCAGGGAATGGTCAAAAACACAGAGGCGAGGCAGAGGAATGAGTAACCAGGCATGGGTTAAAATCATAGACATAATGTTAAAATAAAGAAAAAAACAGAGAATCAAACTAGGAAAACTTGCTCAGCCTGACAGGTAAGCACGATCAAGACTTCGCACTGAAATTTAGGCTGGAATGACTACAAATTCCAGTGGTTCTGATCAGAATGATCAGCTGTGCATGGAGAAGACTGAAGTGGTGGCTGATGGGAGTTGTATTAAGTAAGGTGCTGAAGATGGTTAGTACTCAGGAGAGGGGTCCCTCTGGTGGTCGGAGGAGGACATGGCAAATAGAGTCCTGACAATCTACTACCATCAAGTGTGTTACTAAACATTTTTGAACTTGAACTTCTTCAACATTCTAATCTTTAAAGTTCCATTTGGACCATATTCTGATCTCTTTTCAAAGAGATCAAAATATCAAATTAAAAACTATTATTTTCGAGGACATAGTTTCTGCAGCACAACTGGAGAGAAACTTTTTTCAAGGGAGCCGGAACATTTATATATAGTTTTTTCCCCCTCATAAAGATCAGCTGAACTGCGTACAGAAATTCTGTCTCCACTTTTCTCACAAGCATCAATTCATAGGTAATATTAAACTCAAACACACTGCACAATCAACAAAGTGCAATCACCATTTACGTTAGATCCCATCTGAGAGGCGGTCAAAAAGAAGTGTGTTTCGGTGCAGCACTTTTGCTGCATCATTCCAGTCACGTCAGTTTCTCTGCTTGGATCAATCAAACAGGAAGTATTTGGAATCTGCTGCGTTTTCTGAATGAAACTCTGAATGTTACCATCAGAAGTTTCCACAGAATAAATGCTGGTGAAGTGCCTCGTGTAAAGCTCAGGCTCCTTTACTCAAAGAGTTTTGTGATCTGCAATTGGCTCTAACTGTTGAAGATTCAAAGGTTCAGGAAATGATTCATTAAGACACATAATTGCCTGGATCTGATCATCAGGGCTGCAGAAGCTCATCTTGCTGTCACTAAGCGGTTCTCTGACTGTAATTTCAGGAACACTTAGCAAGTGAAAAGGAAACAGTTCAAAGCTCAGTTATAAGGCTGTAAATACAAGCAGGAGCAAAGTGACGTGAATTTCCACAGACGTCATATGAAAGTCCAGATGAAAGTGGAAGGGTTACAAGCTCACATTAAAACATTGTAAAGCAGGTCATTTCTGAAAGAGGAGAACTCCTATCATACCAGTTCTACAACAGAAGTGATGAGGACAGAGGAGACTTTCAGGGTCTAAAAAGGACTGTGAGTAGCATAATCGCTCCATTATTATAATTTTAAAAAACTCTGGATGTTGCTCTTTAATTTCACATTTTCCCATCGATGTTTCCCTCCAAATTTAACAAGGAAGGAATTTAAGAAAAATTTAACAAATCCAGGAAACCGTTTGCCTTTTGTAAATCCACCACCATGTTGAAGAGCCCTATTAGCATCCTGAAGGCCAAACTAAGATTTTTATTTCTTTCAAGGGGAAGCAGCAATTTGTCGAGGAGCAGTTTAAACAAACAGCTGAAGGCTGTGCAGACCCCCCCTCCCCCTCCCCAAAATCATGTTCAGTTTTCTAATTTCACAGCAGCAAATTATACCTCTCTCTACTTTCCCCATCGGTATGATAAAAGTTATAACAATAGCAATTAAAAGACACGCAGAACTTTGATCACTTTGAGTTTATCTTTAGAAGTTATATATTGCAGTCCACGACTTGTGTCATTTATGTCTCTAATAGACATACAGTAAATGACACTTTCCAAAAAAATAGAAAATCATGCAAAAGTGTATTAACTTCTACAGTTTCATAAAAAATCAAATGTAACTGAATATAGATTTATAAAACCCACACAAACAGGATTTTAGTCACAAAAAGTCTCTACTTACATTAAAATGTAAACTTCTGTGCTTCAGAGAACACCCACATGAAGAAATGTGTTTCTCCACCACGACACAGCGCGACACGGATCACCCTACTGGCGGAAAGATAGATATGGAGAAAAAATAGACTCACCCCGATTTGTGTGTGTGTAATTCTTGATCTGAAACTCACACATTTTTTTTGTGCATAAGGACAAAATTATTAATTAAAAAAATGCAATTTACACATGCAAAAATTAAAATGACAACAACTTGAAACTAAATTACGCACAAATATTTAAAAATGATTCACGAATCGCTTGTTACACTCACACAAAACCCCATTTACGCACAAATCTAAGGTGAGAATTTTTCTATGTCTCAGAGAAAGAAAAGATTCTTCCATAAGTGAAACTTGACATTTTTCTACTTTCTTAAACAGATTTGCCCTAACAAATAATATAAAAAAGTCTAAATTAGAGTTTTGAAAATCTTATCTCTTTGAAAAGAAAAAATGTTTTCAGAACTGATCGCCTCTTCTTCTGAGCGCCTGAGTCTACATCCTCTCTCGAGTGCTGGTCACCAGTCACAGGGAAGGCAGGTGGCGCCGGACTCTTGTATACAGCTACGGATCGGAGCGGGACGGTGGGCCGATCAACCGTCTGCGCTCTGTGGGTGTTTAGAAGGTATTTACCTGACAAGGGTAAAAAAAATCCTAATTTGTTCCCACAAAAAAAAGAAAAAATTAGTTTCCATGGAGTAATAATTCGTTCCCACAAAATAATTCATTCGTTCGGATGAGGTATTTATAAATAAAGAAAAGCCTAAAAGTGGACTTTTTTTGGACGGACCAGAAGTTGTTATCGGAACTAGAATAGACTGTCGCCGCTATCTTGAAAAGGTCTAAGTGCACCGCAGTGCTATTTTTTAATGAATAAAGAGTATTTATAACAGAAAAACATTTTATTATGTCTTTTAACATAGTAATTAGTTTAAAAAGCAAAACAATTTTGACAATTTAATTTCATTTATTATTATTACTTATTTATTCTCTTTTTCTGTGATGCTGGGAGCCAAAAAACCTTGAAAACTAAACCTTCCAATGAGTGAATGAATGCATTTTATTACAGAAAAGAAAAAATATTTTAATTTTTCAAAACATTAATAACTAAAGCGCATTGATAGCATTCACAAGTCTAACTGACAGTTATAAGAAACATATTATTAAAAGAACTTGTAACAAAATCAGACATTTGGAAATGTTTTTTTTTTCTGAGGGACCACCAGCCCACCACTGTTCTTCAGGTGAAGCAGATGGTCGTCTCATCCAAGGATGAAGGAACAGCAGCTGTGACTTCAAAGGACAGTTTAAGGATTTTTATGACAACAAATCCAGAAATGTAGACAGTACATTCAACAAGACCACCAAAACAGGCGGGCAGGTGGGTGTGGTCACATGACTGCAGGAATACATGCAAACAGAGATGGGAGATCTCCCCCTGATATCAGAGCAGAGACAGTCTCATCTTGTGTATTTTTCTTATGGTGGAGAACAAAAGAATTAAAGATTAAAACAGATAAATACACAAACCCTTTGGAGATGTGATGGATGAAGACAGACCGGATCACATCCTCTCTCAGACGGACAATCAGCGTGAGAATTCCATCAAAATCCTCCTTTGTTTTTGCAGATTCCCAACACTTCTGTCATTCTATGACAGTGGGAAACCTTTGAAAGTTGACAGTGAAAAAACAGATCAATAATATAGCCAAAGATAATACAAGGGAGGAACAGTTTTTACCGTTAGCATACCTTTGTTAGCAACGTACCGTTGTTATAAATGCTCTAATGATCAAAATATTGTTAGAACTTACCCGTGAAAGGTAATTCCACATGATCTGCTCCCAATAGAGCCCTGGTTGTTCCATCTGAAGGCGGCACAAACAATGCGATGCTCTGTTGACTGCAGCTGGTTGTGGACGTAGCCTAGCTAAAGCAGACTCGCCTGATGGTTCAGTCCGGAGCTCAGAATGATGCGCTTATCCATATATAACAAGGGTAACCAATCAAAATATCAGTGGGTCCAGTTATAAAAATAGCTTTCATACAAAGGTCCACTCGGTATATTTGGGGTTTATTTCAGTAATATTTACTTTTTTGTTCACATTAAGACACTTTTACAAAAATAAACCTAGACAATTTTAGGCATTATAGCAAACTGAAATATCTTTTAATAGTAATATTGATAATAATAATAAACAAAATGTTTTTCGTCCTAAAATATACAAAGTTGTAAGCTTTTACCTTCACAGCACCTTCACACTAAACTCAAAGCTTTTTCAGATTCCCCAGACACAACTGTGTTCCCTTTAAAATGTGGCCACTCTTCTCTGCAGCCCTAAACTCCGTCCGGACAACCTAAAACCTGCACCGGTTCAGGTTAAACCTTACGTGTTCAAAACTAGTCAAAACTAGGAAGATAGTCTGCAGAGAAGGTTGTAGATAAAAAACACAAATGAATAGCATTACTGAGCAAGGTAGTAATGTACTTAAACTTCTGGACCAAAACTTAGGGCTGGGTTGATAAAATTGATTCATCGATTTGAATCGATTTAGGCTTAACGGATCAATAATTCATTCATGAAAATATAAATCAATTTAGCACATAAAGCTAAAGTCCGCTAGCTTGATGCTAACTTGTAATTGAATTTCCCATAGAACGGCTAATGCTACTGCTCGGTCGACCTAAACATGCATTGTTGACTATATGAACATCTTTATAAACTCACAGACATGAATTCCAAACTCTTTTAAGGAAATATTTGTTAAGTAACTATTTGCGGTGTAAAACATTTGTTTTTGCTCATTCTTTCTTCGTCTTCTGGAATAAGATATAACAGTATTTTGCGATCGCCACCTAGTGGACAGACTGAAACACCCTCCAGGAGAGGCAGAACGATATTTACAATGTAAATGATCTGAGCATTTTTGTAAGAACTTCTCCTTTTGAGCCACCATGTCATTTGTGCACTTTTACATATACCTTTTGAAGACAAATTTACCTTAAAATAAGTAATTTTATTTTTACTTTGAGATGATTATGGTCTATGGTCTTTTTGGTGGAAAAATAGTATAAGTATACTTATTTTAAGAATGTTAAGCTCTTTTTGAGCATTATGTCCTTATTTGAAGAGACAATAGCTCCCAGTTACTAGTGAAATATATCTCAAAATAAGTCTTTATAGCCTATTTCATGATTTAATTTGTCTTAAATGGGCAAGTAAAAAAAACGTGTTTACCTGACAAAATGTACTAGTTTAAATTTGTACATTTTTTCCACATAAAACAAGTAAAAAAATCTAGTTTTTTTTAATGTTTCTACTTGTTTTGAGAAGGGCAATTTTTTCCATTTTACAGCATGTGAACTGTATCAGATTAACAAAAATATATTTAAAACATAAAGTAGATTATTTATATATTGCTAAACAAATGTGTATAAATGTGTAAACTCAACATTGAATTGGAATCCAAAGAATAGAAAAAAAATCAGAATGGAATCGACTCTGGCTCTGAAGAATCGTATTGAAGTGTTTCTGGAAATGATTATCGATACCCAGCCCTACTGAAACTGTTTGTCAGTCAGACGAACACATATGTTGGCTGTGTGCTCATTTAACCAGCAGCCAGCCAGGACTGCTTTTCTGCTCAGATTTAGTCGTGGCTGTGGCGGTTGAGGTTACCGAGTTGTTACTTCAGCTTAGCCTGTCGGCACTGCCTGCTGCCTGCTGAGATCCCGGCTCGGCAGGGCGTGGGCGTTCAGTTAAGCGTGTGTGAGCGTAGCCGTCTTCTTCTGCAACTGCATGTGCATTTGTCTGCATTCCATGCACCCGTGTGTGCGCTTGTACCATATTCATCCACGTGGGCGTTTGCGGGGGCAGAGCTTTACAGCTGATAGCGAGCCGTAAACCTGCAGACATATTTATGAGCTTTTCTCTGTACACACTGACAACTCAATATTAAACTGATGCGCTCACGTTCCCAGGATGCTCGAAAACACACAAAAGCGATAGTTTCAGGTTTTCACATAATGAGGCCTGTTTGTGACAGCATGACATAAAAAATGAGAAAATGGCAGACCAAACACTTGTATATAGGGTAACTATTAATCGACTTCTGTTCTTTCAATCCAATCAGATCGATCCGTCCAAGACAGAATCCATTGGCACATAAAAAAATAATTTCAATATGGGATAAATCAAAAACCGAATGGATGTTGGAAAATATCATCTGGATTGAAGCATGCACATTCAAGCACATTCATTCTGTTTTACTTGTTTGTTTGTACACATCATTCAGATTATTCAAAATGAACCAAAATGAAAAGTGAATCGAATCGGCAACCACAAGAATCAAATTGTTGTTATAGTGAATAGTCATACCCCTACTTGTATTGTACTGTCACAAACGGATTAGATCATGCTTGAGAAACGCTGTATTTGCTGTCTACATGAATGAGACAGTTCTCCCATTATGGTCATGAACACCAGGAGTCATGAAGTTCAGCACAAGCTCACAATGTCTTTGAAAATGTCAAAAGTTTCTGTGTTGAAAAGTCTGATTTCTAAACGTTGACTAATAAAAGGAAAAACAAATAAAAAAACAAACTTGGTCATCAGATGAAAAATAATATTCTGGTTGAGAAACTAGGTTAAAAGTGGGGAAAAAGAACTGCTATCTTCCAGATGCTGGTTAGGCTTTAAGGAAAAAGGCTGACCCAGCTGCTCTGTTGTAAGTTCAGCTTGTGGAAAAAAACTGCAGACTCACTTCAAGTGCTACATGCAGAGTTTAAGCAAAAGATCTGAACTAAGTGCCACTAAGTGACACAGTTCCAATCCGCCTGTCGATCTCACGCTCCGATCTTCCTCACTCATGAACAAGACCCCGAGATATTTAAACTCCTCCACCTGAGGCAGGAGCACTCTACCCACCGAGAGAGGGCAAACCACCTTTCTCCAGTCGAGAACCATGGCCTCAGACTTAGCGGTGCTGACCCTCATCCCAGCCGCTCCACACTCGGCTGCAAACCGCTCCAATACATGCTGGAGGTCCCGGTTCGATGGAGCTAACAGAACAACATCATCTGCAAAGAGCAGAGATGAAATCCTGTGGTCCCCAAACCAGATCCCCTCCAGCCCCTGACTGAGCCTAGAAATTCTGTCCATAAAGACTATGAACAGAACCGGTGATAAAGGGCAGCCCTGCCGGAGTCCAACATGCACCGGGAATGTGCAGGTCGGACTTGCTGCCGGTTAGAGAACCAAGCTTCAAGTTCCTGCTTTACCATCTTCTCGCAGCCTTCAGCTGGAGCTGTACACACCAAGTTAAGACAAGAAGAGTAAAGATAGAGAAGTGAAAATTACTCAGAGCAAATGTGTGATAAATGAACTCCATCAATGATCTTGAAACCCCATTTATGTGAAAAAACAAAACTTAATATCAATTAAACTGGGATCCCTGAATCTATATATCCTATAAAAGATTTTTGTTTGTTTTCAGTGGAATTACAGAAATTAATACACTCTTCTGTGATTTTCTGGAAAGGTCTGTATATGTGTGACTCCATGCTTCAAATGTTCTTTAAAAAAAGGAACCCCCCCCATCCCCAAACCACCAACAGCAGTGGTTGTAGAATTCGTCAAATGTCCTCACCTTCTATTAAACTTAACTTGATGAAGACTAAATGATGAAGAGCTACGGAAAATAAATGTGATTAGACAAAAGATTGAGAAAGAGAGATTCAAAAACACAGTTGGAATGAAGGCAGATGATAGAATCATAAAAAGGTTAAGGGGTCTATCAGGGAAAAGAGTTGGCTCAAAGGTGAACCCATTACCTCTCCGCCCTCATACACTGGGACACAGATGCAGGCTGGAGGGCAGTGAGGAGGATGAAAAGGCAAATGCAGTTAAAGAGGCAGGTATACAGTGATCATAACAATGGAGAAGAAGAGCTCGCCAGCTTACTGTTATGTGACAAGCAGAACATTCTGATATTCTGACAGTCATTTCTAGTACACAAACATCCAGACTCAAACATTTCAGTTTTGAAGGCGTTCAAAATGTAGGGACAATTTTTAACTGAAGAACAAAAGTGAAACCTGTTTTACTGCTGAGCTAGCTTCATGGTGAAACACTTTCACATTTTTAGACTCAGTTAATGGAACTCCTGCTAAATCATAAAGATCATTGTCAAAATATTGCATTGATGACAGAAAAATTTGAGCTCAAGCAGGACGTAGAATCACAGGTGACAGGTAGTAACTTCTTCTGGACAGTAGGAGGCGTGTTGAGGCAATGATGGAGGAGAGACAGGACAATCA
>NC_050527.1:20964894-20966668 GCF_002922805.2 Oryzias melastigma | reverse complement strand
GTCATTCTGACAGAATCACAGGTGACAGGTAGTAACTTCTTCTGGACAGTAGGAGGCGTGTTGAGGCAATGATGGAGGAGAGACAGGACAATCAGGACTGTGGACCAGACTTGGCAGAAGGATTTGTCTTACTTAGTTGTGGAAGCTCATTGGCGCAGAACAGAAAAGACCGTCACAGCAGGAAAGGAGCGAACACACTGCTGAGGGTTGTGGAGTTAGGATCCTCCTCTTTCCGTCTGACTTCACTGAAGTTAAAACTCTGAGCTCAAACGTTATCAGGAAAACCACATGAAACAGAACACTTTCACATGGAGGGGGTCCAGGTGAACTGACACAGAAGTATCAATAATTTACAGAAACAATTTGATTCGATTAGTTTTTTTTCCGATTGTTTCAATCCTCTAAATTCAATTCAATTTTGAATTTATACATTTGTTTAGAAATACATTAATAATCTACTATATGTATTGAATATATTTATATTAATCTGATACAGTTCACATACTGTAAATGTATCAGTGAAATACTGAGATTGTTAATATCATCCAGTGTTCCATGGATTCTCTAAAGGAGAAGTTCTAACTAAAATGTTCAGATCATTAACATTATAAACATTGTTCTGCTTCTCCTGGAGGACGTTTCAGTTTGGACACTAGGTGGCGATTGTACTATAACATTACGCCTTATTCCAGAAGAGGACGAAATGAGCAGAAAAACTAAGTTTTAGAACATAAATGGTTACTTTAAAAATATTCATTTAAAAGAGTTTGTAAAATTCATGTCTGTGAGTTTATAAAGATGTTCATTTAGTCAGTAATGTTTGTTTAGGTCGACTGAGCGTTAGCCGTCCTATGGGAAATTCCATTATAAGTTAGCATCAAGCTAGCGGACTTTAGCTTTATGTGCTAAATTGATTTATATATTTATGAATCCATTATTGATCCATTAAGCTTGTATTAATTCAAATTGATAAATTGATTTTATCAACCCAGCCCTACACAAAAGCAGGTCTGCGTGCTCTGGATAGGAGATCCACAGGTGATGTCTGTTACCTGATTGCTGATGAGAAGGGTGGAGTGCTGGGATGACCACTGGGAATGCAACAACATTCAACATAAAACCGAACCTCTCAACACGCGTTTGACAATTCAATACGATCTTTTTCACAATATGAATTTTATTTATTCAGTACCACTCTGAGGTCCCTAAAGCATCTCTGCTGCAAAAAATCCCCGCCCACTCTCCCCCTCCCTGCCAGAAACTACCTTGCCCCTCTTACGGTAGACGGATAATAAAAGTTTGAGCAAAATGCTAATATATATATATTTGTAAAAAAAAAAGTAAAGGTACATGAATAAAGAAGTTAAGGAATACTGCACTGTACTTGTGTTGCTGTTGTTTATTTGGACGAGTAAGTCAGCTCTAAATATTTTAAATAAGTTCAGTTTAGATTATGTTTGACATCCAGCTGTCAAAACTTTAGAGAACTGCTTAAATTGTTGCAGTTCATAGAAGTTTGAATGTTTATAAGTGTACCAGAGTTCGATCTAAATGCGATTCTGCAGTAAGTGCCAAGAACTGCGCACTTAAAAAAATCGGAATTTTTGTCATGTTATTTCTCTTTGCAGAATAAATCATCGTGAGTGGAATAGTAGGATTACAAGGTTTATTTTTTTCCTGCTCATATCGAAGCCGTGTCGCTCATATCGATGTACGTATCGAACCGTGAACAACCTGTATCATTGCATCCCTAGTAGCCACTATTCCTATTTTT
>NC_050527.1:20958651-20964641 GCF_002922805.2 Oryzias melastigma | reverse complement strand
GTTATTTCTCTTTGCAGAATAAATCATCGTGAGTGGAATAGTAGGATTACAAGGTTTATTTTTTTCCTGCTCATATCGAAGCCGTGTCGCTCATATCGATGTACGTATCGAACCGTGAACAACCTGTATCATTGCATCCCTAGTAGCCACTATTCCTATTTTTGTACGTAAGAAAGACTGAAAACAGCTGTTATTCTTCTAAATTCAGAAACAAACAGAATGAAATATTGTGCTTTATGTAATGGGAAAGATTCAACAGAAAAGACAATAAAAAACTGTAACTTTCCAAACTGTTGTGGAAAACCATCAAGGCGCAGCAATTAAGACAGTACATTAGCATGGCTCTCTGTCTCTGTACTGCAGTTCTTCATTCTGAGTAGGTCAGGCCTCCTGCTTAGTGGTACCACATCTTTTCCCGTCTTCTTCTGACTCCAGCTCTCGTCTTAAAGGATGTAAGAAAAAAACAAAAAAACTTTCCCAGTTCATGTTTTTTCAACATTTTACTCTGGTGGCTGAATTTGTAATGAACTGCTTTGTAACATTTAGTAGCAGTTCTTAGCTTTTGCTTTTAATTAATGCTGAAGCTCAGCAGGACTGTTGCTTGGCAAAAAGACAAAGACAAGCATGTGTAAAAACAGGAGCACACTCTGAGGATGGGAGAGAGATACAGAATGAATGGAGGCTGGAGGGCAGAAGACTAGCAGGAACCAAAGACATAGGAGACAGTCATAGATCAGAGGGCTGGCAGCATGTGAGATGAGACTGAAGGAAGGTTTAGACTGTGGATAAGAGTAATAGCTTAGACCAAATAAAAAGATGGAGCAGACAGAGTCGCTGAGGCTGCACTAGTTGAAGCCTGAGAGATGTCTTTTTGGAGAACAGTCATGCTGGTCTTCACTTTGAATCAGATCCGTGTTCCTGCCTCTCCTTCCTCCACTGCTGTCTACATGAGAGCAGGACAAGCTGTTCTTGTTATGGCAGGAGTGGAAGGAAATGAGCGGGGTTATAGGGTAGTCAGTGCCAGCTGGACTCGTCACAAAGCCCGACCACAGAGGCAGGCCTGGAAGGTGTCTGGCCTGTTCTGCAGAGTGCATGTAGGCCTAGTGAGAATGATACAACTTTTATATTTGAAGCAAACTGTGAGAAACAAGAGCGTTCTAGAAGGGGGATTCCACTTGCCATTTAACCCTATAACACCAGAGCTTTGGCTACTGTGTTGATCTTCAATGAGTAATAGTAACTTTTCAACCATTTACGCAGTTAAATGTAATTCCAGTTCTGAGAAAAGTGGCTTTTCTCCACTTTAGAATCCACCAGAATGAGTCTAAACCGTTGAAAAGTTTTGGCATGTAAAAAATATGTGTTATATAGGTTTCACCAACAACATCTCCGATGTTGTTAAACCAGTGTAATCACATGAAAAACTTAAATGAAATCCTGTTTTTTTTAGTTTTCATCATGTATTTGTGGCATTTTTCTTCTGAAAGAGAACAAATAATAAGAAATAATTTTGTTTTTGCATTTGCGAGTATTTCTCCTTTTAAATCAATCAAACTGTCTTGGACAGACTCTGTTTGAATGAATGATCTTCTTTCCATCAACAGCTCTGCTGCACATGCACTAAACCCTCATCTGTTCCTAGTGTCTAGTTCAGGTTCTGGAGAAGAGAAGATGGTATCTTCACATTGACTGCAGTCAAATGAGCCGCCGTTCACATTTCTGTGGTCAAATCAGCATCACTGGATTTTTGGTGTGAGTTTCATCCAATACTTACGGTAGCAGGACTGAGAACGCTGGAAAATCTCCACCAGACTCCACGGAGCTTCTTGATGTGACCACGGAAATGTGAACGGCGGCTCATTTGACCGCAGTTGGAAAGGATTGTAAATCAATGAAAGAGCATTTTGATGTTAGCTTTGATTATTTTATCAAGAACTCTGAGAAACCAATGATTGAATGTATTGATCACAGTCAATAAACATTGGAGAATTAGCTAAAAGAGTCTTTGGTGAACTGGAAGGAGAAAGAATCAGGATTTTGGAGGAAGTTCTGTCCATGAAGATCTTCACTTCCTCGTCCAGCTGACATCTGGATCAGAACCATACGGCTGGACATTACCCAGATTGATGGATGTTTTTATGTGGCAGCAGTGAAGATTTATGCTAGTGAGACACAGAGCTATCATAATCAGACACGGGGGGGGGGTCAGGGGCAGAGCAACAAAAGCCACGCCCCCTCAGAGGAGATTTTGGAAACAGAGGCTTCAGATCAACATGAAAAATGACTGTTTAAGTCATTTAGGTTGTGGGGTTTTGGTTAAAAACTTCATAATCAGAATTAAAACACTAATGAGAACGTTTTTTTTTAATAAAAAAATTGTCATAGGGGGACTCAGACATCAGAGCTGAAATGTTTCCACCTCTTACTCCCCAGGCGAGGCTCTTTTTCAACCCAAGCTTGCCTCCCATGTAACAGCTCAAACCTGCTGGGAGGCTTTGACAGGAGATGGATGGATGGAGATGATGAAATGGGAAAATGAGTGATGGAAGTGAAGAAAGGAAGAAAAATGTGAGTGTAAGGAAGGATGCTGGGCCACAGAGCTGGTATGTGTTGACAATGCTGCCGAAAAAGATGTGATGAACAAGGTGCTGTCTTGTTATTCATAGCATCCCATTCACTACATAGTGACACATTTTTAATTTACGCACCAACATGGAGCCAACTCACAAGATATGATTAATGGACTGTCATTTAAATGTCTTCACTTTTGTTTCTGCACAGAGTGTGAACTTTGTGTGTGTTGTACCCCACGCAAAGCATCTGTAAGGCTGAATGAAATCATGCGTGCAAATTCACACATGAAAGGCATCTTGAAGAAGAAGAGGGGCAGTTTTGGAGGGGTCTCTGAAGGTCAATGTGTCACATTTCTAAATATCTCTTCCCAGCTTAGAAACGGGTTATGCCTTTTTTTTACAACATTTTTTACTAGCTGGTTTACATACTAAATTTTGAAGAACTTAGAGATTACGATTGAACTTGGTAAAATACTAATACTTAAAATGAAAGACATGAAAGTCGTGGCTTTCTGAAAAAGCTAAATTGAACTGATGTTTTGGGGGAGGCTTCTCCATAGTTCTACAGCTTAGAGCCAGATGAAGGGAGATACTCTGGTATCTACACCAACGCCCGACCCTTAGACCCGCACCAGTACATGGGATAGCTCGAGAAAAAAACATGGCCTCTTTTATTAATAATTTGATTCTGGAGAAATGCTATTTTAGAAAACTACTGGATTCTCCCCAACTTTGACACATCAAGTCATTTTGTTGAATATCCATCCACTATATTTTCTTAACCCGGCTGCTCCCACCACTAATTTGAAACCCTCAAGCTAGCAGTTCCAGTGACCAAACAGAAGAAGAGCCTTCAACTTCAAAGAAAAAAGAAAAAAACTGCATGTAAAAAAAATAAAACCCAGCATGTATTTATTGCAACAGTTGTTTCCATCCATTTTTTATCCTGTATGTCCCTTTTGAGGTAAAAGGGTTACTGAAGCGGCCTCAGCTTCTGCTGGGTGAAGGTGGGCTGCACTCTTGACAGGTCTCTGGACGGTCGTAGGGCACACTATAGACTTGTTTCCACTGAACAGTCTGTATGGTGCGGCCCGGTTTAATCTGGTATTTTAAGTGTTTCCATTGTTAAACTGACCCATAAAACTAATAATGAAAAGAGGGGGGAAAGGGACTGCTTTATTTATTGATCAATTTTTAAACTACTGTAGAAAAACAAATATTTTTTATGTTTCCATTTTTAAAAAATCGAAAAAAAAGTCCTTTTTTGTGTGTGTGTTTTCTCCACATCGTGGTTGAACACGTTTCTTATAAAATAAATTGTATGTTCATTATGTGTTTGCTACATTTTCATTTTTTTAAAAATGGGAACATTTAAATCATTTGATTTTCTGCTGTAGTTTAGAAATTCATAAATGAATAAAGCAGTCCTTTTTCCTTCTTATCATTTTTAGTTTTAATTTGAAAAACCAATGATAAGCCGGTATTTCCATTTTATTATTATTTTTTTTCCAATGTTGAGTCTTGCACGGGCGCACAGTCCTCCACGAGGGGGCAGAACTAGTTTCAGGAGCGTAAGAATACTTTCACAGAGCGTGGAGAAAAGGTTTCACGAGTGAGCAGGAGTAAACCGTTATAACAAATGCATAATAATATTTTCATTAACTTATGTGTGTCTATAACTAAATAAAAGCAACAATTAAAATGTGTTAGTTGTACAACTGTAAACTGTAAAAGATGATTTTGTCTCTCCATGTGTGTGAGGCCACAGTGGAAGATGGAGTTGTATGGTAATAAAAGACCACCATCCTGAACGATGTGATGTGGTTCCCTGAAGTGTTCCCCACACACGATGCATCAGTCTTGCTAGAGGATGGGGGCTCATTCATGCCTTTCTTTCAGCAGCATACACAGAACTGACAGCAACAGGGTCCTTACACCACTTCATGACAAGAGGCCGCTGTACACCCCCCCGGAGGTTCTCAGTGCTAAGCGTGTCACCATGCATTCATAGTGCACAAACACGCCTCTTGTAGTGCAGTTAGTGGCTGAACTGTCCCCTCAGCTCCTCCTGCTTTTCCTCTTCTGACTTTTCTTACATTTCTATCAGCTTTGCAGGGAATGTTAGGTAATGACCCCCCCGCCCCCAATCCTCCTCATACTTTGATAGACTTCTCTGTCATCCTCCTCCTCTTCCTCCTTCAGTCTATTTGGGCCCAGTGTGTATACTAGGTAATGATGCAGCTGGGACATTAGAAGCAGGGGGTTATTTGACAGCACCCCTTGTTTCCCATTACCCCTCTACACACACACACACACATAGAGTGGGCCTGAAAGGACCCGAGTGATCCCCCAGAGGAGTAAATGGAGCTGTCACCCTGATGCAGAGTATTTATCTCTAGATGAGGATCGTGCATTTGTTTTGAAAGGGGATGGGGGGGGGTCTCTCTGTCTCTCCAGTACCCCCCATGCTTGGCTGTCTTTTGGAATATTGTGTAGGTGGGTGTTTGAAGTCTGTCCATTTGTCTTAGAGGACTCCACACAGCTTGTATTGACTACTGTGTGGGGGGGTGGAAGGTGGTAAGTGCTTGATGTGAATGGGCTTCATCCATCAGCGGCTGGGGTCAGCAGAGCAGCCCTGGTTGTTCTGGGTGGTCCAGCATTTTCATTTAAAACAGCTTTACTTTATTTATTTGTTGACTGGGACGTATGAAACACTCACATGTTTTGCTGGGCGGACGCAGTTACTGACCAAGTTAAACGTGTCCAGATACTTCAACTGGTGACAAGAATGATTTAAAATCAGTCCCTCCAGAACGGGAGCTCTCTACGATTGTTGCTGTACAAAAACATGTCTGATTTTTTAAAAAGGAGATGCTATGTTTCTCAGCAACAAAGCAAATTTTATTCTATTTTTGTGCAAAAGCAACTGTGAAACTTGAACAAATTCATCATGGCAGTACAGTGGTGATTAACAGTCTGGGCAACCGAGGTAAAAGTTATATTGTCGTGCATAAAGATGCAGATGAAAGATGGAAAAATGCTCTAGATCAGATGTGTCAAAGTCAAGGCCCGGGGGCCGGATCCGGACCTCCGGATAGTTATATTGGCCCTCCAGATTGTTTTATTTCATTGTTATTGATGGCCCGATGTTATCTTGCGCTTATTTCTAACTTGTATAATTTTGAAAATATATATTTTATGGAGAATAAATTATTGAAGTTATTTAAGGTTTAAGTTGATTTATTCTGGAATAATATTCCTGCATTTTTATTATTCATAAAAAGTTAAAAAGTTACAGTTTTAAAGTTTTAAAATTTAGCTTTTTGGACTATTTTGGAATTTTTAGGCTAATTTGGAGTTTGGCTAATATTTCAGCTACATGCTAGTTTTCTTGGCTAATTTGCGTTTTTTTTTTTT
>NC_050527.1:20949411-20958472 GCF_002922805.2 Oryzias melastigma | reverse complement strand
TGGCTATCAGCTTCAGCATTTTCAGTTATTAACTTCAATGTTTTCAGCTATAAACTTCAGAGTTTTCAGCTATCAGCTTCAGCATTTTCAACTATTAACTTCAACGTTTTCAGCTATTAACTTCAGTGTTTTTAGCTATCAGCTTCAACGTTTTCAGCTATTAACTTCAACGTTTTCAGCTATTAACCTCAACATTTTCAGCTATTAACTTCAGTGTTTTTAGCTATCAGCTTCAATGTTTTCAGCTATCAGCACTAGCATATTCAGCGGCCAAATTCAGCTTACAGCATTCACACTAGGGTTATCACATGTAATGCTATATATCCAGTTTATAATTATGTTAAAAAGTTACTTTTTTAAAGTACTAAAATTTGGTTTTAGAGTGTTCAATAAATATTTATCCTGTTCCGCCCGCCACCTAAGATGTGTTTTGGATTTTGGCCCCTTGTGTGATTGAGTATGACACTCCTGTATTTAAAGGGATCAGATTACATATGAGACTTTTTTTTTGTGTAAATTTTTTTTTTTAATTTCCATCATTTATCCTGTCAGGATTCTGTGCTTAAGTTTTGTCATCTTCTGTTTTCCTTGTCAGTCTCACCATGTTCAGGTTAATCCTCCACAGCTGTCTTCATTTAGTTAATCAACCTCCGTGTATTTAAGTGTTGGGTTTTCAGTTCTTCATTGCCAGGTCATCTGTTCTGTTATGTCACTGGTTTGTTTCTCCGGTGGGTTTTTTTTTTTAATCATGTTTGAGTTTATTTAGTAAATGTTTAAGTTTCTGCCACCAAACTTGTCTCCTGCACTTTGGTCCTTTTCCACCACTTCCTGACAGAATAGCCTGACCACCTTGGACCCAGCAGGAGAACTTTGCCATGTCATGTCACCTGAGTTTTCCTACAGCCACATTCAAGATGCGTCATGCCATGTCGCCAAATCCGTTCCTGAGGGAGATCGTCAGGACCATCCCTCCTGTTCCTGTGGAGGGTTGCTGCTCATCCATCTTGGCGGTTTCCTGTTCCGGAGGAGGGTCGCAGGACCTGCTCCCCTTCATGTGTCCTGTTACTGGGACTGCTCCTCTTCACGCCTGTTCCCGAAGAGGGGTTCTGATACCCCTCACATCTGTCTGGCTGCAGCATACATGTTTTCTGGACTTGTGCTTTTGCTCCTCCTCGTCCCCTCCTCCCAGGTGTTTGGGCATCTGGAATCTGCCCTTTTGGGGAGGAGTACTGTCAGAATTCTGTGATTAGGTTTTGCCGTGTTCTGTTTTCACACATGGTAATTTCTCCTTCACTTTAAATTCAAACACATGACTTCAAACTCTGTATCACTCCGTTTTTTTCATGGTGGAAAAGTTCTTGTCCAATGTCAGTTTTAGTCTGTTTTCCATTAACATTGAAGGAGAACAAAAGTGTTAACCTCCACTGTCATTATATAGATCTACAGACTGCTGAGCTCAATCACTTTACCACTGATTTTTGTTGCATCTGAAAGACTATTAACCATGTCAGCATCAGCGACACAAGGATGTTGTTATGGTTTGGTGTTTTCTTGTATTTGGTTTTGTGTTCTTTTACTTATGTTTTGTCTCCACTGTGCTCTTACAGGGTGGCGTGGGGCAGGAGGCGTGGCCTTCCCTAATTGGTGACGCTGCACACCTGCATCCAATCCCTCCTTAACCTTTAAAACACTCTCCCTGGCTCCTCCAACCTGCCAGGTTATTTCCTCTTCCATGTGGCCTCCTAGTTCCCGTAGCAGCAGCCTGTGGTCAAGTCTCCTGCCTCCTCCACCTGTCAGCTCCTAAGTTTGTTGCAGTTATTCGTCTAATAAATCTTCACTGATTAACATCCAGTCTGGCTCTGCTCTGGGATCTGTCTACACAACCTGACAGATGTGGAGACATTAAGGTGAGGTATAAGGGCGCGTTGCATTGGTTACTGATGATGAAAAGGTTTGAGCAGCTAAACATGACCAGTGAAGACGGGTTCATAATCAAACTTGTTCAAAATAAAGTTTTTGGTCAATGTTGCAGATATTAGACAAAGTTGCTCTATCAAGAAACAGTCTAATTACTGAACCTTCTCCCTCAAAGAGGTAATTCCTGCGACAAATGTAACACAGAGCCCATATAGACTAGAGTATCTATGAAATTAAGAGAGTGACATTTTCTGTTTAATATTACTCAGCACTAATGGGACTATAAATGTGTATGTTAGAGTATCATGAAGAAGTTGAAGTTCTAAAACTAATTTAGATTGATTAAATGCAGGCTGATACATTTAAAGCAGTATCGTTTTAATGGTCATTGCTTTCCCTAAGTTCTTGAATGAGGCTCTCTTTCCACAAAGTCCTGCATCAGTGCTGCACAACATGAAGCGAGCTGTCTGTGATTCTGATGTCGTGTTGCTGAAGTCCAGGTTGATGTCATAGATGTCTTTTTTTTAACTTGTTTTTTTAACTTGTTTTTTTTAACTTGTCCTGTCCAACAGCAGAGCCAACAGATGTGGGCTGAGAGCTTCTTGTGTTGGGCAGATTTTACTGTCACAACAGGGATTTGAGTATAAACCCCTGTTGTATTTAATGCTAAACTTTATTTATATAGATTATGTTTTATTTTATTTATTTATTTTTCTTTGTCGTTGGACCGGACGGAAAAAAGGAAGAGGATAGGGGAGGGGTGGGGGGGGAGATAAGATGGCAACAGAGGGAAGCAACATCATAAAACAACCAGGACTAAGTGATAAACTAGAATGGGCGGGGCCTGTCTACACACACACTCTATAGTTACACACACACTTGTTGGCCAAAATAGTCTCCACATTTAAACTGAACATACTCACATATACTATACATATACTACACATGTACTCAATTCAACTGTAACAGCAGCTCACACACTCCATCATACAAACCCATTCAGATAAAGACTTTCATTCTGTCACACAAACGGTTAGTGCTAAGGTGAGCTGATACCTGTGCTCAGGTGAGTGTTTATGTTTCACTGAGGTGGATGGTGATGGAATGTACTCAGGGGGAGAGCGCCCGGCCATCCCCATGCCAAGACCCCCCGCCGGGCCAGCAGCTGCAGCCAGGACCCCCTAACACCCACCATGGAGCCGCGGAGAGAAAATGCCCACCAGGCAATCCCGCCAAGCACCCAGACCAGGGCGCGCGGGGCCCCCGCAGAGGCCCCCCACACCCAAGAGCAGGAAGGCACAGGAACATGGAGAGTTAAGGCCCCAGCCCAGCCAGAGGAGCAGCCCCCCCACCCCGCCAGGAGGCACTGAGCATGTCATAAATGTCTTTTGCATTGTCAAGTCTGACCTTTAACAACTTTCCATAATACTCAATGGATTCTCTTCTGGGTTCAGTACAGGGACTACAGATTGTTTCTTGCAGACAGATGCTAAGCCCTGTTGGGAAATGAAACCAGCAATTTTGTAAAGCTGGTTAGCAGAAATACAGAAATATGATTCTTTTTCTAAAACTTCCTGGTTAGAAAGCTGTTGTGAGGACTCTGTCTTTTGTTGAGGTTTGTTTTTTTCTTGGTTAATGCTCTATTTTCAGACTTCTTTTTCCCTCTGTCAAAGTCTCACCTGGCTTTGTCTGCTAATGATCCACACCTCTCCCCACTGAAGTTAACACATGCTCACTGTAACTGTTCTGAGGAGAGGGTGGTCATGTTACCCCTCATCCCTGTTAGCTGGAAGCTGTTTCAGAAAGCAGGTTATCTGACATACCCTGGTAGGTTTAAGGGTAAGTTGGTTGATATCCTCCACTTTCCATTCCGAAACCGACGGTTATCTTCAGTGTATGTAAGTCATCTGAAGTTTGAAGTATCAATATGCAGATGTCAATTTCTTTTTTCTTCTATAGTGTTTTTTTTTTTTTTTTATAGCTTGAAATAAATCAATTCCAAATCCAAACCTTACATTGTAAACGTCACAAACTGCGGGTCAGCTGTTACCACAGAACAGTCTGTGCATCGCTCTCCATTTTTTTGTGACAGGGACAATCCTTTACAATGTGGGTGATGCAGAGTATCAAAAAGCAGAAAAAACAAAAACAGAATTGTTGGTTTTTGTTCGGTTCTTTCATACATTTATAAAGTTCCCTGGACACCGCCCTCAGCATAGGATTAGAGATAAACTGTGCAGAGTGAGAGGTCTGTCTTTTATCTGAAAATCCATGGAAAGTTTTTATGTATTTATGTTGTTCATATCTGTTCCTTATACCCTCAGAAAAAAAAAGGAAATTATTTACATAGCCGTTGTTTTACTCTGGGTATCATGGCTAAACTATGGTGGTTATAGCATAGTTCATTTGAGGTCAATATTTTTGTTTTTACCTAAGAAACATTTTTTTAACATCAATTTCTATTTCAGAGTTTTCAAATGTGATTGGATGCATTTATGGCCCACATTCTCCCATCAAAGCTCCATCAATAATTGAGGGAAACCATGTAATAATCAGGAAATCTATCTACAGGAGGGGTCCCCAAACTATGGATCTGGCCCTCCTCCACATTTGGCCCGGCCCCCTGAACAATATCAGAGATGAATGATTTTTTTTTTTTTTCCAGTCTGACCATGCGATCGAGACCTGCAGAGTCTGACTCTTCTGCAGTCTCCTATCCGGTTATGCAGGGCTTTCTCCAAAACTTGAAATGTTTATATTTAGACGTATCCTGCGATTTTTACTCTTTTTTTTTGTCAGACTACAAACTGCCCCACATCAGAGAAGAAAACCGCTATGTAGCCCTCACAAGAAAAAGCTTGAGGACCTCTGATCTACAGTATTAAAGTGCAGGTAACAAATGGATTTCCAGTCTTTAATCTGTCAATGGTAAAACCACCCCCCTAATTCCTGTTTTCTTCTGACTAATTTATGATGTAACCCACCTCCTCACAAATGTTGAGGTCAAATGGGGTCGGGACATGATGTCAGAATGACGGACAGATACGATGGGTGAAGTACAAAGCCTGTAGCCCTGCTTGTCAATAGCAGTTGGAAGTTTGTACAGTCTGAACAGGTGAGCGCTTGGTCAAGGTGTTACACAGTCCTATGCAGTGGAGAAGTGCTTAGCAACTTTCTGTTCTCAGATTCAAGGTTTTAATCTTCTGTCCTTAAATAGGCAGAGTTTCACAGTAAAAGCAATATTTCTAAAGGGTTTCAGATTTAAATTTGAACATTTTTGGTCATATTAACCCTTGTGCTCTTTTATGGGTTCCAGATGACGCCACCCTTATAATGATGTGTGACCCCTCCCATGACAAAGGTGGACAGGATTTTATGTTGGGCATGTTTTAATGAGCCAGCATTTATCTGACCACATTTCAATGAATAGCTGCGTCTTATCGTTGTGGTGTTATATTTTTAAGAGAATTCTTTTAAGGAACTACAAAGTAAATTTAGGATGACGTCACAGCAGTGTTGGGAGTGTGCCATTTAAGTAGACACAGCAAAGCATGTAAGAAGTGTTTTTTAGCAGTGTTCAAATAAACATTCTGCCAAATACACAGTTGGAGCCTTTTTACTCTCTGATAAAACAACAATCGTTGCTTTACATTGGTTTGCGGCTCATCAGTTCCTTCATTCCTTATCCGTTTACATCACGCTATAACCAGCTATGGTGGTCACTTTGGCACAGTTGCCCTGGGCCATAATCGTTCAGTTGATGATACAAGCATGAAATTTGGTACAGTTATAGTCTCTGGGTCTAGTTACAGGAAAAAAGTGCTAGCCACACAAAAATCCAATATGGCTGCCATTTTTTTGCCATGGCAGTAAAGTTGGCTTGATGATGTTTTCAATGGATTTTGCCCTGAAAATGGACTGCTAATGCCAGGGTGGCAGTGAGGATGAGCTGTTTCTGCCTAAAAAATGCCAGTTAATATCCCTGTAATGTTTAGCAATAAAAACCTCATTTTAACTGATGAATTACTCATATTTTTTCAAACTCATTACACCAACAACCTTTGGTGGCCATCTTGGAAAATGGCCGCCATTTTGGAATTTAAAGTGGCTAGCACTTTTTTCTTAAAATTTGGTGTCTTATAAGTACTTCAGCCAAATTTCATACTTGTATCATAAAATGAAAGATTTTTTGAGTTAGCTGCTCCACTACACCAGAACTAACCGGTTGTGTGGGGGTTGGAGTTACCTGATGGACAAGTATTGGCTTTCCTGCCTTTACTCACATTTAAACTAAAGTTCCATCTCATTCTTAACCCATAGAGTTCAATGTGATGTCGCCCCATCTTTTGCTGCTATTCTAGCTTTAACTTTTCTGGGAGGGCTGTCCACAAGGTTGAGGAGAGAATTCTGGACCATTCTTCCAAAAGTGCATTGTTCAGGTCACACATGGATACTGGTGGAGGAGGTCTGGCTCTCAGTCTCTGCTCTAATTCATCCCAAAGGTGTTCTATAGGGTTCAGGTCAGGACTCTGTGCAGGCCAGTGCAGTTCACACCATCATTCCTCCTCCACCAAATCAGTCTGAAACGTCCCGTTCTCTTGCAACCTCCAAATCTACACGGGTTCATCAGATTTCCAGATAGAAATGTGTGATTCCTCCCTCCAGAGAAGGTGTCTCCACTGCTCTAGAGTCCAGTGGTGGCGTGCTTTACTCCACTGCATCCATTCTTTACATTGCACTTGGTGATGAGTGGCTGGATGCAGCTGCTCAGCCATGGAAACCCATTCCCTGAAGCTCTCTGTGTACTGTACTTATGCTGATCTGAAGGTCATATGAAGGTTGTAGATCCACAGCAATTGACTGCAGAAAGTCAACGACCTCTTTGGACTTTGATCCGCTGACCTCTCTCCATCAGTTTACGTGGTCAACCAGTGCAGGGGTCGTCAACCTATGGCTCACGAGCCATATGTGGCTCTTTTGATGATTACATCTGGCTCTCAGATCGATCATTAGGGATGTTTGAAATGACTTGCACCGCGCCTGTTAGCAAGACCAGGTGGGTGCTGGCAGGAGCGGAGAAAGGCACCTGAAATGAAGAGGAGCGCAGAGCCAGATTTCCAGCCAGTGTTGCCAGATATTGTCTCAGTTTTCCAGCCCAAAAGTCATCAGACTGCCGCACCTAGAAAAAAACGCCCAACCCTTTGAGGCGGGGGGTGGGCGGAGCCCTGTCAAGTGCGTGCTACACAAACACTATTCTGGATTACTTGCACAGCGGAGCTCTACCGGAGCGCGGACACGAAGTGAGGATGTGTGTTTCCCTTCTGAAAGCGCAGGTGTTGATTATTCAATAAAGGAGATAGCTTGCAATCAACACTGTTTTTTTAACAGTTTTTTTGTTCTGGAAAACAAACAAAAAAACCTCTTTAAGCGTCTCCTCTTGGTGCGTTCACTGAGCCTCAGAACATAGAATATTAGTGGAACTCTCATTGCCACCCAGCCTATCTTAGTCCACTACTTTTTATGATGAAGATATAAAAAACGCCGAACCGACCTTAAACCCGGCCAAAATATCTCTTCCCGCCCAAAGCCATTTCTGCCCACAAATTTTGAACCAAAACTGCCTAATTGGGCAGGAAACCACCCAATCTGGCAACACTGTTTCAAGTGACGCCTTACACCTGCCGCTTTCTCCCGACTTTTGTATGATGATTCACGTGACGTCAGCGTAAAAACTACCGAACACGGAGTGCAATTTCAAACACGCTTAGCTCAAAGCTAGGCCTTCGAAGAAGAAGATGGCGTAAAGAAAACAAGATGAGGAGTATCGTACATTTCAGGATGAATGGACAGAAGAATTCCCCTTTGTGGAAAGAGCGGGTTCTGCGGTGCGTCTAATTTGCAATGACAAAATTGCATCAATGAAACGGTCAAATGTAAAGCGGCACTTCGACACACGCCATGCCACCTTTGCATCAAAATGCCCTGCGGGAGACAGCAGAAAAAAAGCGTGCCAAGAGCTACTGAGCAGAGTGCAAGCTAGCCAGCAGCAGCTGCGTTTATGGACCCGGCAAGGTGACTATAATTACGCCAACTTTGCTGGATCTTTAGCAATAGTGAGGAATGGAAAACCATTCACAGATTGCGAGTATGCTAAAACGTTCATGCTGGATGTAGCCAATGAACTTTTTGATGATCTTCCAAAGACAAAATAATCAAACGGATACAAGACGAGCCTTTGTCTGCAAGAACCGTTCATGATTGTACCATCATGATGGCAAACCAAGTGGAGGAAACCAAGTGGAGGACATAAATGCATCAAAGCCTCAACGTTTGCATGAAGCTTAAACTCACCAAGTACCAGCCAGACTACAAAGCCATCAGCACGTTCATGTAGCACCAGAAGTCGCATTAAGGGTGAGAATTATATCAATATTTAAAAGAAGAAATTCAGAGGCTTATTAAACTCACATTTAGTTGAATTCTGTCTTAAAATATATTATATGGCTCTCACTGAAATAAATTTTCAAATATTTTGCTTTTATGGCTCTCGGAGTCAAAAAGGTTCCCGACCCCTGACTTAGTGGCTGAGTTGTTCCCAAACTCTTCCATTTTGTTCTGATAGAGCTGACAGTTGACTGTGGAAGATTTAGGACATTTCACGACTGGATTTGTTGCTCAGGTGGAATCCTATGACAGTTCAACACTGGAATTCACTCAGATCCTGAGAGCAGAACATTCTGAACATCCTGAAGGGTTATGCCGACTTGTTCAATGTAGTGATTGAACATAAAAACTTAACTCCAGCTGATGAGAAACTCTATTGGTGTGATGGAGTACGCTTAACCCCCCACGGGAATCGAGTGTTTCTAAAGACCATTGGCACTGCCATCAAGGAATGTCTCCAAGAAGAACAAGAATGGATGACCTATTCGCTTGACAGGCCTTTCAGCAGGACAGATTCCCTAAAATGGCTGAAATAAACAGCCACATAAAACTGATGATGAGCCAATGCCATTTCCTAGTTTTAGATTTTCTACTTAAAGTCATGGATTTTTTCCAGTTTCATTTAAATATACTTTAAATACTATTTTTTTTAAATAAACTTAAATTGGGGTTTTCTCCAGGGACTCTGGTTCCCCCCAAA
>NC_050527.1:20948238-20949342 GCF_002922805.2 Oryzias melastigma | reverse complement strand
ACCACAAGGGGGCACTACTCTTTGCTTTCTTGTGCCGGTCCCATGTCCGGAAAAATGCCGAGGGTTGTGTCAGGAATGGGATCAAGATTAAGACTAAGCTTCACTCTTTTGGCACAGCCTCCTCAGCACACTACAGCATATGAGAGGATGCTGGAGACGACTGACTGGTAGAACGTGCACAAGCTTCAAGCAGATGTTGAAGCTGGATGGAGAGGGATGCTAGCTCCAAAGATGGGTCACAGAGCAGTTCCTGGTTCCAGCCCAGGGTTCTCTGTTTGTGTGTTCAGGTTGAAAATATATTTTGGATTATTTGGGGAAACAATCTCTGGTTCACTTAAAGCTAACCAAATGTGTCCTGTCTGAAAACAGGCTAAGAGTATCTTTGGGTTTTGTTGACGAGTGAAGAAAAATCGAAGCAAGAAAATATGTGCCGCGTCCGCTGTTATATGGTCGCTCTACCAGTCAGCTGTGGTAAATACAGAGCTGAGCTACAAAGCTCAAACCCCAAACACCCTCACATATGGAGAGGTACTGAAACTTGGTGCAGTCTGTATGTGTAAATACATGGATTTTGGTTCTTCATTTTGGTGATTTGTTTCAGAATTCTCAATCATTTGCTCTCTATTCATTTTTCCTGTACAATTCTAGCCAATCATTGTATCCTTCGGGTGATTGCGGATTGGCTCATATAGACATAGGTGAGGTTACAAGATTGGGTAGTCAAAATACAAAAGGCGAAGCAAAGGAAAGTTCATTGAGGTGATGGGCAGTGAAATCCATGTTTACTTTAATGTGTGTGAAAACTGAGATGAGCACAAAGAATGACACAAAGAATCTTAGGTACATTGAAGTGCTCTCCTTCACCCAGTCAAACTGCTTCATCACACTAAGATGCTTTGGAGTTTTTTCAATTTTGAAGCACCTCAATGACCAGAACCTTTACTAAAGTTCTGGTTCCACACTCAAAAACTTGAGTGTGAACAATACGAAACAACCATACAAAATAATTTTAAATTATATAAAACATCAAAATAAATCAATGGTAAGTGTAAGTGATATGAAATATTATAATCACAAAAAACATAACCTTTAAAGAAAAGAGAG
>NC_050527.1:20941185-20947795 GCF_002922805.2 Oryzias melastigma | reverse complement strand
TACTAAAGTTCTGGTTCCACACTCAAAAGCTTGAGTGTGAACAATACGAAACAACCATACAAAATAATTTGAAATGATATAAAACATCAAAATAAATCAATGGTAAGTGATATGAAATATTATAATCACAAAAAAACATAACCTTTTAAAAAAAGAGAGAACCTTGCTTTGGCACAAGAGGAGTTTCTAAAAACATAGCTTTGTACTTTAATAATAAAAAAAAAAGATGCTGCGAGGCGAGATCTGCAGCTCTTCCAAGAAACACTCACAACCCACGTTTTCTGAAGCACCAAATGATATTGTGTTAGAAAGAAACCAGGAATGTGCCCTGCATATCACTAAGAATCTCACCAATACTTCCATCCATCCACTTTCTTAACCCGCTTTGTCCCTTTTGGGGTCATGGGGTCGCCAGAGCCTGTCCCACCTACTGTTGTGTGAAGGCGGGGCACCAATAATGCCATTGAACTGATATTTGATGGTGTTTGTGATTATAGGTCCAATGAGAGAGAACCTTAGATCCTCACATATCAGACGTTGTAACATTGATGTGTCATCAGCCCATTAGAGACTTGACACAACATCTGGACATGGTAGTTTGACGGGCTTCAGGCCTAAATGAGTTATTTCATCAGAACAGTTGGTTCTATTTGTGGAAGACTGAACACTTTTTATCAAAGATGATGAACCGTTACATCAGCCTAAGGAATGTTTTTGTTGTGTTAGATGTCCTCCCTTCAGATTTCTATTGTCTACATGGTGCTGTTATTGCTTTTTGTTCATGTTTGTTCATATTTTTTTCGTGCAGGGCTTCATTGCAGTATGATACCAGCAGAGCTCTCTGTCTCATGAACTGCATCTGTGCTTGTATCATGTAGTAGTGGAGGCTTTGGTTTGTTGGCATGTTTCAGTTACTATCTTGTTTTCTATCGCATTTCTTTGTTCTGGTGAAGCTGATCCCTGCATGGCCTCTTTGGTTCATCTATTCTTTTGACTCCATCTACAGGAGACGAGCAGTTGTCACCTGCAGAGCTCCCTTTCTGAGCTCATGTTCTCCTTCCTGACAGTTTCTAGTTTCTCAGCCTGTGTCTTTGCTATTTAATGACAAACTTTGGACGCCCTTTTCAAAGTTACTCTGAGCCCTCAGACTCGCATTAGCATTCAGAGCCACACTGGCTCTCTTTGTTTCAAGGAGAAATGGATAACTTTAGCTGCATTTTACAGTAAGATGCATACAAAGGGTCTAAAGCACAAGTGTCAAAGTCAAGGCCCAGGGGCCGGATCCGGCCCGCCGCGTAACTCTATCTGACCCCCCAGATCATTTTATTTTATTGTTATTAATGGCCCAATGTTATCTTGTACTTATTTCTAATTTGTATAATTTTGACAAAATATATTTTTATGGAGAGTAAAAATACAGAAAGTTATTTAAGGTTTAAGTTGATTTATTCTGGAATAATATTCCTGCCTTTTTATTATTCATAATTATGTTAGAAAGTTACAGTTTTAAAGTTTTAAAAACTTACATTCTGCTAGCTTTATGGACTATTTCACCATTTACTAAGATTTTTCTTATGCTATTTTGAAGTTTATCTAATATTTTAGCTACATGCTGAAAAATTAGCAATATACTAGCTGTTTTGGCTAATTTAGTCTTTTTTTATTTATTTATTTTTTTTTGGCTGATTTTGAAGTTTAGCTATTTTTTTGTCAGCTACATGCTAGCTGTTTTGGCTAACATAAGTTTTTTTTTGTTTTTTCTAGGCTAAAGTACTCATTTAGCTAGTATTTTAGCTGGCAATCAGCTTCAGTGTTTTTAGCTAACAGTTTCAGCATTTTCAGCTTTAGCACTAGCATTTTCAGCGGCCAAATTCTGCTTATCATTCACACAAGTATTATTGCAGGTAATGCTATATATATAGATTGTAATTATGTTAAAAAGTTACGGTTTTAAAGTTTTAAAAATGTAGTTATATAGAGTGTTCAATAAATGTTTATCCTGTTCAGCCCGCAACCTAAGGTGGATTTTGACCCCTTGTGTTCGACACCCCTGGTCTAAAGCTTTCAGGATGAAGCAAAGTGAGTCACCTGGACGCTTCACTCTTCTTTTCCTGACTATCTTTTCTTTCCACCGTCCCAGGTCTCCCCCCACCCACTGTCCTCTGTGGGTGCTTTCATGAATCGGTTTGATGGAGGTTAGCTGCTTCTTAAATTTGTGGTCCTTTCTTTGATCTGTGATCCATGCAGTGGCGGGCCGTGCATTTCACACCTAGGCCTTCAGTAGTGCTCCATCTGAATCAACCCAACCCTCAATAACTATTTTATGGCTATAAAACTTCTACTGCAGGTACAACTGAGACACACATAAAAAAGCATAAAAAATAACCTGATAAAATTGCAATAATATTTAGGTATATAGCAAAATTTTACTCACCAAAAATCCGGATTATTTGTACACAAAATCCATCCTTTCTTTCCTCAAGAAGATTTCAATCACTCTGTCGTGCAGATTATCCGTGCGTTTTAGTTCCATCAAGAAGTCCTTTTCTATCGCCATGGAAGCTAATGCTGAAAGTCGAGCCTGCCCTGACGTATTTCTGGCATAAGTTTTAATTCGCTTCAGGGCTGAGAATGTCCGTTTAACAGAAGCAGTGGACACGGGGCTTGCTAGCTTCGGAGTTGCCCGATCCCGCTTAACAATGTCCAGCTTTTCTTGAAAAGTCCGTCTTGAAAACGACTTTGACAGTAAGTCTGCAACCAAATCCATTTCTTCTCCTCCTTCAGCCATTGTGGATTGACAAACCAGCTATTAAATTCGATTTATTTGCCTGTGCAGGTCGCTACAGATTCAGTTTATCAGGTCTTCCTAGTACACTCTCCGATTATCCAATCACAGCGCGTGAAAATCCTGACGTTTCCGTGGGCCTGCTAGCTGGCCTATCACGTGGTCTCCTCCAGATCTGATTGGTTGAAGCAACAGTTTGGTGGACCATTGTTTTATGCTACAGGGCCCGCAGAACTGATTGTGAAGGCCTTCAGGCAGATTTCTTTGACCCTAGCAACAAATGGTGCTGCAATGTGATTGGTTAATGCTTAAATAGGAAAATACACGTCTGGAAGCAGCGCAACCAGGGAGACAGCAATGAAAGGACGAAGACAGAGCATTTGGAATTATAGAATACGTATTCACGGAAATAAATAATAATTAATATCAGTCTGTGATTCAGATATTTTTAGGCCAGCAGAGAAGGCCTTGCAGGCCCTGACGGCCCGCCACTGGATCCATGTACTGTTTCATTGTGTGTAATGTGTACAGATTGTGTGTCTACACTCTCACCAATTTTGTGTAACTGTGAAAAAACAATGAAAATTTGGTTCTTTATTTACGACTAAACGAACACGTGCTCCACGAGTTTCCATTTTCTCCTCAGACCTTCAACTAAGAAGGAGCTGCCGTTTTCACTCAGAGGAGGATCCTACAGAGTCAGAATGAGGGCACCTTTGGTCATTCGCTGTTTGGTCATGTAGGAGCGCAGGCTTTGGTCTTTTGTAGGGCTGTGAACATTAAGTTTGTTTGAAGTTTGAAGTTTTATTTGGTTGGTTGCATACATTCAACATTTCATAAACTTTAAATAATAATCTACACCAACCAAAAAGGAATGGGCTGATAGCATCATGCTTATCAAAGCCCATCCAAAAAAATACCACTTACACAGAAACAGAAGTTAACATCAAGTTGGCTATTATGCCACAAGCATAAAAAACAAAATTGTAACCAAATACATATTCATATATACAGTTCATACATATTATATATACTCATATTACAGCTACATACATATTTACTAAAATTGAATTTCACTGGTATTGATTATTTTTTTTTACATTTTATCAGTAACCTAATTATTAACTAATTTAAGATCTTTATTTAAAGAATTCCAAAGTTTTGTACCAAAAACAGAAGGACATCTCCATTTTACATTTGTTCTTGCCCTGCACAATTCAAGCATAAAATGACCTCTCAAATTATGATGTTCATCTTTTCTCTTAAAAATGACTGCACTCTCAAGGGCAAACTATTTTGAAAGGCACCAAAAGAAATTTAACGCTTTAACGCACGCAATTAACCACTTTCCAACATTTCCCTCCTTCAGAAACAAAGGAATTTTCCTATTTTCTGGTGAACATATTGCAGACATGCTTGAACTGTGAGTTGCTTTTATGATTAAACTAATGAAATCCAGGAATATCTAATCCTGGATTTGAGGATTACGTTTTCTTAAGTTTTAATATTTGATTATATTAGGTTTCTTAAAATGAATCACACCAGCTGGGGTTTGTAGGTTTTGCATAAACTGTCAGAATGTATTTCAGTATTTTGTGCTCTTACTCTCTAATGAACAAATGGAAGAGAAGAATCTCTGTTAAAAGACAAGGAGTTTTTCAGGATAAAAGCCTTGTTCATATGTTTACGATACACATCTATTTTATCTTTTTCTCTCAGCCATGGCAAACCTGGAAGCTACTCTTTGGGGTTCTGTTCTGTTTTTTTTTTACTTATTTTATTTTTGTATTTTTTTTTTTTTGTTTTGATGAAGCAGTTTGTGTTTTTTTTTTTTATTGCCATCAACTTCTAGTCTGTTTTGTGTCTCCTCTATTCTTTAGGACCAAACTTTAACTTCTGAATTGTGTTTAAGATGGTGACTATTAACACATACGCATAACACACATGTAGATTTACATCAGAATAAATGATCAGATGCTCCAACCTGATGGATCTGTCCTAAACATTATCAGAACTTCTCACTCATCCAGAATCTGAACACAGTTCTCTTCTTTGAACCTCAAATGGTCAGAAATCTGCCCCACTGCCCTCCCCAGCATCACTCTGCTCACCACTAGTTTTCTGACAGACAGTAGTTGTCTCTCTGCAGCTCTTCAGGCTGATCCTCCTCTGTTTGTCTGATCCAGTTTTGACCCCGATCTGCCCTGGAATCGCCCCTTCTCTGGGTTTCTGCCTGCTTGTTGAGGAAGCTGGTTCAGAGCTGAACCTGTGAACTGTATCTAAGGCTGTGAACTGTGAGAACTTCTAAGAGAGTCCCGATCCTTCTCATTGTTTGCAGGGACTGCTTTCATCAGAGGGTGTTTCAGTAAAAGCCGTTTCTTTCATGGAGGATTGTAGCGTGCTGCATTTAGAGCCGAAAGGATGATGAGAAACTGTAGCTTGGTCAGCCGTTCTCCCTGAAATGCAGCTGAGATCCTCTGAGAGCAAACAGAATCAAATTTGACTGAGCTTGGTGCTTAGCAGAATACAGAGAAAAGAGGAAAATGATTGATATCATTTCTTGTAAATGCAGAGCTTCCAGTGAAGCAGGAAGCATTCGAGGTGCAGAGAGAGCAGAGGAAGGGCAGAAAGAAAGGCCAGAAAAAGCTCTGAGAGACAGGAAGAACTCAGAATGAGGAGGAAGCCTGAAGGCCCAGAAAGGGAAGAGCAAAATTGTGGAGTTATGTCCGAGATGGTGGGATAAGATCTGCAGAGAGGGCTGTGGAGATAAAAACAAACTCAGGAAGAGGGAGACGAAGATTGACTTTTCAAAGAATGACAGAAGAGTGAAGGACCAAGAGTGATGGGAAATGCTGGCTGGGAGATGGAGAGGGAGGCCAAGGAAGTGTCTTCAGGGTGCCAGCCAAGAGGAAGTGCCAGCTGCTGTAACCATGGCAGTGCCACTGGTTGCTATGGGAACCAGCATGAACAATAAAAACACAGTTTGGCCAACAAACAATAAAGGAAAAAGCAAATAGAGCGGTCAGAGTGTCAGTGGCAACATCTGTCAGTAATCCCTGTTGGTATTTTGCCTACAATATTATATTTTAATAATAGAGTCCCGTATCTAAGAGAAATGCTTTTCTACTCAAAGGAATAATAGCGTTTGCTGCACATGACCGCCAGCATGTGTTGGCACATATGGCTTGAAGGTCCTGACTCTCGGTGACTGTCGTCACTGCAGCCCCTCAGCTCTGAGCATCCTTCAAAACCCTCCAGCCTGCACCAGTCCTGCAGCAAGGCAGCTCATTCGCAGAGGGAGACAGTCACACAGCGCTGTGAAGAAACTATTCATCTACAAATGTGAGCAAAGAACCTGTCGCTAAGAGAATTCTATTGTAACGATCATCAATTTCAAATTTTGTTCTACAGCCATTTTCTCTGATGCTCAAGATCTACAGCTAAGATTTGTTCTTTTCATGATGCAGAATGATTGAGAGGTTGTCGATATCAGGGTGAAGTTCACATGTTTGAACATTTTTGTACAGCTTACTTAAATTGGTTTGTTATCTAACAAACCCTAAAATAAATATTTTTTCTAAAATAAATAAATATATTTTAAACAACCATCCAACCAAGTTTCCCAGGAGAGAAAGAAAGGAAAAGTTTAAAGTCCCCCTAAGACTATTTTTTTTTAATTTCCCAGTAATGTTTTACTTATTATGAAGTTTTTAAACAAAGTCCCACAACCTAAATGTCTTTAAATTAAAATTTTCAAGTTGATCTGAAGCCTCTGTTTCCAAAATCTCCTCTGAGAGGGCGTGGCTTTTGGAGCTGAGCTGAGCA
>NC_050527.1:20899569-20940868 GCF_002922805.2 Oryzias melastigma | reverse complement strand
AAAAAAAAAAAAAAAAAAAAAGATTTCTTATTACATTTGTTCTCTTTCAGAAGAAAAATGCCACAAATACATGATAAAAACTCAAAAAATAGGATTTTCATCAGAAGGAGGACTTTAAATGTTTATTTACAGTCCTTTTGTTGGGTTGTTATCCGTTTGTGTTAATCTTTTTTGTGTAATATTTTTGTTCTTTGCGCTAAAAGACATCATCTTGTTTTTGGAATTTGTCAAATGTTGGATCCCCCCCTCACCCCTCCACCACCACCCTTACAATCACCACGTTTGTCAAATGGTTTGATCACTCCCTTTATACTAATGTTTTCCTGTTGTGTCTAATTACCAGGTTAGTCTTGTTCTTTTACTTGGTGTCTGTGTCTTGTTTTTGTTTCATTTTCCTGTCTTTCCTATTTGGCAGTTCGGGGTCACGAGGACAAACACAAATTGAAGAAGACCAAGAAAGAAAGGTAAATGCAACAACTTAGAAAACAACCATTTTAAAAGGTCATGAAACAAAAAAAAGCAAAATGAAGATAAAATGGTTCAGAGACGTGTTTGATAGAATAATGCTGGATTTTTCAGTGCATTTATTGTTGGGGTGCCATGTGGTTTTTGGAAACTGGGTCATTGTTCCTCCTACTCAGTGTTTTTGCTCCAGAACATAGCTCAGCTTTTACTGATTTATTTATCCTGTAATCTTTTTTTACTGTTTTTGTGCATTTAGCATCTAAAAATGTTATTTGTCTGAAAGACCATGTTAGAGGCCAATCTATGAAACCTCACACACTTTTTCATGTAGCCATACCTGGACCGAAATTCTCAGACACTGTGCACTTTAGCAAAGAAGTTTTCCAGAGGATGTCTTGAATGTCTCACCTCCCGCTATGCTCCCGCTATGCTAAAAGCTCTCCGCTGCCAACAGAGGCTGCTCAGCATCTGAATATTAACCACACTGGTTGAAATCAGCAGTCATTTATTCATCAGTCAATTCACACAAGAAGGTGTGACGCACTGCCCTCACACCAGTCTGTGACACAAACACACACTCACACTCAGACATATACAGACACACACAGGAGGAGCAGACAGGAAGGGCACTGAGGCTGCGACTCTGCTATCAGGATGAGTAATAATTGCTATCTGTGGCAGCAGTGAAGCACAGTGAGGACAGAGCTGAGAGGGCCGGACAGAGAGAAAGACAAGACAGAGGAAGGGAAACACAGATAAACCCAATGATGAATGGAGTTTAGAGCCACAAAGACACAGATGGACATTCAGCTATGAAGTGAAATAAAGTGTCCAAAAAGGAAAAAGTAACTGACTGACTCATTGTGAGTCATTTAGTAGAATTTTTCTTGACTGGCCCTCTTTTTGGACCAGTGGGGGTTTAGTCAGCCTGCTTGTTGAGTGGTTGTTTGTTTTTTCTGCATCTGCACAACTTTCACCCACTTCACAGTCATGGCCAGCTGGTGAAACTGGATCAGGCCATGCACTTCACACCTGCAGTTTGAATCACCTGTTCTTCCAACTGAAGTTTCAACCCAAATAAATCAGATTTTAAAAAGTGGATCAGAGTAGTGCTGCTCTGAAACATGAAAAACATTGTCTTTTTTTTCTAGGGAACTACTCCATAAACACGTCCATAGATATGTAGTTTATTAGACCACTGTATGGCCCTGCGACAGACTGGCGACCTGTCCAGGGTGTACCCCGCCTTCGCCCTTCAGTAGCCGGGATAGGCTCCGGCACCCCCGTAACCCCGAAAGGGAAGAAGCGGACAAGAAAATGGATGGATGGATAGACCACTGTACCTCATAACCTATTAGTTCTGCCTTTTGGGTTTCACCTAAGGAACTAGCCTTAGATTATTGATGGAGACCATGACTGAGGTCTCACACTGCACTAGACCCATCAGGACATTCATAAGCCTCAGTAATAACTGGTGTGATTATAGACTTATAGGTGGTCTGATTTGTTTTCAGTTTTAAAATGCTAAAAAAATTTGTTTAGACCAAAAAGGCCCCAAAGCATGTTGTTCATCACGTCTCCTCTTTACTTGAGCCAGTCTTTCCATCATAGATAGTCCAAGATGGCTCAGGCTTTTTAATCAGTCTTTCTGAAGAAATTCTCTTGGACCATGGCTCTCAGTTTGTGTCAGCCCTGTGGAAGGAATTCTGTAAGATTTTGGGGATTAAGATTAGCTGATCTTCAAGCTTCTATTCCCAGACCAATAGAGTGAGTATGCCCACAAGCCCCTGGTTAACTCCCACATGTTCAGTCCTTTTCAGGCAGCTTACAGATAGCTGGTATCTGTAGGCTGCCCTCAATCTTTCCTCATCAGGAACTACCACCTGTCTGGCCCTGTACATGTGGTGTGAAGGGACCACAGAGTATGAAGAGGGTTCCAAGGTCTATTGCTACACAACCAGGAGAGACTCACTTGTTAATGAACCTTCGCTCCTGAGTAGAGAACAAGTTGTGGCTGTCCTCTGCCGAACTGTCTCCTAAGGGGATTGCCAGCAAACTCCAACCCTGGTTCCTGGGACCTGTTTTTGTCTATGATCATTATTCCTGCTGTTGTTGTCTGGATCTTCTTCACACTCTTGTGTGTTAATCTAGTATTTCATGTTTGTAAACTGAAGACAGTTTGTATCAGACACATCTTTGCCTTGAAAAAAGATATCCAGTATCTGATGGACTGCAGGGATACGATCCGGGGGTTTGGCAGTGAGTGCCTACCCATCACCTACTCGACCAATATCTCATCTTCCAGTTCCATCAGCTTATTGCCTGTTTGGGAGCCAATCATAGAGTTACATTTTACAGAGTGTGCTGTTTGGTTTGTTATTTGGTCCTTTGTGGTTTCTCCCATTTTGACTCTGCTAAAACACACAGCTATGCCTACTTATGTTGATTATTTACTCTGCATAGAATGCCCCCTATTTGTGTTTTCTCTGTTGAAACTTCTTGGTCTGTTCTTTTTTTTCAGTCATTTTGGATTAGTTCCAAAAGTTCCGGTTCCTGAGCAGACGTGTGTTTCAAGCTTTCTCATATTTTGTCTGAATTTTGATAATAGATCTGCATATGCAATGACAAAATCTGAAATAGTGTCATGTAAATTACTGTTACTTTAGCATTCATAATGACCTGAATCTATGTAGAAAGATATAAATATCTGATCTTAAATTGCAAACCGGATAGTGATAATACACATAAAGGAAATGGTATGGTTGAGCCGGGGTGGGATTAAATAAATTTGTTTCCTCCCACTTACTTACAGGGAATCTATTAATGTCTAGTTATTCTTCTGTGTTTCACATGTTTCTTTTGATTGCTTGAAATAAACTATTTCTAATCTAATCTAATCTAATCTAATCTAATCTAATCTAATAATTAGCATTTAAATTAGTGAGATCTTTTCTCAAACTAAACTGGTGCTTAAGAGCAATTCAGTTATCTACTTAGCCATTTATCCCTTCCGGGGTCGCGGGATGCCGGAGCCTATCCCGGTTACTGATGGGTGAAGGCGGGGTTCACCCTGGACAGGTCACCAGTCTGTCGCAGGGCCTCAATCACACACACATTCACTCTCACATTCATGTCTAAGGGCAATTTAGAGTCACCAATTAACCTATGAAGCATGTTTTTGGACGGTGGGAGGAAGCCGGAGTCCCCTGTGAAAACCCACGCATGCACGGGGAGAACATGCAAACTCCACACAGAAAGGTCCTTTATTGGTGGTTCTGTTTCAGGTCTCCCATGTTGGGACTTGAATCAGGGCCTTCTTGCTGTGAGGCAAGAGCTCACCACCGTGCAGCCATTCTAAAGAGTGAACGGCTTTCAACTTTTATTAAAGGAGTAACTGAAATCGTAGACTGGGAATTTTCAATAAAGGAAGAGCCAAAATGATTTCTTCTTGAATACACCCACTGCTACAGGCAAACGCATTACTTTTCCTTCTCATGATGTGATTGAAACTCGGTTTTGTAGCTGCTGGTAATATTGTAAACTGGCTTTCATTTTGGTTTTGGTTTTTTATTGCCAATCCCATCTGGGACTGAGGCCAACATCTTATTCCATGAACAGGAATGCTTCCTCCCAAAATCAGTCGCACATCAATTGAGAAACAAAAAACTGATATCTATATCAGTTTTATTTCAATCCAATTTATTCATAGAATGCAGTTCACAGTTGTAGTCTCCTTCGTTTCCATCACACAGAAACATTGCATGATCATCCTGATCATTGTTATTAAACTCTATCCAGATCCTTTCAAGAAAAAGTGGTGATGGACAGATTACATGAGAGGGTTTTGGTGGATCCTACACTGAGCAAGCAAAAGGTGACAATAGAGAGGAAAACTGAAGGGAGGACTATGAAGAAACGTCCAGCAGCATCACACTTTGTATGTGGGAACAGGGATCTGGTGGGACTGTAACCCGGGCTCACACGGCAACTGTTACAGCTCTGATGCGACCGTCGGAGTCTAAGAGGAACCTCCGATCTCTCCAATCTGGGTTCAAATTTCCTTGGGTTCAAATTTTCGCCGGACACCGAGGCTGAGTCGCAGCCCTTTTTGTGAAGTTGGGGCTACTAACAACCTAAACCAGAAATCATGCGCGCGAATGTAAAGTGAATCCAGTAAATTTCTCAAAATAAAACCTTGTCTGTGTCCTCTGTCAGCTGTTTTATGGCTTTGAAAAAACAACTTCTGAATTTTGAGTTTTCTTCAGCATGTAAGTGTTCAGAGACCTTCAAGTCCAAATCTACATCAGCAATAACTTACACTTGTTAAATTAAGCAACCTGCAACATGGAAGTGAATAACATTGTGAGTGCCAATTTTGAAAATTACATATAAATGATGCTTAGTAGAGCTTTACGATTGTGTGGATGTCACCAATGAGAAATACAATCAACCTTTGTGTGTTTACACAAGTATGTATCTGAACTGTAAGTATGTGCTGTGTGCCAGCTGCTCTACAGACAAGTCCAGAGCCTGTTTGGTGCTCTCACTATTCTAACCTACACAGGCAGCTCTCAACCCCACTCTGTCTGGCCCCCATTGAGCCAGAGAATAAAAGCGTCCCGTGTCACTAGGCCCCAGAAAGGGGAAATTCATTACCTGACCTGTGCAGCACAATTGATAGTGATGGCTCTGAGAGGCATCAATTTATGAGAGAAAGAAAGAGTGAAGTGATAAAAGAGAATAAGATGGGGGGAAGCGGCAACAGAAGATTAAAGAGGGGGGCAGGTGAGGCCACTCAGCCATCCAGTACAAGGGGCTCAACCCTTTTACACCGGAGCTTTAGCTCCAATACTTACAGTCTTTGGACTACTGTAACTCTTCAACCATTTACACAACTAATGTAATTCCAGCATATTCTGAAGGGAAGAAAAGCAGCTTTGTGCTGATATTCAACATTTTATAGTAGGGAAGTCCAGAGTCAACAGAATCAGATCATTTTCGTTGAATGCATAAATGGTCAAATATTTCTGGTATGTCAAAAAGAATGTTTTATTTAGCTGTTGCTGGTGACATCTCCGTTGTTAAAGGGTTATAGACTGTTTTTTTTTCTACGGGGGTCAGTTGGTACCACATTGCACAGAAAGCATACATGACTTACATAATTTTTCTTTTATTATCTGATTACAAAAAATATTCTATTTTGTAAAACTCCTGGATTCTTTCCTTCATTTCTTTCTTTGACAAACTAGAGATGTGAAGATGCTTCCCTCAGTCACATGTCTTACCTGCACTCAACAGGGCTGGGCACCGATTAGGTTTCATTCAGTTACAGTGCTAAAACGGTACTTTGGCTTTGATTTTGGTTCCTAATCGGGGCCAATTGTGGTGCTTCAGTAATAAAAAATAATGCCTACATCTCCCCAAATCAGCACATTTTCATTCCCAAGTCGTCACATATTGGCACAGGGTTAAGACCTCTGCGTTAAGACCTCCCCAGCATGTCAAAGAGCTCCCCAACCTCCGTGCCACAAACCGGGTGCCCGATCTAGACATCGCGGCTGAGGGGATACCGGGGCTTCTATCTCACTCGGGGGGGGGTGTCTGGATGACAGCTGCTTCAGCTGTGTTTCTGTGTCTCTGTGTTTGAAGGCTGTCCCGCATTAACCGGAGAAGGGAAAATTAAGGGGCCTCTTTTCATTATTGTCTCGACAAAAATAAGTAAAACATCACAGTTCAGAAGACCCGAGCATGGTGCCCCCGCTTCCCACAGAGGCTGTCTGGAGGCTGAAGTCCTGGAGGCTGGCTGCAGCCAGAGAACTGCCAAATAACCCACCGCCTGGATTATTACTATTGCTTTGGATTCTGTGTTTTGGAGTAATGTTACTGAAGAGTTTCAACAATGTTAAACTACAAAGGTTTGGTTGATTAAAGTTACAACATCAATGCAGTTCTTTTTGGGGGGTTAAAGAGAGATGTAATACTCTAACCACTATGAGTCTCTCTGATTTTCATATGTTTTATTATGAAGTCTCTGTTGGGATTTAACCCTTGAACACCTGAGGCGTTGCCAATGACACTTAAACACAAAATCTTTAACTTTTCAACTGTTTATGCAATAATTCCTGCAGATTCCTGATTCCTGTGGACTACTCTGAAGGAATTATGTTGATCGTATTAAAAATGTAAAAATTACAGTAAATCAAAGAACATAAACAGTGTTGCTCTGCTGTTAAAGGGTTAAAAAAATGTAAGGAGAACCAAGTAAGGCAATGAATGACACAGTTCCCCGGCTGTGGTGCAGCAGTAGGGCGGTCGACTCCTGATGGGAAGAATGCGGGTTCAATTCCCACCATGCGTAAAAGTGTCCTTGGGCAAGACACTGAACCCCGAATTGCCTCTGGTGGGAGGTTGGCGCCAGTGTTCGGCAGCGGAGCCACCACCAGTGTGTGAATGTGTGCGTGAATGGGTGAATGGGTCTGTGACTGTGAAGCGCTTTGGGCCCTCAAAGGAGCGTAGAAAGTGCTATACAAGTATACGTCCTTTACCATTTATTTAAGCAAAAATGAACACTTCAAACATATTTTTGTTCTGAAGCCGATGTTGGAGTTCTGATCTAGTGTGGTTGCATCTGTCAGTTTTCTTCACAATTGGACTCATGGATCAAACGAGCATGATGGTCGCTATTTGTGTGATGATGATTCCTCCATAATGGGGACAGCGCTGATGACTGTGTTGTTGTGCAGCCCTGCCTTTAGTTTTAGCACCTCAGCAGTGAACACTGTGGTTACAAGCTGTTGAGGGATGATCTGCGACTCCCTGTAGTCCTGCTGCCACCACCGCAAAATGAAGTTAGGGGAGGGGGGAGCTGTTTCTCTGGTAGAGCAAGCTGTGAGCAGAAACATTTGCTGGCCTGATTCAAGCTGTTAACTCCTGAGATTTGCTGCAGAGCTCCAGAATGGGAGGATGCAGACAGTGGAAAGCACCGGCTGGGCTGGAGCAAGCTGTCGCCAGTTTTGTTTTTCTTCTAATGAACTCCACGGTCAGCGCAGGAGCTAATGAGGACTCCTTTATGTATATTAACCCCAGCCAGTTCCAGCAGATCTCCATTGGAACGGCTCTGATGTAGCAGGCAGTGTGCAAACCTGCATGTCGCAGATCTTCTGGATGACAGCGAGTCTGGGGAGCTGCAGCATGTTCCCACTGTTACCCATCTGTCAGACCCAGCTTCCTTCAAATGCTTTCCTGTTTTCAGTGTTTCTCTAAATATGGAAGTATGCATGTTAGAGGCCAGGAAGAGAGAGTGGATCATGAGAGTCCATTTGCTTTAAATCTGCAGTGTGTGGACTGACTGAAGCTTATTTACACCTGGTTCACATGAAATGGAGGCCGCTTCCATTCAGCGCCCGAGTTAACCTATGGTGTAGTTCAAACTGCGGTCGGCTCACACAGTGCAGCAATTGTGCCGGGCGACCACGTCAATAGTGGCAGGGAGTTACGCTAAGACACACCAGAAAATCCAGTCACTTTTCAAAAATAGAACTCATTTTTCACAATAAAATACAGCTATTGGCAAATGCAATCATGTTTTGGTATCTAAACAGACTGTAGAGATGAAAATACAGTATCCCCCTCTTCCTCGTGGGGGTTAAGGACCTCTGCAAATCTGTTAAATCTGCAAATACAGAGAACCCCCATTTCCATCTCCCCTCCCACCCCTGAGGCCGAAGAATGTCTGTTCCTTCTGATCATGCTTTTTAAAACATTTGTTGAAGAACATTGGAGTATACTGCTCAACATAAATCGTTTTTTTACCCAGAACGATAGTCATTCACCTGATCTGGAGAACTTCCAGAGCGTACCCCGGCTATCGTAGGGCAAAAGCCGGTCACACCCTGAACAGGTCACCAGCCTGTTGCAGGCTGAAGTCACACTCAAGCAAATTCACACCTCGGAAGAATTTAGAGTCACCGATTCACCTCTGAGACATGATTTTGGACTGGTGGAGGAAGGCAGAGCAATTGAATTGAACTCAGTTCATATCACATATGAAAACCTGCACATGCAAACTCCACACAGAACGGTCCCAGCTGGGAGAAGTCTGTTTTAATTAGAATTTTTATGTGGAAAAACTTTAATGAAGCTGAGCCAAAGACTGACAGTTGTTTGATAAGTGGGGGAAGAGCTAATGCTCATGAGGGGTTGAATTGTGGGGGGGTCCAAATGGTTCCCACTGGCAGATGAAACTGCAGCTCATTCAAATATCTGAAATCTCGACTTGTAAATTCATTTCCTACAGCTCTGGTCAAAGCTACTCTCATTTCACATCAACTTCAAACACATCTTCCTCTTAACAATTTACATGAACATTTCCTGTCTGGTTTCTGTCTCCTCAGCTCAGAAACTGCCCTCCTCAAAATCTCCAACAACCTCCTCCTCGCATCTGATTCTACTTTCCATCCTCCTCCAGCTCGGTCCGAGCTCTGCCACCTCACACACTCTCCTGGACACTGATGGTCACCATGAGCCCCCAGTAAAGGTGAGTTCTTAATATCACCTTTACTGACATGAAAACTCTCCTTGAACTTAAATGCAATAGACTCTCTTAGTAAAGTATATTTTTTAACCGCAAATGTTTGTTTTCAACTTTGTGATCCTACTTTTGAACAATGACTTTGGGTTTCAAGAAAGGCAGCAAAATAGTACAATTGATTATTTATCATTTTTATTATTATTGCTATTAATATTATTGCTCCACCAGGAGAAGTTTAAAATATGATTGAGCAAATTTCTCATTCCCCGGTGTGTTACAACATTAACTTGGCTTAGACTTTAACTTAAAGTCTGGAAAGGCATCAGCTGTAGCACTGAAACCAAAGAAAACTTCTGACCCGTAAACAGAACTTAGTTGCTTCCCTGCAGAGAGTCTGCAGCTGAAAGGAAAAGGAGTGCACATTTTGAAAATGTTATCTATTTCATTCTAATGTTTCTTTGCAAAACAGGGAAAAGTGTATCTGTTCCTCCTGAATATGAATGTCTGAGCTCTCAACAGTAGGAACTGCAGCTATGATTACTGCTGCATACAACACACACAGCGCTTAGTGAGGAGTTTTCCCGGACTTTTAAACTGGGAAAGAGCTGTGGTTGTTTCTGAAAATATTCATCCAACACCCGTCCAAGACACTTGTCAATCTTTAGTTCCACGAGTGGGGTTGTAGGCAGATTGCACCAACAAATTACTCAAAACAAAAACATATTAAAGATCTCAATAATAATGAAAACTAAAGCAAATAATTAAAAAACAACATTAAATTTTAGGACAAACATCCACATCCAATCAGTGATGTCCCATAACATCAATCTTTTCCGGTTTCCATTAGAAACATTTTTTTTTTTTGCAAAAGTAGGTTTACCAGCAATAAAAATGAAACAAAAGAAGAAACCATTTATCTTCCAAAACATTGTTCTCCTGCTGGGCTTTGTCGACAGGAGGCTGAGCTGCCAATACTGACATAACTGTAAACACACTTGACCCCAAACACAACCTGAGGTTCGGTCGTGTCATCAGATCACCAAGAAAAAAAGAATGTGTGCAAAGTTCATTCCTACTGCAGAACTAAAGATAAAAACACTGTTAAGGACCACTTGTGTACTGTTTTAACATGTTCTGATAGATTCAAATTAGTTCAAGGAGTGTGTACATCAGTGATGGACGAGTTGACAAAAGACCCACAGGTTAAAAGTTTTATTAACATTTTCTTTCATATAAAGTCTCACTCTGATCATCTATTGATTTATTGTAAGAGCGTTCCCAGTGGGTTTTTTTTAATTATAAATATGCTGCTTTTAGCCAAAATCAAATAAACCTGTTTTGTTTTCTAGAGACCAATTTTCTTCAAAGATGAAGGAGTTCATTTGAAATTACCCTCTGAATTGTGGGTAGAACTATTGGCATAGAGCAAACACCCCCCCCCCCTCCCCCACTTCCCATCAGCCCTCTGTTTACACTCTCCCCCACTACCTTACAGCCCTCACATCCCCAATCCAACAATAGCAGCAACAAGACTAGCAGAAATTTCAAAACTATCAAGTCATACAGTTTTGATCCAGATTCCAGCTCAGACGAGGAAAACCAAGACGTTCATGGATCTATTGGTCTGTAAGTGGATGCATCAGAATGGAGCAGGAAGCTCGTGGCCAGTCGGTTGCAGATTTTACCAAACAACTGCAACCTTTTCAAACTGTATATTTTTTTCTGCTCTAGATTCACAACGATTAAAATAAAAAAACACTCAGAATTTACAGTTTTTATCTTAGTTTTATTTGTATGTTTCCTCTATCATGAGAAAAATGCCTCCGGAATATTTTAAAAACACAGACAAAAAACATTTTCATTGGAGTGAGTCTTTAATCAAAATGGCAAAATAGAATTTCACAAAGTTTTGGTCCAGAAAAGCGCTCAACTGAACATAACTCAAGTTGAAGATACAGAATAGAAAACATAAAACAAGAATAAACTCAGGTCCAGCCTCAACAACAGCTTTGGATAAGAGGAAACTCCACCAGTAAACTCCTCTGGCAGCTAAAAAGTGAAAGGAAATAAAATAATTCAAAACAGAGATAACAGTACAACAAATAATTAAATGTGTGAGTTACAAAGAGTTTATCCTGCTTTGGTAAATAAACTGAATAAAACACATTGTATGAGTTTCTGTTTCTGGTACTTTGGCTTTAACTGAATATAAAAGAAATGATGTGGGAGACTGAGAGCTCAGCCCTTCTTGTGTGGTGATGGACACTGCCAGCACATCACCAATTATGAAAAGGAGGAACATTTTTAATGAAAAGAAAAGGCAGATTTTGCTGACAGTTTTTATTTTATGGAATTTGGACCTGAAATGAAAAAAAAAGACGAGAAAAGAAAAGCTTTACGTTGTTATGAGGACAGTTCCTTCATCTCTGCAGTTGTGACAGGTCACTATTTTAGAGCGCCCTCTGGTGGCCAGCCTTGGAAGAAAAAGCAGTTTTCCGCATCACTCCAAATATGGAGTGGAAAGACTGCTCCACATCCTCGCTGTCTGCTCCAGCTCTCCTCCCGCCTCTTCTGTGTTACTACATTTGCTCTGAAACCAAAGCAGCACAGGTTTCCTCTGAGAAGCTCGTCTGCATCCCATCCTTCAGGAGGTTTCACAAAAAAAACAAAAAAAAAAAACTGCTACAATACTATCCATTCATCTATTTTATCAGCCCATTAAATCCCTCATGGGCTCACAGGGTTGCTGGAGCCTATCCCAGATACTTTTGGGTGAAGGTGGAAAGTAGGAGAAGTTGCCAGTCTAAACAATTTAGAATAATCAGTTAACCTGTTACAAAAGCATATTTTCAGACTGAGAGGAAGCTGGATTTCTCGAAGAAACCCCACACATGTACGAGGATAACATGCAAACTCCACACAGAACTCTCCCAGACGGGACTCTGGCTAAAAACTCGTGTGGGAACTGAAAACCATATATCTATATATAGCTATAGACGTCCCAGAACTTTTAGTCACTACAGCTTTGGAAACATTACATTTAAAACTTAACTTTTAGCCAAAAGAAACAAGCTCTTTTATAACTATTTACAACGTTGTTAATTTTAAAGTCAAAATAGAAAAGCAAGCTACTTTAGATCAAATCTTTCTTTTATTCACTAATATTTACTCACATCTCTTAGTTTGTTCCATTCCAGTTCAGTTCAATGAACCTCATGATCTGACGGTGTTCTACAGAAGTCCAGGAACCTTTCATCTGAAGTTCTGATGCCACCTCTCACTCTGAGTGCCCAAATGTTTGAAGATCTTAAAATATTCACCAAACAAACAGAGGAAGATTTCATCTTTGAGGTCTCATAAAAACAAAGGAAACAACCCAAGAGTTTTAAAATACAGTAGAAAGACAAAATGCTGAGAGTATGGAGCCAAATCGGGGCCATAAATATTTGAAACCTGAATAAAACATTTTGAAAGAATATTGGTGTTTGCCCCCGCCAAAAAAGTAAAATGTCCAAAACTTTTTACTATTCTAAAATAAAATTAATTATTTTCAGCTTCAAATGTTGTTTTTTAAGTTTCTGAACTCAAAATTTCAATTTCAAAACTTTTTCTAGTTTCAAACCTTTTGTTTTTCCATTTTTGAATCTGAAAATGTCAGTTTCAAAACTTTTGGCCTCGTTGTGGCACATTGGGCGGGGCTAACACGAAGGACCAATCAAAATCAATAAGGGTGGTACCTTCTGTCCCGGTGTATTCACTGACTCTGAGAACTGTGATAGTTACAGTCAGAAAATGATTGTTTAGTCTGTACTATCATAGTTTGAAGTTGTCCCAAGAAGAGTTTATTGCGTTAGTGAGAGTGACAGATACCATGAATCAGGCTGCTCCTCTCAGAGACCCGTCCCGTTTTCTGTGAGAGATATCACTGAACGCTGATGTAAATGCCAGAACTAAATAGTGGAGATGACTCAGAATGAATACATGGGGCTCTCATGTTCAGACGAGGACTGACTCTAAGGAGGAAGGACTCTTCACAGCACAGCTGCGTTCAATAAAGCACCCGGCGCACCTCATATTTTCTGCTTCCTGCCCTTGTCTGCTGCAGCGGCATGTCATATCCTGTCTGCAAAGGTGCACCAGCTGTCTGGCTTCCTATACATGCACACACACACACACCTCACTTCCACTTCTGTCTTCTAAAACCTGCCCCTCCCTCACTCTTTTTCTGCTGCAGGCTCCACTGCAATGACCACAGACATCGCTGAAGAGCTGAGAGTGTCAAAGACAGACAACAAAAACAGGGGGGACCAGCAAAGACTGGAGAGACGGTTTAGAGAGTGTGCCAGTTTGGTACAAACCACAGACCGATGCAGGGAAGACCACATTCCTGAAGAGAGGAAAAAAGGAAGGAATGGAAAAAGTCTCTATATTGGACCAAAAGAAGGGAAAAAAAAAGATGAAAGGTGTAAAAATGCAAAGACAAGAAGGTAAAAAACATTAGAAATGCATTTGAAGAAGAGGAGCAGACTAAAAAGAAAAGTGGATTAGCAAGATGAAAGATGAAAAAAAGAAACTAAAAGAATATTAGTGAAGACAGGAAAATAGAGATAAGAAAAAGAGAGAAAATATTTATAAAGGAGAGAAGGAGAGGATTGGGTGGGAGGAGCTAACCCCCGTGAGGGAGAGCGGATGATCCGCAGGTATGGAGCTCTCCTCACCCCTGCCCTGCTGAGTGTTGGAACGGGCGGGCTGGCCGTCTGGGACGATGAGCTCATGTCTGGCTTTAATGCCAATCTCCTGAACTGGTAAGCAGAGCAGCCAAGCAAGCAGAGAGCCAGCACAGCATCCCCACCGCTCCACCTCTGCCAGGAGGAGGATGGGGAGCAGCTGCTGAGAGGAGCCACAGCAGAGGAGGAGAAGTGACAGAGGGATGCCAAAAGAAAAGCTGCCTTTGTGTCTCTGACAGATACCTCCATTACAGCTCAGATAAGAGCCGCAAACCAGACACTGGTCATCACACAGACTCACAATGTGTGTGTATGTATGCAGGTGACTGGGTGGTGCTGCATTGGTGTGTCTGTGTATAACTGTGTGTGTTTGAGACTATGGGTGTGTTTATGTGTGTATGGGTATGTGTGTGTCTATCAAACTGAGGGTACAGACCCCCACAATGCCATGGGGGAGTATTGGGGGGGCAGTTTTCAGGAGTGTCTGCTGCCTGTCTGGTCTGACCTGTTAGGGGTGTCAGTCTGAACGTCACTCCCTGAGGGACTGGACTGATGCAGCAAACGGCCTGCATACGTCTCTGTGGGGGTGTGTGTCTGTGTGTTTGGGGGGGGGTTACGGTGGCCCTAAAGTGCAATCACATCAACAATCATTCAACACAAAAACATATGAAATATCACAACAATTAAAAAAGCAGAACAAATAATAATTAAAAAAAACATCACATTTTAGAAACCTGAAACGACTACAAAGTCAATCATTGATCTGATGCCACATGCATTGATACACCTTTGTGTTCAAACATGGTATATTAGTGATGGACAAACTATGACATACACAGAAGTCCAACAACAAAAATTAAGAAATGTAAGCGAGGAATGTGACTGACTCTGCCTTAAAAAGGGATTAATATGAGCTTAAGTGTAAAGATAATAGCTGTAAAAAACTGTTGTTTTTGACTAAAACGTGTTCAGAAGACACCAATATCTAAGGAAATAAGATATGTCAAAGCATGTCTCCCCAGAGGAACGAAGCAAAACTGAATTTGTCAGATGTGAACATAAAAAATATTACTATTATTGTTTGTTTTCATAATAGTTTTGTGCAAATATTACTTTTGGTATTCATTTTAGTTTAGTCCAAGCAGTTTTCCTGCTAAAGTTTGAATGAGCAGCAGCCCTTGGTCCTGCAGTTGTGCTCGAGCTTCTCTTTTGCCCCACGCTATGGACATGAGGAAAATCTGCAAGCCGTCCTTGCATTGCTAGTGGCTGTTAATGTTGGTTTGTTGTGCCGGGGGCCTTAAGGGCCCAATTAAATTCAATAGTAGACAAACACGATGCACTTAGCCCTGAGGCGAAGCTGCTCCTATTTTAGCTCCACTTAAAGAGCGCTTGGAGGGGCTCAGGCCGTACATGCTCACTGACAGACGGCCACAAAAGGAGCTATTGCTACAGATCCAGTCCTGATGGGGGGGGGGGCTGTCTTTATGATGATGATAACTTTTATTAAATATATGCTAAAATACATGTGTGCATGTTTAAGTCAAACTCAACCTCTTGGTTCTGTAGTTTCCTTTCCCCAGAGCAGAATTCAGTGCAGCTATGAAGTTTCAACAAACTGGTGTATTTATAGATTGGAGACTTGTCTCAGGGTTTGGGTGTGTGCCTCTCTTTGTGTAAAGATTGGGAGGGGGGGGTTTGTGTAGTTGGTTTTTAGAGGAGGTCTGGCCTCTGTGCTGCACATGTCCTTCCAAACTAAAGTCTGGCACAGGAGGTCACCTCAAGGTTGATCCTTCCAAAGAGCTTCCCCATTGGCTGATGCCCCCTTCAACGAGGAAGTGAAACATGAGTCTTTCCCCGCCCACCCTAAAGAACACTGGAGGTGATCAGTACCTCCTACACACCCATCACCAACACCCCCACCACCACTTTCAGCAGCAATTAAAAACAAGTTTTCATTACTTTAGCTATACCCCAGAGTTAATGTTAGAAAGGAAACACTTAATTCACAGAATAATGGAATTTTGATGTCAGGAGGAGCGATTTAATTGATACCTCTTGATGGTATATAACAGGAGTGTCAATCACACAAGAGGCCAAAATCCAAAACACACCTTAGGTCGTGGGCTTAACAGGAGAAACATTTATTGAACACTCTAAAACTACATTTTTAAAACTTTAAAACCGTAACTTTTTAACATAATTATGAATAATAAAAAGGCAGGGATATTATTCCAGAATAAAACAACTTAAACCTTAAATAACTTTCAATATTTTACTTCCCATAAAAATATATTTTGTCAAAATTATACAAGTTAAAAATAAGCGCAAGATAACATCGGGTCATTAATAACAATAAAGTAAAATGATCCTGAGGGCCGGATCTTTCACACGTGTGGTGTAGTACATTGAAGATACTAACATTAATGTCTCTTGTTGGACTCTAAAACTGTAAATTGGAGGCTAAAATTTCAGCACATTGACACAGCCATCTTTGTCAAATCAAATAAACCAAATGGTTCCAGGAACTGGAATTTAGAAACCATCTTTCCCATGATCCCTCATGCTAACTGTTTCTTGAATAATCCTGATGTTACGTTTTTTTTAGAAAGTAGAAACAAATATATTTCAGTTTTCATTTTTTTCTTTTAATGTGGTAATGTTATTGTTTTTGTACTTGAATTTAAAAAAACAGATACGTGCTCATTTCCAGATATTCCAGTTATCTCTAGTGGCTATATCCGTTGGCTGCAAATGAGAACTGGACCAAGTGAGTGTCATTTCACCCATCAAAAAAGGGTTTACTTCCAGCTCCAACCAAATGAAATCGTATCAGTTTCCATTTTTTATACAGATGCCGCCATGTTGGAGCCTGATGACATCAGTAAGCAGTGATTGGTCAGTGATCGGACATATTCTAAATCTGTCAATCAAGCGTTTTGACTGTTTGACATGGGGGCCAGCGGGCACCAAATGCGTTTATTGAGGCATCTGGTCAATTCATAACTTGAATATCTTGACCTACAAAAAATATCTAATGAAATAAAATGAGGATTATTATGAACATGTTAAAAAAGGTATCAAAGCAAGAATGGTTATTCTGACAAATAGAATGACTAAATAATAGCATGTAAATAATTAGTGTTTATTTCAGCTAGGTGGTATGCCAATACATTTCATCTATACGATAAAAAATCTATTGTTTTATTCAGAGTTCTATCATTTACCACACTGTTTGGCACTTTATGGTCCTATTTTACATCAAAACACTCCTTATCCAGCAGAGACATATAGTGTTGTAGTTGAGGAGTTTCAGACCAAAATGATTCTAAACAGAAGTTAACCCAAACTAAGGACATGGTTCCTACAAAGCAATAACTTTTGTTGTATGAATGTGGTTTGGATAAGACTGATGTGGACCACACATTCGTTAAGTACGGCTCCCAGTGCTCACCCGCACCCTTTTGAAGAGTACTTTTTCTTAACTGCTGTTGACGGGACCGAACAACAAACTCCAACTCAACAAACTTTATCACTTGTGCAAGAAGAAACAAAACAAAGAGTGCAGAGAGAGTCAACGAGTACCAGCCACAGAAGCAGCATCAAGTCCAAACTGCGTCCAGATTCTGCCACAAAGTGAACAACTACTCATTCATTATTAAGGTAAATATTAACATGAGCAACTCTTGTCTTGCTCAGAAAAGATTCTAAATAAATATATTTAGTTTTTCACATTGCAATTTGAAATAAATTATTCATGATTTGAATTCACTAACAAAACTGACATATCATCATATAAATCTTTTTTTGGGATAAAAAATTAGCTTAATTGGAATATTTTGGTCATATCACCTACTCTAACATTTAGCATGGAGGAACTTAGCATAATCCCCGGTTAAACAGAAAAGTGGTATGGTCTGTTCACATTGTTCATCACCGCCTTCAGCTGAATTTATTCACAGAAAATATTAATGAAATGGGAATACAGTGAGGCAAATAAGTATTTGAATACCCTAATTTTGGGAGTTCTAACGCTAAGAAGTCATGGAGGGGTCTGAGATTTTCATCTAAGGTGCAGGTCTACTGTGAGATAAATCTACAATGTGTGACTTTTTAAAAATAATGTATTTGTATGTTACTACTGCGATTAAGTACTTGTCTTTGGACAGCTCTTTGGTCTTGACCATGTTAGTAGTTGGAGTCTTGCTGATTGTGTGGGGTGGACAGGTGTCTTTATGCAGCTAACCACCTCATACAGGTGCTTCTAAACTGGGATAATAAGTGGAGTGGAGGTGGACGATTTACAGATGAAGTAACAGGTCAGAATTCTAACTGATAGAAAGGCGTTCAAATATTTTTTTGCAGCAGTAGTATACAAATACATTATTTTAAAAAATTTACAATTTTATTTCTAGATTTTTTTTTAGATTATGCCTCTTATAGCGGACACATTACTAAGATGAAAATCTCAGACCCCTCCATGATTTCTAACTAGAAAAAAACTTGCAAAATCACAGGGTGATCAAATACTTATTTGTCCCACTGGATTTTCAGTGTTTGTCTTCTATTTTACACAAAGTAAATTTGTTTCATTGCTTCAGGGAATGGTGCTATATCAGCACAGTGGAGATTTCTGAACTATGTCAGATTTGGACTGACAGCTGTCCATCAAAAGACCACGCTCCATGTTTTGTACAATCTCTATTCTAATATAAATAAAACAGAAAATGAGAATAAAAATTGACTTTTTTATTTTATGACTATTGAACATAGCTGTAGGATGCCCAAAAGTTTTATGGTTTTGCTTTTGAATGTTTATTTTTGGTTTAAAGTTTGATGTGAATGTGAACGAATCTGCATCCAGTCCCCAGTGGTTGTTTGAAGAAGTTCTGGATTTTTGAATTTTTAATCTCTGGTGCAGGAGGTAGAAAGATAAAACCTCTCTTATCTTCTCTTGTATTTCTAATTGAGTCAGAGACCTTGCTGATGCTTAAAGTTTATTCGAAAAGAGTAAAATAATAGAATACAAATATTTATGTGCCGTTACCATCAAAGAAAAGAAACAAGATCAGGAAAGGAGTGGAAAGATTCTGATGCTTGATAAATGTCACCTCATCCTTCCTCTTCTCTTGTCTTTCATCTATGAAAAACAAGAAAATAAATCTATATTTTCATCTCTACACATAACAAGACCAACAGGAAGAAAGAACAATGTTTAAGCAGACATCAGGTGCAATTAGTTGAAACAGCTAACTTGTCGCTGAAATATAGCTAAATTATAAAATAGAAGAAAAAAATTTTAGTCAGTACCAAAAAAAGTTCAAAAAGCTAGCAAAAATTCAAATTTAAAATCATAACTTTTTACTCCTTACTCTCCATAAAAATACATTTTGTCAAAATTATACAGGTTAGAAATAGGTACAACATAACATTGAGAAATTAATAACAATAAAATAAAATTATCTGGAGGGCCGGATATAATTACCTGGCGGGCCAGATCCGGCCCCTGGGCGTTGACTTTTTGACACATGTATTAAGTACATGTACTCTTTCATTCTAACATTTGCGGTAATCAGTTAACTTCAGTTCTGCGTTTGAAATTGACTTCGATAGTACTGTAAATTCCTATGGTCTTGAACGCAGCATGCTCCTACCAACCTTCCATGGACACATCTGATTGGTCACAGAAGCAGCCTGTCCGCTGGGGGCGGGGCCGGAGTCCGCTGTGTCTTCTCCGTTCCAGAAGAGGAGGGACAGCTGCTCCGAGCGGCGGAAGACGAGCGGAAAATCTGGGGGGTAAAAAAAAAAGAAAAAGAAAAATGCGTCAACCGACAGCTCATCCTCGAGCCGCCGTCTGATTCTATCTCGAGCCTCCTCCAGCAGAAACATGGCGTGAGACGGCGGGCGCGGATGTGACTGCGACAGTGTCGGGAGTTACCGGCAGCAGTGAACTCTGCTGCCGCTGCCTGGAAGTTTGCAGTGTTTTCCGTCGGGGGATCCGACGGTGGCGGCGGCGGCGGCAGCGGCGGCTCTCTCCCCGGAGCGGTGTCCCGGGCAGCCCAGCCCCATGCAAAACGTAACGGCCTCTGGCGGCTCCGGCAACTCCAATGTCACCTGCTCCTGCAACTGCACGGCTTCCCAGCCCCGGGAAATGGAGATATGTGAGTAACACGACCGACTCCCGTGAAGGCTCCTGACCTAAAAACCCGCCGCGACTTCACGGCTTAATCCGTTTGATTCTGACGGACAACAAATCGGACTTAAATGGATCCAGCGGCGCGCGCGCTGCTCCAGTCAAGTTGTCTGTGAGGACTGTCTGTCTGTCTGCAACTAACTTTGGGGTTACCATCGGTCAGTTATTCTGTCCCGGTCTTATTGGACCAAAACCACTGATCAAGACCGGAAGAAGCCGCCCCAGCATCACACTGATCCCCAGCACGCACAGGGCGTGCGGTGAGAGGAGAGGGTTAAATAGTTTTCCTGTCAGTGCAGACAGGAAACGCTGGAATGGTGTTATGTCTGTCTGCCTCCTGACACAGACTATCATTATCAGCTGTGTGCAGCGCTGCTGTCTGCCTGAGCCGCTGCAGATGTTCCTCTTTAGACGCCTGCAGGCAGCAATGCAGTCAGACGGAGAGTGCACGCACCGGGACAGCTCTGCAGACAGGCGCTGCAGACATGCAAACAGGCGGGTAGATTGACAACAGGCAGTGTGACATGCACCAACACAGATGTAAGCAGAGATGCAGACAGACCACAGACTGAGTTACAGCGCTGTGTAATTTCCACTGGGGTTGGGGCCAGGACTGGGCAACATGAGGTGAACACAGGAGATTGGATTCAGATCTGGCAGCACTGTGGTTGTGCTGATGCCACAGCGTAACCAAGAAGTGTGTGCATGTGTGTCCTGCAGACGACTCCTCTGCAGCACCTCCAGGGAAATGGTCAAAGACAGCAGGAGGCCTCATTCTGGGTCCAAGAGGACTGCATGCTCCTCGCATGTTTCTCGCTCTATTCACCAGCAGCCGTGCTCCTACTGTAGAAGCTGCTTTGAAAAGAGCTCTGCTGGTCGGCCGTGTTGTCATGCAGACTGTGTGAGGCTGAAAAATGCAGCTCATGCTTTGATGGTTCATGTGGTTCAATGAAAGAGCTGCAGTCGGGCTCTCTTTTTTTTCTGTCCTTTAAAGCAGGGTGGCCTTGTTTCCTTCTTTATTCACTTGTGTGTGGAGAGATCTCAGCACACAGTGTGTCATGGCCAGGAAACAAACCTCGGCCCACCCAGCAGGATTCCTCTGCAGACCCCTCTAACGGGAGTGGTTTTCGGCTGTTGCAGGGGTTGGAGTCCCTGTCAGGTGGGGTGTTTTAGTTGTGGTATTACACCGTCTGGAGGTCAGCCTGCTCTTAAGCTTCACTCACACAGCTGTGTTTGGGGGGGACAAAAATGTCCTCTGACTCTAAAACTCTAACCACATCATTACAAACGTATTTGCCAGTTGTTGATTCTGCAAGTTGTTACACTTACAAATAGGATAGAGGTCTGTAACTTTGAGGGACGGAATGTATAAAATAATCCAGGAAATAACTTTCTACGACTGTTTAAGTTAGTTCATTATGTAGTTAGTAATGACAGCGTTCAAAGACTTCAGCAGGCTTACATTGTAGCTGCTTTTTTGGTCCATTCTTCCATGCAGATCTTCTCTAGAGCAGTGATGTTTTGGGGCTGTTGCTGGGAAACGCAAACGTTCAACTCCCTCCACTGATTCTCTCTTGGATTGAGGTCCAGAGACTGGCTAGAACACTCCAGGAATGTTGAAATTATTTTTACGTAGACTCATCTTTGTTGCCATGGTGATGTGTTTGGGATCGTTGCTATGCTGGAAGATCCAGCCATGCTTCCTCTTCAATGTTCTCACTGATGGAAGGAGGTTTTTATTCAAAACCTCTCCATACATTCGTCCTTTTATTCATTCAGATCAGTCGTTCTGACCCGTTTGCAGAAAGACAGCCCCAAACCATAATGTTTCCACCACCATGCTTCACAGTAACTATGGTGTTCTTGGTATGAAATGTTATTCTCTCTCTAAACTCAGCGAGTGTTGTCTATACCAAAGAATTCCATTTTGGTTCCATCTGATCACATGACCATCTTTAAATCCTGTTCTGGACCATCCAGATGGTCTCTGAAGAACTTTAGACGGGTCTGGACATCTTACCTTTGGAGATCTGCAGGATTTTAATCCATGATGATGTTGATTGTTACCATGGTAACCTTTATTCCTGTGGTCCCAGCTCTCCTCAGGTCATTAACCAGTTCCTCTGGTTCTGGTTGTCTTCAAGATCATTTGTTCCAACAGGTGAGATCTTCCAGGTGGAGGAAGATTGTCACTGATCTTGTGTTTCATCCATTTTACAATAATTTGAATGACATTTATAATAATTTCTCCAACAGTTGATCTCATCAAGCTGGTGCTTGTTGTTATTGGTTCATCCCAGTCTGGTTCAGGTCTACCATTGTCCCTCGTGTCCTTTGACAGATCATTGGTCTTAGTGGAGAGGTTGCAGTCTGACTGTGTAAAGGTGTGGACAGGTGTCTTTTATCCAGATAACCAGCTCAAGCAGGTGACATATTTAGTATAGACACGAGAGCTTTTATAGTAGTAGTAACAGGTCTGTGAGGAACAGACGTCTCGTTTGTTTAAACATCAACCAATGTAATTTCCTGGATACTTTTGTTGGAGTTCAAGTGTTTCTATGATAAACGTTGTAGACTAAACTCATCTTCTAAAGTGGAACAGTTGACAGAATCTGAAACTGAAATATACTCGTACCCTGACTGAGAATATCCGCTTGTTCAAATTAACTCACAAATCAGACGGAAAAAAGCAGCGAATCACTTTAGTCACATCTTTACGTTTGTCTTCAGCTTTGAATGTTTTTTTCCTGGTTCATCATGGTAAACGAGGTGATTAGAGAGAGCAACGTCACCAACTTTCTCTATATTTTTTTATATAGAGACAGAATGTCACTTTCAGTAGTATGTTTCTCCTTTGTAGAGGAAACAAACTTAAAGATAATTTTTGGTGATAATCGAGTTGTTTTTAATCTTATGATGATTCTGCAGTATCACACATGTACTACCCCCCCCCTGTGTGAGTAGACATGAGGGGCTGCCTTTGTGTCTGCATGTGTAGCAGTCGGTGTGTAATCTGCCTTTGAGGGGGTAGTAGCATCAAGATGGCAACAGGGGCAACACCCCCCTAGCCTGTCAACACAAAGATGTTTGTGTGCAGAATGACAAACATTGTTACAGTCAGATGCACACACCAGAGTTGAACATATTAAAAAAATATTTAACTATAATTTTTTATGAATATTGCAATTCAATGTAAGTATTTGTTTGGGTATGGATTACCAACTTTGAAACAAATGCAGCCATTTCTAAGTCTACTCTCCATTTTTGAATGACATGTAATCTATTAGTTCATACAGCAAAAAGACGCAACATGACATTTTTACTAAACTGTTTTAATCCCAGTCAGAAAATTATCCCCACATCAGAATTTAGGACTAAGTGACCCACGGTCTAATACATTTACAAATCTGTACACTACCAGACAATATTGTGGCATATAGTCTCTACTCTGCTCTGCTCCGCTCATACAGCTCTGGAGGGACAGTTTGGCTAAAATAAGTGCACAAGGTAATAGACTACCTGTTATCATTACATGTGTTAATGATAGGGGTGTAACAATTCGTTTTAACAGCAATTCAATTTACATATTAATCTGTGGTTGGTCAATATTGGTTAATTTTGATCTGATTCACACACTGTCCAAAGTGTTTCCACACCTTGGACTGTAATGATGGTTGATCATTGTTTGCTGCAACATGTGTTGTCAGCTCTGATGGAACTTTTTACATTATAATAAAATAGACCTACTGTGTCTCAATCCAAATTGTATCTTCCAATATTTCCAATTATTGATTTATCACATTTGAAACTATTTTAAATTGGGAGCGTTCAATTTGCTTAACTTACCTCAGACAGATCAGTCTGGTTGGATTGTAGGAATAGAAAACAATTAATGGATTAATCGTTACGCCATTCATTTTGAACCCAGGTTTAACGTCGTATTGAGGAGCATGGAGTCCAAAACACCTGAGAAATTTCAACACTTTGAGTTGTGTTCATATGAGGTTACACACATGGATACTTGGCTCAATGAGCTCTGTTGTGTTGTAACAATCTTACATGAGGCACATGAGGTGGGGATTTTAGCCATGCAGCTGTTGTACAAGACTCTGTGTTTTTATTGTAGATGTTGATACAAGTTAGAGGTGTTGTCTTATGTGGTGGTGACAGTACAAAGGCAGGTACTGCGAAACATTTGGAGTTAGATAGTATCGCGATACTACGATAATTGGTAAAAATGCTCTCTATTAACTAGCATTATATAGAAGAACATGTTTTTTTGGGAAAATATATCCCCATTTATCTTTTTTAGCTTAAACACAATCATAATAAACAACTTTTCTTATTTTGTGCAACAAATTAAAGACACTTTTGTGCAACATTGCTGAAATCAGTAAAACTATGTCTTTGACGAGCATTGACTACAACCAAATTGGAATTATCGGTCAAATTCAATGTTAACAATAGTAAACATGATCAGCAGTGACACTACTTAGGGCAGAATTGTTGTAAACAACAGAACAAAAATTAAATAAGTCAAGTGGCGACAGCTATCTACCTCTAAAACAATGTCACACCAAAGGATGATGAATATAATGTTTTACAGCCTCTCTCAAAATTGACCTAATTTTTTGTGCACTTTTCTCTCATTTGAAAAGGGCTGAGCATCCAAAATTGAAGGCTGATTTACTCAGACTGTCACTTGAGATTATTTTCCAATCTTTATTTTCCATTTGGTCAGTCAGCAGTCAATAGGTAAAAACCTTAAACCCACACATAATAATGGCAATAAATATAATTTCATGTGCTTCAATTAATTAGCAACACCCCTAATTTTACAGTGAATTCATGTACTGTATTTTAATTACATTTAAATTTAAGTTCATACATCAAATTCTGCTTTTTTATTTAAGAATTATTTTAAATTAACATTAGCAACAAGTAATTACATTGTTTGAAAACGTCACATTATAAATTTACCAAAGTTACACCATACACCAGCAGGTTAAACATTGAAGTGCATGAAAGCGAAAATTCCGACGGTCCTTGAAGTGTACACAGACAACTGCGAAGCACGCGCTCAGTTCCCAAAGCAAACAGGAAGTAAGTGATCGCTGACATTCTAGCAAAGTCACTTCTTATCGGCTGGATCTGCTACAGATGGAGGGTAAATGCTGACAGGTAGACATGCTTCACACACGCGCTACCGAGCCTGTATCTCACAGGTGATTCTCCCGAATGAGCGCTTCTCCCGTGTACATCACTATTAAATGTCTGATGCAGCGCGCGCCTATAGTTCCGGCGCGCGACTCAGACGCTCAGCGCTACAGCCTCTTCAAATGAAAATATAATATCGATACTTGGTGGGAACCCATCGATAATCGATCGCAGGACTAAATATCGAGATATATTGCAATATCGATATTTTGGCACACCCCTAGTTTAGGTGTAGATGGATAGATATAAAACAAATTTTATATATACTGTATATGTACAGTATATTTCCTTTAGTACTCTAAAGGACACATTTTTTAAAAATATTTTTTTTCGCCAGCTCCTTTTCCTACCCAAAAGTAAGACATCTCGATCTCTGAGGCTCCGCCTTTCACTCCTTATTGGTGCCGCCCATTTCATGACATCTTCTTAGAGCCGCCTCGGCACCCTTTCTGTGTTTCACCCACAAAAATAAACATCTGAATTTTTACAAAAATGGAAGTGCATCTAAAGTGAAACCATTTTGCCAATCATCGCCATTTCTGCAGAAAAAAAGTGTGTGTTATCCTGCGGGCGGTGCTGACTGTTGTGGGGCTGTTCCTCCACATTCCTACTTTACAATGTGAGAACCCAGTCGTTTTCGTGGATTAGTATGGGCTGGTGCTCAGAGCGCAGGTTTTTAGAGGAATGCTCATGGTGGTGTTTTTCATGAGGATTTAACTTAAAAGCTCCAAAAAAGTAGATTTTGTAAGATATAGGCCATTTAAAGCTAAAATAGTTCCTCGCAATTGATGGACCATTTCTCTTAGCTTTGCTTTGACGTCTGACTCCCGGTTGTTTGCCATGTGACCAGAACATTGCAACCTTGCAATTACAAAACCCCATTGTCAAATATTGCAGTATTATGGCAAATGCAATTAGTCGTTCAGCTCTAACACACATAAACACACATAATGACACTCTGAGGTTCAGCCATTATTTGCTCAGCAGTCTGCAGGCGGACGCCTAATCCAGCGTCTGTAAGCTCTCTGTTGTTTGTTTGGATGTTTATGTTTGTCAAGGTGTTTTTTGTTTGTTGTTTATCCATTTTTAGTAATAAAGAGCTTTGTTTACTAATGTCAAACAGTAACATCTCAGACAAGGCTTTAAAGTCCAGCCTTGGGGAGGCGGTGGTAAAGCAGAGTTCAAGAACACCCCCCCACCCCCCAAATAGCTTTCCTGTGCAATCCTTGCTGTTGTAATTAAATTCCGAGGGCATTTTTGTTCTGGGGTAGTGCCTCATAGTGGAGTCTCAGGACTCCCCCCCTCTTGCTGCAGTTTTTTACAAACTTAAGGACTTGCCAAACACTTTCTTCTTTTTTGGGGGTCTTGACTCCCACTGTCACACGGTACAGGTGTGTCTCAGACTGCATCAGTTTCCTCCACAAGCTTGTCGACACGAGTCCATTGTTGCAGTGCGCTCACTGTGGCGTGGAAATGCTCGCGGTTCATGTTGTTTTGCTTTCAAGTGGTTGGACTTATTCTGCTGTTTCAGGTGAGGTCTCCAGGCTTTTGACAGACTTTCTAAATGATTATTCTGATTGCAGCTGCTTTCTTATCCATTTTTAATGTGGATCTTTGTGCGGGAGCACTTCAGTCTGACACAAAGGTCAGCGGAACAGAAAAAGTAACACATGAATAAACAGGATTCTGCACTGGAACATGTGCATGTTGTCCACGGCTCCCTGTGCTTTTCCTTTGGAACATGTGAAGGACGTGCAGAACACACCAGCAGCGTCACATACTGTACTGCCATGTTTCCATTTAGCCTTAATATTTTAAGAATCTTGTTGCTGCACAAGAGAAACATTTGAATATTCATATACAAAGAAACAGAAGCATTTACATCAGACTTTAATATCAAACTTAGACATAGAGATTTAAAGTTGATGAATTTTTTACAATCACTTTATGTAATTTTTCATTTTCTCAGTTAGTTAACCTCCTGAGACCTTGAAACCAACAGAGAAGCTTATTACAAGTTTCAAAACCATAAGGCTGCACTTTTTATGCTCCTGCAAGATTTGGCTTAAACCAGAGATGATCTTCAGCTCTTCTAGTAGCTTTAAGAATGGACAGATTTGGTCATCCCTCCCTCACTTGGCTGCCAGACTTCCCGTCACATTTGTTGGGCTCTGATGCGTTCCGGTCTTTTTTAGTTCAACAAACCTGTTTGGTGTTCAACCAACTTCACTCGCTTTGTAAGTTATTTTCGGACTTGTTTGCAGAGTATGCTCATGTTTCTGGTACCGTTCTGCTCAAGTCCACATGCTCTGCATTAGCAACCCTGCACTTTTGCCTCTTCTGGTTTCTCTCCAGCCTTAACTCTGTCGCCGGCTGCCGGGACACCCTTTGTGTCTAGTGTCTGCACCCCCCCCACGGACGCAGACACATGCACACCCAGACTTCCAGCCAGAGTTCCCAAAATGCCCTTGGGAATAGGGCAGATTTGTAGTCGCGTAGCACTGAAAAACAGACCATCCGTCAAGTACGAGAGTGCTGGTGATGCTTGTGGGGGTGGGTTAGCAGTCTGCTGTCTCGGCCAGCATCTATTTACACCCATTTTGACTGTCTGAGATGCCAAAGAGCTCCTGTATCATGACTGCAGGTCTGTGGACGACACAGCCAAACTCGTTCTTCAGCACAAAGGCTGGTTTTGTTTCTTTTTTCTCCCTCTCTCCCAGTGCTATTTGATGTTTCCAGCATAAAAACTAATTGAATAGTTGCTACGTGTGTTAGCTAATATGAACGTCCAATCTTTGTAACTATAAATGCTCTGTCCCGTCTAATATAAGTAAACAAACTGAAAATAGAGAAGTGAAATGCACTACCACCCGCTGTTTGTCAGATTCCAGTTAATCTGTTTATGAGCACAAGAACACCCAGACTGGGGAATAATGACATGTCTCTTCAAGTGGTTTGCAAGGTTTGACTCTGAAAAGCCTTGGATGGTAACATTTCCAAAGGGGTGGCCCTGAGATGGGGCGGTTTTGAGTGTCTTAGACAGCATTTCAAATCCTCCTGCAAAACAGATGTAATCCTTATCTTCTCACTACACAAAAAAAATATTCCTTTCCTTTAAAGTGATCTGCAGCAGCGGCCATCTGAGGTTTCAGCAGCAACCATAAAAGTGAACCGTGAGCCGGCTCAGACCACCACTCTGCCCTAACAGTATATTTGGAGCAGCATCTAATGTGTTAACGAGCATCATCTGTGACAATTCCATCTAAACCAGGCTGGTTTCCTGTTTTCATGAAGGCTTTGTTTGCTTTGTATCTTCAGCAGCCTGAAAACAAGAATAAATCAGACGCTAAAGGTCTGCTTCACTTTAAATACTGTGACAAGGACTGACACTGTTTAGGCTAACCCCAGGCTACCAGGACAAGCTTTACGGCTCTGATGCGACCACCGGAGTCTTTACATAACTTTAAAAGTGCAAAAGGAAACTTTACTGCATTCGATCATGTCCGACCTCTGTGATCTGGCCTCTCTGGCGCGTCGAATCCGTTTTGTTGGGTTCAACTTACCTGCAATAATGCTAGTGTGATTTCTGTAAGCTGATAGCTGAAAACACTGAAGCTGATAGCCAGTTAAAATATTGGTTAAATCCCAAATTAGCTAAAAAAAAATCTAAAAAAAACTAAATTAGCCAAAACAGCTAGCATGCAGCTGAAATATTATCTAAACTCCAAAATAGCCTAAAAAATGGAAAAATCCTAAATTATCCAAAATAACTAGCATGTAGCTGAAATATTAGCTAAACTTCAAAATATCTTTAAAAACAGAAAAAAATCTTAAGGTCATATCAAACATCTAAACAACAAGGAGAAATGGACAAGACACACATCGTAGAGTTTATTTGACTTAAATTTCACTTAACTCTATTGCATAAAAGACGACGGTGATATTTGAGAAGTGAAATGAAGTTCATAGGATTTACCATCATTTTTATTTGATGGTATGTGGAGAATCCTGCCTGCAACTGATGTCTTCTTGTTTCCTTCACTGCCTCATGATTAGCAGGTGCACACATTTCTGCTTTAATCTGTGCTGCAAGAAAGAAAGGAATAAAACCTGTCAGCACTGTGGTAGTGACTACAACTTATGCAGCGACCGCACACCCAAGTCTGCTTCCCTTTCAAAGAAGTTTTGACGCATTAACAAGTTTGATGTGGTTAGCCGTTTCTTTGACAGGTGTGAAAACTCACCTGAACTCTGCTGCACACCAGACATGTGAACCCTGGACCCCTGAGAGTGACGTGTCTGCTCACTTCAGGGTGAACTAAAGTGTGGAGGTGAAGTAAATGCTGTAAATAATGGAAGGGCAGCAGGTAATTAAAACAAACTGCCCACAGTTTGAGACTGAAGAAGCAGGAGTCACAAACAATGATAACAAAGGGAAGGTGGTGTAGGGAACCAGGCATTTATGAATGCAATATTTGGAAAATATTTAGTTTTCTTTTGTTGCTTTTAGGGCTGCCACAAACGATTATTTTAAAAGTCGACTAATCACCGATTATTTTTTACGATTAATCGACTAATCGCTTCATACACAAAGTGTATGTAAAACACACATCTAACCATAATTAGCTTTAAACTAACTAAAAACTGAATATATTCACATTAGCATTATTGTAGATAGAATGTAAGCTGAATCTGGTTGCAAAAGATGCTGGTGACAATAGCTAAAGAATATTAGTTAAAGGCAAAATTAGCCTAAAAAAAGCCTAGGTTGGCCAAAACAGCTAGCATGTATCTGAAGTATTAGCTAAACTCCAAAATGCCCTGAAAAAAAAAACATTAAAAAAAGCTTAAGTTAGCCAAAACAGCTAGCATGTAGCTGAACACAAAATAGCCTGAAAAACAAAAAACCCCAAATTAGCCAAAGCAGCTAAAATATTAGCTCAATTCCAAAATAGCTTAAAAACTAAAACGAGCCGAAGTTAGATAAAAAAAGCTAGCATGTAGCTGAAAAATTAGCTAAACACAAAAATAGCCTAAAACACGAAAAAAGCCTGAATTAGCTAAAACAGAAAACATGTAGCTGAAATATTAGCTACCAAACAGCCTAAAAAAACTTAAAAAAAGGCCTGTTAGCAAAAACAGCTAGCATGTAGCTAAAATTTAAATTCCAAAATAGCCTAAACAATCATAATAAATGTCAAAATAGCCAAAAAAATCTAGCAGAATATCATTATAACTTTTAACTTTACCTAATTCTGACTCCATATAATATAACATAACGACTAATCGACTATTAAATTAGTCGTCGACTATTTTAATAGTCGATTAGTCGTCGATTAGTCGACTAATCGTGGCAGCCCTAGTTGCTTTTCCCCCGTCTGGGTCTGATATTATGCAGGAAATTTTATTGAAAATGAGGGTGAAAATGAATTCTGCTGCCAACACTGTAAAAGAAGATGAACGTATAATAGTGAGAGGCTGAATGTTCATATTATGCCTCAAAAATAAATTACCCAACATAAAATGTATAATTAATTGAAATACAGCATTGTGCATTTTTATTCACACTGTTATTGTTCTTTGAACAGAGAAGGTTATACTCTGCATTTCAGACTTTATTTGTTACCTTAAAATGTATGTTATGAATACAAAGACACTTTATTATTTATTGATTTTTTTTTTTACTGTTGCAAAGGATGCTAGATTAATATAATGTTTTAAATTGTACTAAAGGTTTTTGGGTAAAACAAAAATATATATTTGTTCACAAACTGAGATTACCAAGGTAATTTTGGTTTGCCATATCGGTATCGTGAGTTACCCTGAGATTCCAAGCCCTAGTGTGAAACTTAGGAGTCGCTTCCACCAATTTGGACAGTCTGTATGGTTCCAGTGTGGAAGAAGCCTGGGCCTCCACTGAACATCCTCCACAGTTTGATCCAGGACTTACGGATCCCCCCCGGTTCAAACCCCAGCAGAGGTTTTTTCTAAACCTGACAAAAAATAGCAGAGATGAAAGCAGAAGCTGAGTAATTACAGCTTTGTTTCAGAGCTGCAGCGCAAGATCTGATTTAAAAGAAATAAAATTATACACATCTGTGTGTGTGTTTACCCCCACTTACCACTCCTGCTCTCGTCATTACTGATGGGGGGGCTGTCTGGTTTTGGGCCCCCTCCATCTTGGACTCAGACAGTTGTGTCTGACTCCAGCTGCCCCCCCTCCTCCCTCCTCCTCTTTCGGCAGCCACCAGCTGACCCCAATCAGACTCGGGGCCTTCACTATTGTCTGTCTGGGGAGCGGGCTTCTTTATGGCATGAACACAAACACAGACTCAGACGGGGGGTCAGATAGAGACTGTCTGGACGAGTCTGTCTCCCAACCCCCCCACCATAACGCAGGATTGCTTCTGTCCCCTCCTTCTCCTGTCCTCTCATCACAGATCTACAGACATCGAGGCATGGAGTGGGGGGGTGACAAATCTGGTGTCTACATCCTTATCTGAAGTCTGTGATGAGATGGTTGTTCTTCCAGGGAAAATGTGGCTCCATAACTGACCAGAGGTGTTTGATTTACAGCTGGATGATCACTGAAGCTTTAAGGGAACAGAAGTAATTGACTGGAAGTCTCCTCTCTGTTCTGCTGGATGGTTTCAACTCATGGTGAATGTGTTGGGGAGCTCCTGAAACTTAGAAGAACGAGACAATAATACAAACAAATGTGACTGGTAAAGGATCAGAGTGAGCAGAAAGTCTAAGTGCTTAAAGAGCCCTGTAGAGGCTTAACAGGTTCTATTGAAGTTCTGCTCTGACTCTTGGTGCAGATGGTTGTTCGCTGACCCCTCACACACGGGCTCCAACAGCTTTGACCTGTGGAAAACATTTCCTGTAAAAGGGATTTAAATTTGTGTTTGGAGGAGCAGTGATCTTTAGCTGGAAGCTGGTAATGATGATGATGGGTCAGGCTCCTGCTCAGTGCGACTTGTGCATTATTAATATAGGTCGTAGTATCAGCATCCGGCGAGCCCCAGCCTGTGCCGTCACAGCTCTGGTAAAGTATTTGCCTTCCACAGCACCAACCTGTCAGCCACATTTCAATGGCAGACCCTAGGATCCAACAGCATGCGGTTCTTTATTTTACTTTTTTGGTGCTAAAGTGGATTTTTAGAAGTAGACATACATTTACAGTTAATCAAATTAGGGTTAATAAAGTCGATTAATCAATTTGAATCTATTTAAGCTTAATAGATCAATAATTGATTCATAAAAATATAGATGGATTTAGCACATAAAGCTAAAGTCTGCTAGCTTGAAGCTAACCTTTAATGGAACTTCCCATAGGACGGCTAATGCTAACGCTCAGTCGACCTAGACATTCATTGCTGACTAAATGAACATCTTTATAAACTCACATGCTTTAATTTCCAAAACTCTTTTTAGGAAATATTTTTTATAGTAACTATTTGTGGTCTAAAACATAATTTTTCCTCATTTTTTCTTCTTCTGGAATAAGGTGTACTGCTAAAGCGTGATCGCCACCTAGTGGCCAAAAACAACAGAGGAAGACAACAGTGGTTTAGCTATAGCTTTCAAGCAAACACTCCAAAGAGTCCATAAGGGGGTGCTGTTACCTCCTTGGGTACACAGAAATTCGTATTCACCATAGAATTAGAATCATGATTTGCCGCCATCTACAATGGTTTCAGACCAGTTTATGGAGTCCTGCTGGTCCAAATCTTTACAGATTTGAACAAAATGGGTGAAACAAAGAGCTTTCATCTGATCACTGCTCATTTACATCCACTAAACTCCAGATTTGAGACCTTCCTGCAACCATGTTCTTATAATGATTCAGTATTCATTTCACATATTCATCTGGTTGTGTTTTATGCTGTGTTTGATTTAAGTCACAACACCGTGGGATTTCGGTGAGGCTGTATTCTTAGGATCCTTGAAGCTGATTCTGTAAATATGGAAGTTCAAAACAAGCCGATTTCTGGTTTGTGCCCGATACCGCGTCTGGTACAGCATCTGGTCGGGTTAGGTTACCCAGTTGCTACACATCGGTGTACTGGACTGGTTCTGGTTTGCGGCTCGGAGGTTTGGGGACCCATGATTGAATGGGAACAGCCAGTCCATTTAAAAAACGACTACTTGGGGACAAATGTCAAAAAGTGAGGGTTCCTTAACCAAATGTCAATATGTGATGAGTTGAGGGTGAGAATGTGTTGCAGACACACAGGTGTACAAGATCTGAGAAAAGAACTACCTCAATAAAATTGAAAATCTTTGCAAAAGCTATCCATCTTTGCTGGAACTTTGTAAATCTCCTCTCTGCCTGGATCTAGGCATTTCTCTATCAGGAAGTCTATAACATCAAGCTCCTCCACTGTTACTCATGTCATGTCTTCACCCCGTTAACACCCCCAATCTGATCAGCTCACATATCTCCTCCTCTGCAGCCTCTCTTTTCCCTCAGCAGCTGTTGCTCAGCACCGCAGTTCAGCCTGCGGTCACGGCCAAGTGTTTGAGCCAAGACAAACTTTTTGATTCAACTTTTCTTTTTTCTTTCACACTTATAAATTCCTTTAACTTGCTTTCTTCACCCCCCTTTTCCCTCTGTGATTTGCTCTCAGTCTTTATCCCAGCTTCACTTTCACTCTTTATCTTTCCTCAGTCTGTCTCCTTTTTTCCTGCTCTCCTTTGGAAGTCTGTCCCGTTCCTGTCTAATCCTGCCTGCCAGGCATTTCTTCATGGTTGTTAAGCATCTCAATCCAAAGGGGGCAGAGTAAAAAAAAGCTGACCGAATGAGTAGAGGAGGGAGGAGGCAGTAGTCATCTGCTGAAGCCTATTGAGCAACTTAAGCATGAATGTTTTGCTCTGTTGGCTCAGCACAATGAGACCACATGTGGAAGGCATGTTTACATCCCTTCATCTGAGGCTTGGAGGGAGTGGGATAGCAGGAGAAGAGTGGGTGGGAGGGCAGGAGACCAATGCAGTGGAAGAACAAATGAACAAAAAAAATATGTTCTTACACTGGTTTCTCCTCTTAGCTCGGGTCCTCTACTAAGGCCTGGGAGCTTGAGGGTCCTGGGCAGTATCTCAGCTGTTCCTAGCACTGTGCTTTTCTGGACTGAGATGTCTGAGGTCTTTCCAGGTATTTTCTGTAGTCACTCCTCCAGTTTGGAGGTTACAGCCCCAAGTACTCCTGTTAACAAAGTCACTTTCACCTTCCAAGCTTTCTCCAGTTCCTCTCTGAGTCCCTAGTATTTCTCCAGTTTCTCATGTTCCTTCTTCTTGATGTTACTATCGCTTGGTACTGCCATATCCACCACAACGGCTTTCCTCTGTTCTTTATCCACCACTACAATGTCTGGTTGGTTCACCATTGCCATCCTGTCCGTCTGTATCTGGAAGTTTCATAGGATCTTTGCTTTTTCTGTCACTTTTGGCGCTCCATGTTTGCTTTCCCGGCCAGCATCTTACACCCTGCAGTTTTGTGCTGGATTGTTTCCTCTTTGCATGGCCTACACCTTCGGTCTGGTCTGGTGTGGTAGATATGAGCCTCTATCGCTCTGGTGTTAAGGGCTTGTTTTTGTGCTGCCAGGATCAGAGCTTCTGTGCTGTCCTGCAGGCCAGCCCTCTCTAGCCATTGGTAGGACTTATTGTTATTGGTGGAACACTCCATGAAGGTTCTTGTCCTCCTTTTATCTGCACTCCAGCACTCCATCCTCTGATTTTCATTGCCTGGGGGTGTCACTGAGTGCACCGTTTGTTTGGGCTTTGTATTTGGTGCATTCAAGGATCTTGGATTTTCCAGATTGTCATTTACCTTTGGTATTGCAAGCATGTACAATAACTACTGTTTGGAGTAAGATCCCTTCATTGTGGCCTATCTTGTCTCTCTTTGTTTCCATCCATCTGCATTTCTTGAATCTGAATGACATCCCAAAGTCAGTACTGTAGATCCTGGTGATGTGGTTCAGAGAGTCAATGTCGCACTTGCTCTTAGCGTATAGCTTGATGTCATGTACTGACTGATAGTCAATATCCATTGCCAGTCTTGTTGCTTATTTGGCTGAGGGGGTTCAGACCTATGCAGAACAGCAGTGGGGACAGAGCGTCACCTTGGTATATGCCACTATGCCACTTTTAATGGACACTTGTGCAAGTGGCTTGCCATTGGCTTCAAGGGTGATTTACAGCCTCTCTGAGCTTGCTACAAAGGCTTTTAGTCCTGTCGATGTCATACAGCTTCAAGTATTCTGTGATCAATGTGTGTGGCATTGAGTCATAGGCTTTGTTATAATCAATCCAGGCTGTTCACAGGTTGGTGTGTCAGGACCTGCAGTCTTGAGTGACTTTTTTTGTCAACCAGGAGTAGGTGTTTGGCTCCTCTGGAATCTCTACCTATGTCCTTCTGTGTGTTGCTCATGAATTGATCCATGTTCCTATGTATTTAGTTGCAATTATGCCTGACTTGAGCTTCCATGTTGTGGAGAAACAGGGTTTTGGCTGGTAGTTAGATGGGATTCACCCTTTGAGGGATCCTTCTGGATCAAGATCGTTCACCCTTCCATTAGCCATTCAGGTTGAGTCCCTTCTATTAGCATCTGGTTCATTTGTGCTGCCAGGTGCTCGTGGAGTGCCATGAGTTCCTCAAGCTAGTAGGCATGTATCATGTCAGGGCCTGGTACTGTCCAGTTCTTCATACCTGAGGCTCTCTCTTGGATTTCTGCCACTGTGATGGTTACTGGGTCTGTTCACGGAAGTTACCATGTTCTCTCCTCAGAGAGGCCAGCCATTGAGCATTGCTGTTATGGGCTGGCTCTTTCTTCCATATAGTTTTCCAGTACTGTTCAGTTTCCAGCCTTGGTGGGTTTGCTCTGCTGATTTGGCCCTCCCACTGTGTGTTACCTTTTGCATTTTGAGTTGCATACAGTTTGTTTATCCGTCTGGCTTCCTTGTCTCTTGTATACCTCTTTAGGTTGCTGCTCAAGGCCAGGAGCCTTTGTTTGGCAGTTTCCAGTGGTTCAGGTATGGACATCTGACTGTATTTCTGAGGCACTTGCTTTTTCATTTCACCTCTTTGGACTTAAGTTAGCTGATTCACTTCTCTCTGAGCAACCGTTACTTCCATGGTGGGTATTGTTTTCTCTCATTATTGCTCTTATAGTGAAGCATTTCAAGGATCGCTGCTGTTTAAGTGTTAACCAGTTTCATTGGTTTCAGTGATTGTTGTGGTAGGAATTGCCCTCACTGCTTTATGCACAGTTTCCAGGAGACTTTCAAATGGTGCCTCACTTAACCGCTGTACTTGGTGTCGGGGTTCTCTGGTGTTCATTATAGCCATGATTTTGTCTTTTAGGCCAGTTGCTCAGCGAAATGGCATTTATTGGGGCTACATTCCCAATTTATGATTGGTGTAGCCGCCTCTCTAGAGTGGTGCTCTCACTCCCCCACTATAAATCTTTTTAGACATACATATATCATCATAATGTAGCTGAAAGAAAGTGAGAGTACAAAAAATGGGATAAGAGGCAGACATAATGAGAGTGGAAGAGAAACGACTAAAATAGTCAGAGAGACAGTTCATCCTGGAAGAGAGACAGACGGTGTGATCGTGAGTCATAACATGCACACGCATATGCTGCTGTTTTGGAGCCATCCTTTTCTAAAATTATGGTTTGACTTATTTTTCTTCCTCAAAAGTATAAAAACACTAATCCACTTAAACTAACTTATCATTGAAAGACACAGATGGCAATTATAAAGGCCAGAGAAAGATGCATGTCTATTAATTTTTTTTTTTTAAATATAGACCCTCTTTTTTTCTGCATGCTTTATTACAGTTTCTTCAGTTTTCTGTCCTAATGTAAACGACTTTGTAGAGTTGTACTTGGTGCGGCAAAATATCCCTAGTACATATTTTTTGGCGACGTGGGCATTACCATGTTGGAGCCAGACATCATTAGTAAGCCGTGATTGGTCTGAGTCGGTCTGAGTTGATGCTTCTATGGCAACCTCTCTTGCCAATCAGGAGTGAGCTTGTTGGAAGTCCACACCTGCACCCCTTGAAAGCCATTGAGCATTGCTGTTATGTGCATTCTCCTCAGAAGATTTTGTCAAATTTTTTGGGTGTTGGACATGGGTGGTCAGCTGGCACCACCTACTTTTATTGAGGCATGTGATTGATCAGTTTATAACCTGAATAATTTTCACTACAGAAAAAATATGACAAAAATTTGGATGATCTAGAACATGTCAAGATCAAGAATGGAGGGGTCAGTAATTTCAGCTCTCATACACAGTCAGTGGTCACTACTAGGGGTGTGCCAAAATATTGATACTGCGATATATCATGATATTTCGTCCAGCGATTGATTCTCGAAGTATTGATCTTTTATATTTGTTTGAAGAGGCTGTAAAATGTTACAGTATATTCGTCATCCTTTGGTGAGACGTTCCCTCAGGTAGATAGGGGGCGCATGTTGCAAGACTGACTATAACTCAAGTAGACTGGCAGCTACTTGAGTTATTCAATTTTTGTTCTTTTGTTTACAACAATTTTGAACTAAGTAGTGGCACTGCTGTTCATGTTTACTATTTTTAACACTGAACTTTACAGGTGATTCAAATTCAGTTGGTGTCAATGCTTGTCAAAAACATAGTATTACTGATTTCAGCAATTGGTTCACAAAAGTGTCTATTATGTGTTCCACACAATTAGACAAAAGTTGTTTACTACGATTGTGTTCAAGCTAATGCATATTTTCCTAAAAAAAAATTCTTAGTTACTCTTATCCACTGATTAGTCAGATGATCAGATGTAGGCTCTCTTCATTGTGGTTGTTACTACATAGAGTGGACAGACGACTTGACAGTATTAAAAGGCTAATCCTTGTTTGGCACATTTGGGTCATTCTTGAAGTACACAAATATTTTAAGCTGTAATTTATTTTTTCTTGGATTTCTGGTAACATTTTGAAGGCATAGCGGACCATCTGCATTTGGAGCCTGCCTGGGCACTGCAAATCTACAAAATGCAGCATCCGGATACAGTATTGATCCATGAATTTTTGTTGGCTTTGGCTTGCTGAAGGTTATTTGTATGAAATAAAACATATCTGTTGTTGAAGGTCTACAGAAAATGTTTGGTGAACAGCTGTTTTGGCCAGTGATCATGGCAGCCCAGCAAACGATTGATTTTGGCCACTCCTCATATACTGGTGGTTACACTCACTCGTGACTAGAAGCATTCCAAACTGAGTGTGTTCCTTGCTTAGCACAGCCAGCTTTCTGGAGGTCCTGACATGTTGATGAAGGACGGATGGGCTTTTTGTCCCTGCACACCATCTTTACACTGTCACACTCCATTTTTAGCCTTCCTCACTTTCAGGCTTTGTGGATATTTCTCCATTGTTGGCTGTTCTCATAGCAAAAGCAGGTACTGGAACAGACCCACACCATATTTGTGTCCATGAGGAGAATGCTTCCCCTGCGCATTGGCTGAAGGCAGCAGACGATCCACGATTCTAACAATCCCATCAGCATCACAGGATGTTCTGCCTGTGTGAATTTCAGCTCCTACTTTGTTACCACTTTCACCTCCCTGGAAAATTTAGATGGTTTGTCTTTTATTTACCACTTGTATCATTTCCAATTTGTTTTAAGCGTAATTATTCCTTTTAGGGGTCGACCGATACTGATATCAATACCGATACTGGCTATTTTGACACCTATCAGTATCAGCCTTATTGAACTGCCGTTTTTAAAGCTCTGAGACATTGTCCCGCTCACTGCACTTCTGATTGGTTTACCATTCACAAGCAGATGCAGAAGCCAATCAGAAACCGAAACTGATTGCGGTGAGGAGGTTGGTGGAGGTTAAACCATGGTGGAGAGAAAAGTTTTCTCTGTGGTGAAGCTCTACAGGGTTTACACGTGCACGGACATGTCAAAGGTATGTAAACACCGAAAATTCCCCTGAAATGGTAATAAACATCTCTGTCTTTGTCATATCACAACTAGCAACGTTGTGCAAAATATCATAAAAAACTTTGGCAGATCAGTTACCTCACCACTAAACGTGTCGGCGAGTCACCAAATTAAAGAAGATTCTGAAAATATAGACATTTAAGCAACCCACTATTTTATTACCGTGTTATTAAAACTTTAAAAAACAAATGTAATTCTGTTGAGTTTTATAGCAGGAAAGCATGAAGTCACAAAATACTCAGTGACACTCGAAAAGATTCGCATCACATTTTTAATTACTGTTTCTTCCATCTGTAATGTTAACCTCTGCTTCAGCCAAAGGCCATAATAACAGTTTAGGTTCTCCTTGATCTGCTCTGCACACAGTTTTCCTTTTTGTTACTAAAGAAATCTGCAAGAATTTGGCTGAAAAAATATTAACTGCATCAATTGTTAATACTTAGTAAAATGGTTTTTGTTCATCCCTCAGAATCATCAAACAGCCATCTCTATTATTGGTGCCATCAGCAGTGTGGGGGGGGCTCGCCTCCTCCAATCAGCTGATATAGCAGGTCACATTCTTTTTCAACATCACTATCTGTGGCCAAATCATCCAATTCAAATTCTGCCTCGTCTTTGGAGTAATCCTTTTTTATGCTCCTGAACCCCCCCGCTGCTGTTCACAGCAGCCACAGACATCTAACCACACATATGCATCATGCAACCTACGCCGGGGAAATGTCTGCCACATCACCTATGGAGGCTGCAAACCAGCTTCAGGATTGCCACGATAATCCGCCTCCCCGGCGGGGGTGAGGTGTGCAGGGCTGGTGGACAGAAGGAATGAAATAAAAACATGCCAGGAACGGAAAGAGAAAAGCCTACTCACTCTACTCCTCCTCATTTTCTCTGTTCTCTGATGTTTTGCCTTTTGGTCCAAAGAGGAGACGGCTTCTTTTGTTTCTCCATTTTTTTGAATAAACTGGTGAAGTTTAGCTGTAGTTCACTAGTCACAGCAGAAAGACACAGCCTTTGTTTGACATTTTTTCCCTTGGTGGACTAAGATAGATGTTATGTCTGTGTGCATATTAACACTTCTTATGGAAAAGCTCCATTTGCACATGTGACAACAAGCATGGACCTTTGCCTGCTCCCACACTGCTGTTTGGAAAGGAGGTAGACAGAAATTTCAGATTAGTATCAGTATAACATCACAAAGTTAAGTAGAAATGGAAAGTACAAAAAAAATGTTTTTTTTTAAGGAAAACTGGCTTTTTTGTCATGAAACTTGATGTTTAGAAGGGAATGTTTTCCAATTTATGACCCAAACCCAACCTGAATGATATTTTTCTGAGTAATTTCAATCTTATATGCAACACTTGAAATGAGAAACTTGACTAAATATTTTAGACCAAATACAGGAAACATGTATTTCAGGATCTTTTTGATTTTATTGCTAAAACTTCAACAAAAATAGGTAAAAAGCCCTCTGGGCACACTCACCACCATTGATTCTTAAAGGCTTTATATGTAGGATGTGATTGAGCATCACTGCAGAGACTTCTATTCATTTGTCATTTACTTTCCATAAGCCAACATGTCATAGATACTGTCAAACATCCCCTGTTGTCTTCAAGTCCCTCTCCGATCATCTTTTGATCTATTGGAAAAGTGCTCCCAGTGGTCTTTTATTTATGATGCTGTTTTTAGCCAAAATAATAATAAAAAAAAAAAACTGTCTTTTTCTAGGACATAGTTTCTGTAGAGTGGCAGGTAATTGTCAGAAACTCACCTTAGTTGTGGGTGAGGCTGTTAGCAGTGAGTAAGCCTGCCCTGACTTCACTATCAAGCCTTTGTTTACATGCTCTCCCACTAGCTTACAGCCCCTCACAAGCCCAACTTAACATTGTCGATTCAACAAAAATGGTGATTTATCCAGTTGTACAGTTTAGATCCAAAATCCAGCTCAGTCGAGGAAAACAAAGACGTTTATGGATCTATTTGTCTGCAAACGGATACATCGGAATGGGGCAGAGCAAGAGAGCCTGTGGCTCACAGACTGTAGCGCCTAAATCACAAATACAATCTTTTTTCAACTGGTCCTGATTATCAACAATTTGAATAAAGAACCACTCAGAAATGTTTTTTGAGAGCTGCTGACTTTGATGGTCGACATGTCTGGATCAGCAGTCTCCA
>NC_050527.1:20895096-20899149 GCF_002922805.2 Oryzias melastigma | reverse complement strand
GTCCTGATTATCAACAATTTGAATAAAGAACCACTCAGAAATGTTTTTGAGAGCTGCTGACTCTGATGGTCGACATGTCTGGATCAGCAGTCTCCATGAATTATTCTATGTTTGGTAAAGGAGCCACAATGGAGAGATAAAAGAGACACGTGTGGATCTGGAGCTGCAGGTTCCAGACCTCTGCTGTAGTGGGTTCTTAAAGCAATAGTTGCACTTGTTAGACAAATTTAGTGAATTTTTCCCCTTTTTTAGTAAGAAAATTTGATCTAAATAAAGTAAAACTCTTCTTAAAATGTTTAAACATCTCATTGAAAACTTCCACAGTCTATTGTTTTCTGCCTCTTACTTTATTCTCTGTATTTCACTTTTATCTTGATGTATGTTTTTAACCAGACTGGTTAAAAATGTGTTTCCAAAGATGTATACAACCTGAGTTTTCTGGAAGTTGTCCACCTTCAACCTCTGACAAAAATAATGAAAATAAAACTATTTTTGATAATCTGCTGCTGGAATAAATGACAGAAAAGCCCAGATGCTTTATTAGTATGGAAGGAAGAGATGTTTGTGTCTGTCGTGTGCTCATTCTTCCATGGGGAATGTGTGGCGGTGAAATGTGGGGTTAGCGGCGTGTTTTTGAGTTGAGGAAACGTGCAGAGACTGAAGCTGGAAGCATGTTGAAACAGTTGAAGGGTGACACAACCCAAAGCTCCGCCTCTGACACACTGACCTGGGCCCACCCTGGATGCACAGACGTTAACCCTGACATCAGTTTGACCCCCAGCTCTGACTGCTGACTGAGGGAGGGAGGGAGGGGCTGCTTTGTCTAGACACTGGCCTGTCTGTCTGGCTCTGATAACGCACCTGAGAGGCTGCGGGGGGAACCCACTGACCTCACTGCAGCTCTGCCTCACCCTCTTATCATTTCCATAGGTTTATGACATGCTGTCAGTCTGTGGTATTTTTCATGCAGATGACATGGATGAATTCACTGGAAACCTGGTGTGTTGTAAGGACTCGTCAGTAACCTTTGGTTCCAGTGGGGCTCCACTGATTAGAGTTTACCAGTTGATCACTCATGACTGTACATTTTTTCTACCTTTATGGAAGATCAAATGTACACACAACAGGTGGTTATTAAAGTCAAATAATTTCATCCTAAAATCTGAGAATGAAATGAATGACTTTTGTTATTCAGTGATCTGCTACCTAGAATGAATATTTTAGGGTTTTAAGCTTCAAATTCATTTATTGCGACTCAGACACCTGCTCCAATGAAAAAAATAGTTTTTTTATATGTTCTTGTAGCATTTATCTCATGGTTGAAAACATATAATTGTATATATAATATATATATATATTATATATATATACAATATTAGGGATGCAACGATACAGTTTGCTCACAGTTCCAATATGTATCTCAATATGAGCGTCACGGTTTGATAGGTATTGAACAAAAAATAAATCCTGAAATCCACAGATGATTTGCAAAGAGAAATAACTTTAACACTTTTCTGTCGCCCACATGATATGTATCGTCATATTGCCCAGCACTAGTATCGCGATATCATTGAGCCATGTATTGCATACCGCATCGTATCATGAGGTACTTAGTGATTCTCAGCCATGTTGAGAACCTGTATTATGGTATTAATAAGAAGTTTGCGTTGAATATTTTTTTTATTGCTCAGAAAAATTTTCCTACATTTTTATATTTTAAATTTGAGCACTCTGAACCTGACGTTTTGTTCTAGTGTTTTCTTTTTTCCCCCCTTTTGTTTGAGATAAAAAAAAAAAAAAAACCTTTTTGGTGCAAAGGTAAAGGATGAAAGTCTTTTAAATTAGGAAAACTTCATAAAGTCTGGAATTTTAATGAAAATACCTATTTTACTGCAAATATTCAATTAATTTGATTAATTAATTACACACACACAAAAAATTTAATTGTATGACAGCACTATAAAAGACAATTTTACAATAGAAAAATTGGAGTGGGACTTTAAGCATGAAAAAGACCAAACATAAAAATAAAAAGAACCTGGATGACTGTGTTGCTACAGAAACAGTAGATGGATGTGGTAACAAGTCCTCAGTTATCGTTTGTATTTTTAGTGTTTCTCATTACAGCTAAACTTTTCTGTCATGTTTTTCATTTGCATCATTTGTAATTGTTGAACGTGTGTGTGACTGAGGACCCTGACCTGCTCAACATTTCCATTTCACTGTACAGCGCTGCATTTTACAATGACCATAGAAGCCTCTTCTATTCTAATCTGATCTATTCTGTGTGCCGTTCTCTCTGGGTTGAAGTGTGGCGGTTCTAGACAGACGACAGGAAAAGAAGGGAAGAAGGGGAGGGAAAGTCTGCCACCTCTCAGTCTTTCTGTGAATCTCACTCCATCCCCGGCAGTCTCATTACATCCTTTCACCTTTACCAGCTTCTTCCTCCTCCTCCTCATGTGTGTCCTGACTCGACGTGTGTCCCTAATGGGAATGTTACCCCCCCCTCAGGGTTAAGCAGCACTAAACTGGTTCACTTGTTTCCATAAAATACTGACAGCCTGCAGCAGGAGGGTGGGGGGTGTGTGAAGGACTGCATGCTGTGTCTGACACACACTCTTACTGTGGTGGGTTTCTGCTGCCAGCCTGGTATCAGCTGTCTAGACACGGCAGCGCTGCGGTCTCCCAGGGGAGGAAGGAGGAAGAGGTGTATCTGTGTGCCTGATTTTAGCCATCTCTACCCCCCCTCTCATTTCTGAAGCATCCCGTCTCCTCCTCCTTGTCACCTTCCTTCCGTCTCTTGTGCCTCATCCTTCGCTGGTGCTCATGTGTGCCAGCCAGGTTGCTGCCATGGCACCCTAGCAGGTCTGGGCCTTGTTGATCACGGGACCATGCCAAAAGGTTTCCATAGCGACAGCAAAGGCAGCACACAGGGCCATGTGTGTCGGGCTAAAAGGAGAACTGTGTGAGTGTGTGTGGGAAGCAGAAGGTCCAGTGAGTTGTAGCATCTCTGTGTCTGCGTTTTCAGGACCCAGAATGCTTGTTCTCTCTGTCGTTCTACGGGTCAGAAAACCCCCCAGACCCAAGCGGCTCTGCGGCGGTACCGCCTTCTGCACGTCTGATTGCCAGGTGTGGCTGTGAAAAGTGTGGAACAAAAGACAGGAAGCACAGCAGAAGAAGAGAGCCAGCTGCAGGGGCTTCACGAGTTTGGGAGCCGGTATTTTTAGACCACTATGCTATAGTCTTTGCAAGAGCACAAACATTTTTTTGTGTGAATGTTTTGCTGCTTCATGCAGTGATGAAGACGGTATTTCATTTGTGCGTTTGCACCAAGATGTGAAACACAAGAGTAGTTGCAGAAAAGTATTGGTGTGTGTTTCAAAGCCCCCGTGGGCAGAAGCAGTGTTTATTGAATTCATTCAGGACTACATTTAAACCCATTTTACCAAGTCTCATTATATCATACATCATACCAGCATGACAGACAGAAATCTAGCTATAAGACTGGGAGGAACACAGACACTCGTACCAAGGAATATTCAAATAAAATGGAATAAATTAAATATGTGAACATACTAAGAAAACACCTCGTGTAAATGCTCGTTTACACTATAGCTTTAAGCTAGCAAACCAGGAACTGTCCCATCACAAGTAGGGCTGCCACGATTAGTCGACTCATCGACTACTAAAATAGTCGACGACTAATTTAATAATCGATTAGTCGTTACTGTATATTATATGGAGTGTGGTGTAGTAAATTTGAAAGTTATAATGGCATTATGTTAGCATTTTGGACTTTTTTGGCATTTATAAGGGTTTTTTAGGCTATTATGGAGTTTGGCTAATATTTCAGCTCCATGCTAGCTGTTTTAGCTAACGTGGGCTTTTTTTCAGTTTTTCAGGCTAATTTGACGTTAATACTTTAGCTGGCTATCAGCTTTAGCGTTTTCAGCTATTAGCTTCAGCGATTTAAACTGTCAACTTTAGCATTTTTTGTTATCAGCACTAGCATCTTCAGCAGCCAAATTCAACTTACAGCAGTCATACTCGCAT
>NC_050527.1:20894326-20895004 GCF_002922805.2 Oryzias melastigma | reverse complement strand
GCGTTTTCAGCTATTAGCTTCAGCGATTTAAACTGTCAACTTCAGCATTTTTTGCTATCAGCACTAGCATCTTCAGCAGCCAAATTCAACTTACAGCAGTCATACTTGCATTAGTGCATGTTATGCTATATCTATATCTAGTTTTTAATTAGATTAGAGCTAATGATGGTTTAGATGTGTGCTCTACATCCAGTTTGCGTATGACCTGATTAGCCGACTAATCGGAAAAAATAATCGATGATTAGTCGACTATTAAAACATTCGTTTTTGGCAGCACTAATTACAAGACAGTACTCCGTACATTCTAAACATGCTAACATCATTTCTATGGAGAAATTTCATCAGCAAGTTAATGAGCAAAAGAGTCAGAAAAATGTAACAAATGAGAGGAATGACTAGTAAATATGCATATCGTAATTATTTCAAACACTTCAACGAACATCCCATAATGTCAAAACCTGGCCGTTGAATATTGCAATCAAAATCATATATTGTTGAATTCCCCTCAAATTATTTATAATACCGTATGGCATTTTTGCTAACAAATACAAGGAAGTTTGTAAATTCCTCATGCAACTCCAAAGCTTAATTAATAAATAAATTAATAAAAGGAAACCTGGTTTCACTGGAACTTCTCGCTTTCCGTAGAGACTTCTGTGATCGCCGTAAGACACGGGG
>NC_050527.1:20869504-20894197 GCF_002922805.2 Oryzias melastigma | reverse complement strand
TTAATAAATAAATTAATAAAAGCAAACCTGGTTTCACTGGAACTTCTCGCTTTCCGTAGAGACTTCTGTGATCGCCGTAAGACACGTGTCAAAGGCAAGGCCCGGGGGCCGGATCCGGCATCAGAAATGTTGGGTTAATAGTTCAAACAAGTTAAAACAGTTTTGACATTTTTAAAGAAGACAGCAGAACCTACACTGTGAGTGACGTTGACATAGAACTCTGTATGATCCTGAAACTTTGTGTATTGTCTCGCTCTACCTTCTGTGCACGCTGCAGCCTCACTCTTAAGGACGCTCTGGTGTCTCTGAGGTGCAGCTAATTCTTCGGGGTAAATCCTGGTGTTAGTTGGTCCTCAGTGGGTGAAGTTTGTTGTAGCTGTGGTTGTTTGTTGTGTTTCTGATGGCTTCAGTTCACTGGCAGGTCAGATGAACCATCTGACCTCTTGCTGGCCTGGCTCTGTCGCACACACACAGGTCAAAAGGCTGTTGTGTGTGTGTGTGTGTGTGTGTTTGTGCACACTCCCCGTGCTGTTTACTAGAGTTTAGCATTTGGAACCAGCAGCTGCCAGATGCTGCATCATCTGAGCCGTAGAACATCACGGGCTCCCGGTCTGTTCGGGCTCACATTGAGCTACACACTCACAGGATTCACCTTCTGAACTCCTCCATGAACTAAGATTTCGTGTTTAACTCTTTGTCCAGATGAGTTTATTTTATAGATGTGTTTAGAGATGCACAATATATTAAAATTAGGGCTGGGTTAATAAAATCAATTTGAATCGATTTAAGCTTAATAGATTTCTAATTGATTCATAAAAAATATAAATCCATTTAGTATATAAAGCTAAAGTCCGCTAGCTTGATGCTAACATTTAATGGAATTTCCCATAGGACGGAGAATGCTAACGCTCGGTCGACCTAAACATACATTCTGACTAAATGAACATCTTTATAAACTCACAAACATGATTTTTTCCAATTCTTTTAAGGACATATTATTAAAGTAACCATTTGTGGTCTAAAGCACCGTTTTTTACCTCACACTGTCTTCTGGAATAAAGTGTAATGCTATAGCGCGATCGCTAATTACCTGAAGGGCCGGATTCAGCTTTGACACATGTGCCCTATGGAGTCCGTCGTATTTGAAATGAATTCAGGAAACTCATCAGATTTGCACAATGATATCCCACATTTAGGCCCAATCCGAATTTTTCCTTTCTCCCTTCCTCTTCATTTAACCCTCCAAACGAAGAATTATGAAAAAATAATGTCTCATAATTCGGATGTCACTCTCTTTCGATGACGTCATTAATAATCGCTGGTCCGTTAGCATTAGTGCAGAGATTCCAGCGCCTAAATATGATATATATGGAGTCAGATTGTAGTAAAGTTGAAAGTTATAATGGCACTCTGCTAGCTTTTTGGACTATTTGGGGATTTTTTAAGGTTTTTTAGGATAATTTGAAGTTTAGCTAATATTTCAGCTATATGCGAGCTATTTTGGCTAATTTAAGATTTTTTTCTGTTTTTAAGCTAATTTGGAGTTTAGATAATATTTCAGCTACATGCGAGCTGTTTTGGATAACTTAGGCTTTTTTCCATTTTTTAGGCTAATTTCGGATGTAACTAATATTTTAGCTGGCCTTTAGCTTCAGCGTTTTCAGCTATTAGCTTCAGCAATTTTAGCTATCATTTTCAGCATCTTCTGCAGCCAAATTCAGCTTAAAGCATTCACACTAGCTTTATCCCAAGTTATGCTATATATCTAGTTTTTAGTTAGTTTAAAGCTAATGATTAAGATGTGTGATTTACATCCACTTTGCGAATGACCTGATCAGTAGACTATTAAAATATTTGTTTGTGGCAGCTCTACTTCATAGTGCATCTACGTGAAGAGAAGCGCTTCTCAGCGCGACGTGGTTTAGCCTTGCAATGGAGGACTTGTTTACCTAATGTTTGGAGGGTCGGATTTAAAAATACATTACTAGCACTTAAACTGCGCCTTCAAATGGAGGGGATGGGAGAAGAGACGGATTCAGATTGGGCCTCTGAGTAGTTCTGAAGGCTTTACTTTAACATGCTAGTTCACACAGTCTGTCATAGACATGAAAATACTACAAAGGTCATTTCAGTAAAGTCTGCCTTCTTCTGAGAAAAGAGAAAAAAAGTCTATTTGGTTCTAGTCAGAAATAGGATTCCCAGCAGACTCTGAAAGACTGGTGCTGAGAAATCCTGCAGTTCTGTGAGGAACCCCAAGCCTCCGAACCTTTTTGAACCTCCTCCTTCCTCCTCCTCCAGTTTCCTTCTTCCCTGATACTCTCCAAGCAGAGGTGAACTGCAGCCGCTTGAAGCGTAAAATCCCTCCTTGTGTGTTTCAGAGCAGAGCTCCTACGGCAGCAGACTTCCAACAAACCCGAGTGCAGCAGCTGTGCTGAATGCACGGGACTGTACTGTCAGGAGCGTACCATGATGCACCAGGCACCCTGGCTCCAGATGTTTCCTGGAATGCTGGAAAATGTTCCATTTGTCTTCAGTTCGCTTTGTGCCTGAACTTTCATCTCAAGTTTTCTCAGTTCTCGTTTGTAATATTGCAGTTTGGGATTAAAGTGTGAGATAAGACGTAAACGTACATTAGAAGAGTGTTTAAAGCTTCATGAAGTCATGAAGCTCCCAGACTTCCACTTTGGTCTTTCTGGGTGAGGGGTATTAAACTCACCACGGGTGGTTTGACTACCTTGTGCATTCTTGGATCCAGGTCTGTCTTTGGTTTTATTTTTCTGTATTTCGTAGCTCTCACTGGGACAGTTTAATCTGTCAGTTTCACTGTTGCGCAGGAATTCTTTTTGGTGTGTTTGATACAGTTCCACAAACACATCTCATTGGTTTCCTGAAACCGTCACATGATCTGCGTTTGCTTTGGTTCCTGTTTCCTGCACTCCCCCGCTGATGGTGATGGCTTTAATTGCTTTAAATGTCGTTCCCTCACAGCCATGTTTTTGCTTGACTGTGGTTTGTGCTTGTTGGCTTTGTTCCTGTCAGTCCGACCCCACCCGTCCCCTGTGGCTGTTGTGGTGGAGCGCAGTCAGCTTTGGGTGGGTGTACATTTCAGCTCTGGCTGGACTCTAACTAAGCCACAAAGGCTGGCTGAGCCTGACAGGAGGACACGGCTGGGTCAGCCGGACTGCCTCAAGTTTCTGTCTGTCCCTCTTGGACTGTGCTTTTTCATTAAAGACTCACTCCAATGAAAATGGTGTTTTTAACATGTTCTTTAGTATATTTCTAATGATGGAAGACATATATAACATACTTTTGGAATAAAAATGCATTTCTGAGCATTTCTTTATTCAAAGCTAGTGGGAGAGAGTGTAAACAGATTGATAACGGGATATCAGCTGAGACTTACTTCCCACCCACAATTTAGAGGTGAATTTCTGATGAACTCTTGTCACCCTGCAGAGACTATGTCCTAGAAAATGACATGTTTTGGGATTTTGGCTTAAAACAACATAGTTATAATTAAAAGACCACTGGAAACACTTTTACAATTAAGATAATATAGTTGGAGTGTGACTTTAAATCTTGGGATTACGTTTAATGTGCTCCATCTCTGAAGCTCTTCTATCCCGTTTGGAGATGTTGGTTTTACAGTGTGGCTATTTTGGAGTTTAGCTAGTATTTCAGCAACATGCTAGCTATTTTGACTAATTTAGGGTTTTTTTGTTGTTGTTTTTCAGGCAGTTTTGGAGTTTAACTTATACTTAAGCTGCATCCTAGCTGTTTTGGCTAACTTTGGCTTTTTTCAGTTTTTCGGGTAATTTGGCATTTAACTAATATTTTAGCTGGCTATCAGCTTCAGCGTTTTTAGCTATCAACTTCAGCATCTTCAGTTATCAGCACTAGCATCTTCAGCGGCCAAATTCAGCTTACGCATTCACCCTAGCCCTATCGCAGCTAATGCTATATCTCTATTTTTTCGTTAGTTTAAAGCTAATGATGGTTAAGATGCGTGATTTACATCCAGTTTGGTCATGACCCGATTAGTCGACTAATCAGAAAAAATAACCTGTGATTAGTCTACTATTAAAATAATCATTTGTGACACTACTAGTGGGTTTGAATGTTCGTCCAGCAGTGAATAAGCGTGACTCAGAGGTCATGCTGAGTTCAAGACAGAACAAGAGGAGAACCAACAAAAGAGCCTCAGGCTGGGAGAAAGGAGGCAGACGGACAAACATGAGGAAGCACAGACTGTGGGTGAGAGCTCAGGGCTGATCCTCACCCTGCTGGGTCTGGTCTTGTTCAAGATCAAGTTCAAAGGATGAGTTGGTCATAATTGGATTGGGTGGAGTTGGACCAACATCCAACCTCTTTGCTTGAGTTGTTAAAACATGATGGTGGTGGAGACCTGCAGCTACACTGCAGACTGAACAACAATGAAGTTGTTTCCACATCCCAGCTGGACCTGCTTTCCAAGGAAACTTTGGTGCTTTCATGTGTCCAGCAGATGGAGTCAGAGCTTTACAAACCACCACTTTCTGCCAGCACCTTTTTGGAGCATCAAAAGTTCACTACACAATGAAAGTTTGAGGGAAAAAGATTCCAGGAATACACATATGGTGATCAATCGATTGTCTCCATTGCTGCTTCCAGCCCACCTTCACTTTAGCCTGTGCTGCCCTCTGCTGGTCACCCCCTAAATAAACAGCTTTGTTCTGAAGACTCAGCAGAATTCATCAAGGTTTTATCAGACCCAATCACCATGACTGTAAATATGGTGGATTCTGCAGCACTTCTCCAGGATCGTCCTGTCTTGATGCCTGTCCTCTTTCTCCTTTTTGTGTTTGTGCAGCTGAACTGGAGTTTGTTCAGATTGTCATCATCATTGTCGTGATGACGGTGATGGTGGTGGTAATCATCTGCCTGCTCAACCACTACAAGTTCTCCACCTGGTCCTTCATAGCAAGGCAGAGCCAGGCCCGCAGGCACGAGCACGCCCTGCAGCAGGTGGGTCACATGCACAAGCACACACACACACCTACATATGCACAAAAATGTGCATTTGAAAATGGACAAATGGAGTCTGCTGGTCAATCCAGACACACTGAAGATGATTCTGCAGAAAGACAACAATCACAAAGTGAAAAGTGTGTTTTGTGTTTCTATTGTTTAGAACGGATGTCTGTGGCCTGCAGACAGCAGCTCGCGGCGAGGAGCCTCAGAGGTAAGAGCAGCTCCTGATCCGTTTACAGAAGGTGACCTCCTGAGGAGGCTCCACTCTGGAGGAGCAGGACTCTGGTTCTCCTGGATCCTCTTCTTCTAAAACCTTCTTGTTTCCATGTTTGGTGTAACCTTAAAGTCAAGACACGACCTTTTCCAGAGGATTCCGCCTCTCTGTTTGTATTTCTCTACTCTTTCACATGAGTCTGCGTCTACTTCAGGGTCTGCACAGATTTCAAGTTAGGTAGGGGGGACAGACTCCACCCAAAACTTGAGAGGTGAAGCAGCTTTATTCCTCTAAGTCCTTGACACCTCCACAACCCCACTCATCTTTGACAAGAACTTCTCATTAAATTTGGTTTATCCTCAAGAAGACGGAGAGTGGAAAACCTAAATATTTCTATTCATAATAAATGCAAACACTGATGTGTTTAAGGACTAGATTTCATCAGTCTTTTTGTAACAGTTCCTCTCCCTGTGCAGCCACACTGAACAACAAGCAAGTTTATTTATAAAGCACAATTCATACCCAACGCAGTTCAAAGTGCTGTGCAAAAATATATGCAATTACAAGACCAAGTAAAAATCAATTGATAAAGCATAAGTAAAATCAGTAAGATTAAAATTCAGAAATGTAAAAATCATTAAAAACGTACACAGACAATACTTCACATTTTAAAGCGCTTTGCTAATTAAGAAAGTTTTCATCTTAGATTTGAACATTGTCAGACTTTTGGCCTGTTTCACATCTTCAGGGAGATTGTTCCAAACATTTGATGAAAAATACTGAAAAGCTTCCTCGCCATGTTTAGTTTTGATTCTTAGAACCTGAAGAAGACCTCTGCCTGAGGTTTACAGACTTCCAGATGGGTTATAAACAGGAGGAGCTGTTTTAAACTCGATTCTCTGAGCAACAGGAAGCCAGTGTGAAGACCTCAGAACTGCACTAATGTGGTCATATTTCCTGGTTTTGTCAGGACTGGAGCTGCAGCATTTTGAAGTTGTAGTTGTTTGATCCCTCGTTTTGAGAGCCCAGTGAGGAGGCCATTACAATAGTCCGTCCTACTGGACACAAAGGCATGGATTAGTTTTACCAAGTCAGGTTTGAACACAATATTTCTAATTTTGGTGTTCTTCGATTGATAAAATGTTACTGATGTAAAAGGGTCTAATATAATTCCTCGGTTTGTAACCTGATAATGAATTTGCATCCACATATTCATTTGTTCAATGCAGCTGCACAGTGAATTTAGTGGGCCTCGTTCACCTGCTGACAATGAGACAAAAATCTAACTGTGATCATCTTCATGACTGTGGTAGGACACATCAGTAGGTGACCCAGAGGGAGCAAATATAGAGTGAATAATAAAGGTCCAATAAATGTGCTCTGAGGGACTCCACAGCTTACTGCCATTTCATCAGAAACACAGTTTCCAAAATTAACAACATATGTTCTAGAACTCAAGATAAGACTTAGGGCAGTGCTAGAGATTCCAAACCAATTTTCCAACCTCTCAAGTAGGTTCGCATGTTCTGTAGCAAGTGTCAAAGTCGAGGCCCGAGGGCCGGATCCGGCCCTTTGAGTAATTCTATCCGGATCATTTTATTTTATTGTTATTAATGGTCCGATGTTATCTTGCGCTCATTTCTAACTTGTATAATTTTGACAAAATATATTTTTTATGGAGAGTAAAATATTGAAAGTTATTTAAGGTTTACATTGATTTATTCTGGAGTAATACTCCTGCCTTTTTATTATTCATAATTATGTTAAAAAAGTTGCGGTTTTAAATTTTTTTAAATTCTGCTAGCTTTTTGAACTATTTTGGAATTTACTAAGATGTTTTAGGCTATTTTGGAGTTTAAATAATATTTCAGCTAAATGCTAGCTGTTTTGGTAAATTTAGGTTTTTCCTTTTAAGTTTTTTAGGCTGTTTAGGAGTTAGGCTAATATTTACACGCTAGCTGTTTTGGCTAATTTTGGCTCTTTTTATTTTTTTTTATATTTTGTAGTTTGGCTATTTTTTCAGCTGTTTTGGCTAACCAAAGTTATTTTTTTCTTTAGTTTTTAGACTAAGTTAGCATTTAGCTAATATTTGAGCTGGCTATTACCTCCAGCATTTTCAGCTATTAACTTTAGTGTTTTCAGCTATCAGCTTCAGCGTTTTCATCTTTCAATTTCAGCATCTTCAGCTATTAGCACTAGCATTTTTAACAGCTAAATTCAGCTTACAACATTTCCACTAGCATTATCACTGGTAATTAGGGCTGCCACGATTATTCGACTAATCGATGACTAATCGACTATTAAAATAGTCAACAACTATTTTGGTCGTCGAAGCGTCGTTTTTTTGTTTGTTTTTTCCTTGTTTTGATCTTAAAACTACGGTTCGCGCCTTCTATTGTGGGGGTCTTCCATTCTCTTTGTCACACATGCGCAGTGGTGCTAATCCGGTCAGCAGTGACGTCACAGGAAGTTCTCGGTAGGCTCATAACAACACGCTCGCTCGAAAATGTGGGAAGCAAAAGGAAAATAAAAGAGGAAAAAGTGTCAAATGTAATTTCTGCACGACAGATTTTGTGTTCCATGAGAGCACGATGGCGATAAATGATCACCTGAAGATGAAGCATGTTTTTGTGACTGAGTTTGATCATGCTGAACAGAGAGCTTCGTCTAGCTAAGCTAACATCGGCGCTAACACAGCTAGCTCTGCCGCGGCTGTCATTACTGCGCTGTTTGGAGATGAACCAGAAGATCTGCAGCAGATCCGTGTCTACGGCGCTTCTGTCTGCATAATGAACGTTTCATAATCTGCGCTCTTCTAACCAAACGCTGCGAGGACAGCGCGTATAATGAGTTTACACTGGAAATGAACCGCTCGTCCGAGGCTTCATTCATATTCCACGGCGCGATCACGTCATTCGGTTCGAAGAGCGGATTATGAAACATTCACCGCGCAGACAGAGAGGCTGTGTGTCGGTACAGATCAGCCGCGGAGTTGTGGAACGATTTAAAACTATGAGTCCCAGAAGTGAAGGGGCTCACCCAAAAGTCCAGAGCTAAGTTTACAAGTGTAGCATTACATTATCTGCATTAAGATACAAGTAAATGTAACCTAAAGTCACAAAACGACAACAAACAGCAAAACAACCACAACATCAAAGAAGTAACACAGATTTATGGGTTCTCCCCCAAACTGAAAATATGAAGTATCGGTCTGCGCATGTGCAGTGGATGTAGGTAGTGAAAGAATGAAAGTACTGATGTAGATTCTAACATCCACTGCTTTTCTCCCTTTTTAAAAAATATAATTTTCTCCCTTTTTATTTATTTTCTTTGTTTCTATGGGCATCCTCAGGTTTTATATGTATAGGAATATCTTCAGTTCAAAGATGTTATTGGTGTTTCGCTTTAATAAATGGGCCTCAGTCAGCAAATATTTTGAGTGTGTTTATATCTGCAAATAGCTTTTGAAATACTTTATAAATGTTTTATTAAATATATGTTTTAAAGCTTTAAAAAAGAATTGCAGGGTTTTAAAGAGTTTTCTGTTGTTGATTCGAATTGCATTATTTGATTTAAGTCTTGTTTAAATGCCAGAAACAAATGAAGGACAAAACCTGCATGATTCATTAAAAGATTAATAAACTATTGTCTTTATTTTAGATAGAATATAGCTTACAGACTTCAAGTTTAAGGATAATAATGGTTAAGATGAATGTTTTACATCCAGTCGCCGCACGAACCGATTAGTCGACTAATCGAAAAAAATACTCGGAGAATAGTCGACTATTGAAATAATCGTTTGTGGCAGCCCTACTGGTAATGCTATATATCTTGTTCATAATTATGTTAAAATGTTGTGTTTTAAAGTTATAAGCTCCTCACCGGTTCAATCCCAGCTATGTAGGACCTCATTCTCACCTGCCCCCTTTGGAGTTCTCTGTGGGCTTTAGCATCTCTTTATGTGGTTGCAGTGAAAACAGTTTGAGATGTGTGGTTCCTGTTAGACTGTTTACTCCAGTAAATGAAGCATCTACATTATGCTGCGGTGACTGTAACTGACCTGTCAGACTTCATTCTAAGGCTGCAGCTTTATCTGTCAAAGCACACCTGATCCAGGTGATCAGTAAGGGTCAGGACAGGTTTGTCTGACAAGGAAGCAGGACAGTCAAGTTGTCAGCAGTGGTACCATGATGCTCCACACAAAGATCTGCATCCAGAACTAGTTATGTGAAGATCCTGTGATGCTGCAGGGAAACCTCTCACAAAGGAGCGAGCTGGTCAGGAGGTTGAAGCCGTTCAGACCGGTGCTGAAGCAGCAGAACAAGTCCAGGAAGTGAAGGCAGAGCAGGAGCACGGGGGGGCGGTGTGGGTGTCTAGTAGCTGCACAGATGCTGTGTGCAGCAGGGTGGCTTTTGGTGCATCATTAATCAGCAGCAGCTCCCCTGACACCGTCTAGACAGCCGTCTAAGAGCTGCCCCGATCTGCTCCCTCCCTCCATCAGATCACCCCCCCGTCTGCCTGTCCCCGACTCTTCCATCCATCTTCTGATCATCTCTGTCTCCCCCCACAACTGCGTGGTTGTGTTTGCTTTGTCTGTGGGTTTAGCTATTAGAGCCGTGCTCACTAATTGAAATGTGTTCCCTCAGATGATGTTACGCTGCTGTTTGCTTTTAGCAGAAAACATTTAGAGAAAACACTGTTCAGAACACTGCAGCTCTTAGATCACTGTCTGTGATGAGAGATGTCTGACCCAGGTCATGTTTGAGGGAAGACAAAGCAGTCCTTAAAAGCGGCTGTCAGCTTCATCTGTGGAGGGGTCATGATGTGAGCCGGCTTTACAGGTGAAACGTCGCTAATTCTACTGGAGCGGTTCAGCCTGTCCGAACAGAAGAGTTAAATGTGAGGACATTTCAGTCAAATGCTGAATCCGAATTCTTCCTCTACAGCTTCTCCCTACCCGTAAATCTAGCCCTCCAAACGGAGAGGCCTGTGGTCACTCGCAAGATAGCACCAGAATCAACACTGTACATCAAGAAAAGCCAGAACAACAAAAATAAGTCAAGTTTTGGACGTTGTTGGCTCTCAATGATGTCATCAATAATCGCCGGTCAGCTACGTTAGCACGTAGCTGCTAGTGCTCAGAAAATACATTAAAACATTGAGTTTTATAACTTTAAAAAGTCAAGCTAAAACATAACGTAATTGCTTACTTTTAAATGTAAACTTCTGAGCTTCAGAGAACACCCATGAGAAGAAATTTCTCCTCCACGGCAGAGTGCGACACCAATCACCCTACCGGCACAAGAATACTCAAGGCTCTGCCTTAAAAACACCACTACAGCTCCAATTGTCCCTACAATTGGAGGGGTAGGGAGGAGCCGTAGGGGAAGAACTTGGATTTGGCAAGAATCGAAAAAAAAATCAGAATTGAATCTATTCAGGCTCTTGAAATTGATGCATCTCTAGTGAAAATGTTCACGTCTGTAAAAAATGTATAAAGTGTGCAGTGAGGAGTTTCCAGGCTTAAAACATCGATAATCCTACACAGTTGATTTCACCTATTGTGAGTTACTTTTTGAACGTAGCCCTTTGATAAACAAGGTAATGCTGCATTTTAATGTGAGGATTTCTCGGTATAATCGCTATGGCTCGATCTGAATGAGGTCAGGGGGAGGGCCGGTGATCTGAGGTTGTTGGAAATAGAATCACAAGAAAAAAATACAAAAGTCAGCTGAAGAGAACACCGGAGAAACAATGCTCACAAGTATCGAAAGATTGAAGCAAATTATGGAAGAGAAAATGTGAGGGATGACGTAAGACGATGAAAGGGACAAATAATACTATTATCATAAAATGATGCACTGAAGAGGTTTCTTGTTTTAATATAATTCTTCCTCTGCTTTGGGTTTAATTAAAAGAGAGCAGTTCTTCTCTTTTTGTCCTGTTCCAACACATCCGTCCTCCTCACTCGTCTCTCTTTGGCTCCTCCTCCAGGTGTTCTACGCTCCCCAGGCCCGGGATCGCTTCACTGCTCCGTCTTTCATGCAGCGAGACCACTTCAGCCGCTTCCAGCCCACCTATCCCTACATGCAGCACCAAATCGACCTGCCCCCCACTATATCCCTATCAGACGGCGAGGAACCCCCACCGTACCAAGGGCCCTGCACCTTACAGCTGCGTGATCCTGAGCAACAGATGGAGCTCAATCGGGAATCGGTCAGGGCACCCCCCAACAGAACCATCTATGACAGTGACTTGATTGACATGGGGGGAGGCAGTGGCCCCGGAGGAGTGGGTGGAGGTGTGGGCATGGGGGGTGGAGGTCCGAGACCCCCCAGCAGTAAATCTGGCGTCAGTGCAGCCAATTCCAGCACCCACGGGCGCATGGAAGGGCCCCCTCCGGCATACAGCGAGGTGATGGGCCATTACCCCGGATCAGCTTTCTTTCTACACCAGCACAGCAATAACCAGAGAATAGGAAGGCTGGGGGGGCTGGGGGTCAGGGCCATCCTCCAGGAGAGCCAATCAGAAAGCACAACAGTACCTGCCAAGGCTAAGGACGGCCAACCAGAAGACCCCGTCTGAGGGAAAGAGGGCTGGAGTGGTCGGCGAGTGTCAGACTCCGGGTCTCTAAACATCAGCTGGAGCTGCAGGTGGAGACAATCCCAGAGTTCCTTTCACCTGAAATGGGGGAGAATGCTTGCACCCCATGGACACTTTTGATTTCATTTGGATAAAGAAACCTACTCCAGCACAGACCAGCTCTATTTCCTCTCTGATTTTGTTTTTGTCTAAGGGATCGACGTTTGGTTTCCATCAAACGAGGAACCGGTTTTGTTTTCTGTTTGGAATCAGAATCTGTTCACAAAGTAGAACTGAGAAGGTCTGCAGAAGACACGGCAAAACAAGAGAACCTAATCCCAGTGCCAAGGTCCACTAGAACAGCAACGGGACGAAGCAGAACCCAAAAACCTTTCCTAAAAGTTGCACTATTTTTGGTTGTAGAAGAGGAGAGGGAATGGGCTTTTTCTAAGAGGTTGCTTGTTGTCCTTCCTTCTGTTGTTTTGATTTTTTATGTTTGTTTTTTCTTTTTTTTTTTTTTTGCGGGGTGGGTCTGCATCCCCTCTACACTGCTGAAGGAGATCTGGGGCAACTCAAACAAAAAGTCAAAAGAGAAAAAGCTAAAGAACTAATGAAGCTTAAACATTTCCTTTTTAAAAAGTGCAAGTAATACTTTTCTAAAGCCAACAACAGCGTTTTGCTTACGCCAGTAAAACTTAGTAAAACTAAATCTGCTTTGTGACCAACCGCAGGCGTGAAAAAGCGTGCTTCACCCATATCTGCTTACACAGGTTATAAAGCGTTCTTCTAGAATTACAATCTGCTTCGTTAAACTGACCTTTGTGTTTGTGTATCCAGCAGAACATCGCTGCCCATGCTCACTTTCCTTTTCTGTTTTCATGCATCCATCATCCTCCGTCCACCGCTCAGTGCATTCTTCCAACATCCCCCGTGAACCCCACCACCTCAGCTGCTCTCCTTAATGTAGATAAAGCCACAAGAACGATGACGCGCAGTGGCGGCAAAAGCTGACTGTGGTTAAGGTCAAAGGGCTAAGGAAGGGGTCCTTCTTACAGAAGAGGATTATACCTTTTTGCTCATCGTTGCCTTGCCGTCTGGTTTTGCCCCTTCTATGCCCCCATCCCAGCATGCTCTCTGCTCTTGTCTGGGTCACTACAGCCAAATTCCAGTAATCGGTCCAGCCCCTCCATCGTACGTTTGAAAATGTGGTCATGGAAATCCAGTATGCTTTGACACAATGAGTTAGTTCAGGGTTAGACCTGCCAACGGTGGACTCCATCCAGTAAAATGGATTGATTTGAGCCTTAGCCTTCATGTTTTGGTTTCTTCTGTCATCACGCAAAAATGACCCAGCAGATGGCGTTAAATTTCCAGCAAAAGTCTCCCACGAGCGTATATCAAACTCCACGCACGCAATGAACATGCTTCCATGCTTGCAGGACAGTCTCCATGCACGCTCCTCTACTCTTGTGCGTTCCTGAAACCTCTTCACCGCACTCGTGAAACCTCTTCATGCCCTCGCGAAACCTCTTCTCCCACTTGTGGGAGCTCCCATTTTAAAAAAACTTAAAAATGAAGCAAACACATAATGAACATTTAAACTAATTTTCTAAGAAAAGTGTTCGATGGCAGGGTGGAGAAAACACACCAAGAGAAACTATTAGAAAATGAATTTTTCTCACTTTTTTAAACATGGGGACATCAAAAATAATTTATTTTTCTTCAGTAGTTTATAAACTGACAAATATAAAGCAGTCCCTTATCCCCCTCTTTTGATTTTTTGTTTTAATTAGAAAAACGAATGATACGTGGATATTTCTGGGGTTTTTTTCCTTCAATGTTGAGTTTCACGCGGGCGCGCAGGAGAAGTTCCACAAGCGCACAGTCCTCCACATGGTTTTAGGAGCAAAAGAATACTTTTATAGGCGAGCAGGAGAGGTCACAGGAGCGTAAGAATACTCCCACGAGCGCAGAGAAGAGGTGTAGAGGAGACTGTCCTGCGCCCGTGGAACATTCATTGCGTGCGTGGAGTTTGATGTACACTTGTGGGAGACTTTTGGCGGAAATTTAACGCCACACCAACAGTATTGAGCTCCACAACTCATAACTGTTGTATAAAAAGTTGGGAAAACATGGCTTTGTTTCTTTGGAACTTCCAACCTCAAACCAAAAAAGAGCCAAAATAAGCATCTCCTGAACTTCACCTAATTGAAGTGAACTTGAAAGAGTGTGTGTTCTTTACAGAGAGACAAGAGGGAATTCCTGACATGGGATGTGGAGTCTTCACCAACATTTAAAGGCCTTGCAGGAGGTTTTTTTTTGTATATGTGCTGAATGACTGAATGGTTGTCTGGCTGTTTTTGGATTAACCATTCAAGGGCATTACTCTTCTGACTTTCTCAACCTCAACAGAAAATGAAGCTTTGATTAGAATTTAAAAAAAGGGGGCCACACTTCTGTGTTTCTGGGAGTTCCCAAGAAGAAGTCATTTTCACCCCAGTTATTTCTTTGACCGGACAGACCTGCCCATACATTCACGCCCACCAGTTGATAATATGTCAATCTTTTTATGGTACAGGTCATGACTCCTTTTCTTGTTAAGGATTCGTAATTATGACCAAAGGTTTAGGCTTTGTTTGTACCTGTTTTTGACTCTGACAGATGATGGAAAACACCGGAAAGAGGATCAGAAATTGTTGCTAAACTCTCCCTATAGTCTGCAGAGCAGCTGAAGCAAACAGCAGGACTCCTTTTATGCTGCTGGTTTCAGCGTCCTCGTGTCCATCCCAGATCGGACGCACTGAGCTGTCATAGTGATGGTTCTGTAATGCTTTCATGTGATTTGCAGACAGGAAAAACAGAGCTGAAATAACTTTATTGCTTCCAGTGTGGGTTTAGAGCAGCAGAGATGACTGCAGATGGAAGGAGGAGAGTATCCTTCTGGGGGAGTGGGAAGTGTGGGTCCGTTTGAGCGCTGATGTGTTGTACAGATGTGAGCCTCTTGTTCAGATGTGGTGGGTGTGTTGTTCTCTGTGTGACTACTGCGCTGCTGCTAAGGCTGTTTTTGCTGCTACTACTGTTGCTGCTTTCATACCTTTCTCCACTGTCCGTTCTGCCCCTTTCGCTCCACCAGGAAAACCCGAACCTTTGCAGTCAAAGCCACCTGCCATGTCCTGGATCCGAGTCTGGATCCTGTGACTGAAGGGGGCAGCTTCCACCGCATCAGGCTCTCGTTTTCTGTTGATTCATGATTTCTACCATGTTCCCAATTTGTGAGTACATAAGGTGCCTAATGTTCATGTCTGAGCAGATCCCAGCTCAGTCATAGGGCGGCTGGAGTCCACACAGGCGCTTCATCTGGGGGCGGGGGTGGTTCCGACTGTCTGGCAGGTGGAGCAGAGTTCTACATCGGTTCCGTCTGGGTCCGCGCATGGCGTTGTCCATCGCTCCGTCAGACAGTATTAACCTCCCCTCCCGCAGATCCAGGCGAGGCTGTTCCGAGCAGAGACGTGGCCTTTGTGTGGCGTAGACATAAGAACCCACTTGCACTCAAAAAAAAAACTCCCACCTTCTTTGTGCCTCACTTCCAACGGTGCTTTTTCAGTCTTTCTTTGTTTGTTTGTAAGGTGCTGTAAATAACTTGAATCTCTTATGCACATATCCTACCCAATGGGTAGAAACCACGAAAAGATGTTGTGAATACTGTAAAATAAATGTATAGACATTATAATAATTTGAAATGCCTATGACTAAAACATGCTCTTTTAACATCAAAGTATGCTTAGATTATGGTTGCAACACAAATGACTTCTCACACTATTTTCCTATAAATAACAAGCCTGATGATGAAATAACCCCGTATAGAGAGAGAGGACCACTGGAGCATCAGATTTGTCCGTCTCCCGGGACTCTGGAGCAGAGGAAGAGTTTCCTCTCCACTAACAAATGTAAAGCTGTTTTGCACAGATTTTTTAAGGAAACAGATCTCCTGCACATCTGTTGACTTTCAGACGTCCAGCAGACGATCCTGTGTCCTCACTGAGCACAAAAGTGAGTCTGTCTTTGAGGCGTCAGCTGCAAAGAAGAGCAGTCAGCATTTTGTTCCGCATTTCTGCCAAAGTGTAAGAGCCGGCGCGGACCCTCCGCCGGGGTCAGGTGGCGTTTCAGCTGCTGCTGCTGGGGAAAACACAAAGAGGGAAGCAAATTTCTTTTGGCAAACTTGCACCAGCAGCGTTAGATGAGCAGGGGTCGAATTACTGTTAAAGCTATCATCCCAACTTTTACTACTTCACTAATTATTTTCTACATTTTGATATTACATCAGTTTATCCAAACAGTCATGTTTAATCCGCTTTACTGACGTTATGTATTCAAGCTACAGTACGATATGCACAGAGCATGGTCATTATCTAGAGACAATGTACATAGTCAAGTTTTCTTTTCCAGAAGCAGAGTAGTTGAGGTTTGAGGAGTTGGGCGGAGGCGGTTCCTCTTGTCACAGGTGAGCCTCGAACTAATCTCCACCTGCTTTGTCCCGTTCCCCTTTCCTGGAGTTCAGACTCTCAGCGAGAAGACGCGGGGACAACCGTCTGCTTTCATCATGGGTTTAGCATCATCCGTTTGCTTTACTTACAAAATGTCTCATTTACCCCTCTGCAGAAATATATAAATAAATGTGTATATATATGTATATATCATATATATATGATATATACATATATAAATCATATATGTAGTATATATCTATATATATGATATATAGATACATAAATCATATATTCATATATATATAAATCTCTGACAGAGGCTAAATTGTGTATTTTTTTTTTTATTTAAGCAGTTGTGATGTAATAGGTTTTAGGCCTAAGGTCTGTTATTGCAATACTTTTACAGAAAAGAAGAAAATCCAATAAAAATGTTGCTCCAAGTGCTGTTGTAGTCAGAATTGAAGCTTGTACTTCTGCTGTAGTCCGACTGCAGCGTAACAAATAAACCTTTAAAAGTGACCAAACTGCTGGTTGTCCTCTGTGTGTCTTGTGTGGCTTCTTGATTGTTTTATGGACACTGAACTAGGTTGAATCCATTAGCATTATTATGTATGACTATTCTGTATTTTTGAACATTTTATCTTTAACCCTCTAACATCGGAGCTCCAGTGTTTAAGTTCTCTGATTTACTGTAACTTTTTAATTGCCAGCTTGATCAATGTAATTCCAGCAGATCGGGAAGGAGAAAAGTTTGCACCAAAAGTTTGGGACTTTTAGTTCAGTTTTCAAATAAAGCTCGAAGCTTTCAATAACTAACATAACCAACGCAGCCGTGGTGTAGGGGTAGGGCGGTCGACTCCTGATCGGAAGCGAGCGGGTTCGATTCCTACCTTACCCTACCATGTGTCGAAGTGTCCTTGGGCAAGACACTGAACCCCAAATTGCCTCTGGTGGGAGGCTGGCGCCAGTGTTCGGCAGCGGAGCCACCAGCAGTGTGTGGATGGGTGAATGGGTCTGTGACTGTGAAGCGCTTTGGGCCCTCGAAGGAGGGTAGAAAGCGCTATACAAGTATACGCCATTTAATCCTTGATATAATTTGCATTTATTCTAGAGTATGGGGAAGAGCGTTGAAATATTTCATTGTAATAATGATTATCCTCTGAAATCATCTCCATATGAATGAACAAAACACCTAAATTAACTCATTCCTCTGAACTTTATTTTATTTTTCTAGTCCTTCAGTTGCCAGAAAGAGCTTCAGACAACATTAGAATTCTGGAAACAGGTTTGCTGAGAGCCACTGCAGGGGTTTCAGTATTTTAGGGTTGGTTTTATAAGTGAGGGAAGATCAACAGGCAGATTTCTGCAGCACCTACACCCACTACCATGTGATCAACACACTCAGGAAACATTTACTTAACAGAAAATGCACAAGACAAAAATTTTGATCATAAAACTGATTAAAGTCGGGGTGACAAACTCAAATTGGTTCAGGGGCCACATTCAACCCCTTCTGATCTCAACTGGGCCGGACCACTAATATAATTATTACATTATAACTATTTATTGATCACTGGTTTTGTTTCTTTAGCTCCCCCTATTGGCAGAATTGTGCATTGTGGTCATTTCTGTAAAGACCGATAACTCGCCACAGGATTGGGCTACAAACTTTTTTTTTTTGCGTCCATATATTTTTTTTCTCTTCATGGCCCACGGGCCGTGTGTTTGACACCCCTACATTAAAGTTATTTGAATTCTACATAGCATAAATCATTGCTGCCTCACCTGACCAGCTAAAGCTGATCAGACCTTTAAATGTAAACCATTCACAAGCATTTCTGCAGGAATCAAATGTTTTTATTTGCATTTATGGTGGAGAGTTTTGGTCTTTGGGCAGCCATTCCAAAAGATCCAATTTAATACACGGTTTTGAGTCAAACAAGAGTGTTGCCAACACAAACACGCAACATTAACGCTGACAATCATCAAAAAAATACATTATTAATTCTCTATAATTACACTATAAAAGACCTTCGGGAAGGTTATGATTATTAGAAAGACTAGGATGAGCTTCAAGTTTCGTTTCCTGTTAGCAGAGAGGATCCGCAGCTCCTGCTTCATCAAGTGACTTACAGTTCAGTGTAACTCCAGCTCAGGGTGAAAGCAGGCAGCTAGCCAAGCTGCTGTCTCCACAGTGCATTGTGGGTAGGTTCTGACTAGTGGGACTGAATTTGACACTTAAATAAACAACAGGCAATATGTGAAGTGTGCCGGACAAGAACAGCTCTCTGCTCTCTCCACAGAGGGACAAAATAGGGTCAATCTGCTTGATCCACCGTCAGAGATCCAGACAGCGTGCTCCAACGAGCGCTGCCTGACCCTCTATTCACCCTTCTTTCGGAAAAACGCCTTCCTCTCTGACACTCTGTCTTTGGTTTCCTGGAGCTTCTCAGACAGCTTGTCTTTAGTCTCTTCCATTTTCTCAGAGAAGCGTTCTTTCGTTTCCTCCATCTTTTCTGACAGTTTCTCTCGCGTTTCTTCCATTTTGTCCTGCAGGTATTCTGAATAAGGGGGCGGTGTGGATAAGTAGCCGTGTTTGCGAAGATACTGAACAGACAGGGACGTCCCTCCCAGAGTCACTGCGTATCTGGCTGGAGTTGCAATCTGCAGAAAGAGGAAAAACAGTTAGCTTAGCCATTCGGAGATGAGCTTTTTTACACTCCCTCAAGCCTCAGAGTAAGGAATGTAACCATTCAGTCAAGCCACAAATCAATTCACGGTTTTAAAGTCACAATTTCAATTTTTTTCAGATTCTTTTTCTCAACATAATGAATAAAGGTATTTTAAGGCCAAGTATGTTTTCTTTTTGCCTCTCACATCAAACTATTTTCAAACTAACAGAAATTATTCAATACAAATAAACAATTAATGTTTTTTCAATGGTTTTGCAATGTTGCTATCACAACATTGCAAAACCGTGGAGGGACTGACTCATGTGAAATGTTTAAATCCAAAGGAGCTGCGGGAATTTCCCGGGGGTGAGTGTAGATGAAGAACATGCATGTGCACACTCTCAGGCGAGCACGTACACTGACAGGCGCACGCACCCTCACAGCCAGCCTGCATGAAGAAATAACATCAGCTCTGCATTTCTAAATTTAGGTACAGGCTAAGACAAATACATTTTTAAAATTTTCTGCAACAACGAACATGTTGACGAGTTTTAAATTTTTTTTTTTTTTTTTACCGATTCACAAAGAATCTTTTCATCTTTACTCAGAGCTCCACCAATCCAAGCCAGATAACAGCATCATGTGCAAGGAAGAGCCTCTCTGGATGTTCTGCTCCACCTCCTTCCCTATCAGTATCCCAACATTTGAAGACATTCTTACTGTTCGTCAGGGAGGGGTTTTGGACTTTGACGCACTATTTTTTTCTACAAGAATCAATAATTTACCCATCAGATGAATGACCTCGCTTTTTGCACAGAGGTGGTTCTGCTGCACTTCCAAGGAAATTTTTTAACCCTTTAACACTGGAGCTCCAGTGGTTATGTTCTTTGATTTACTGTAACTTTTCAACGGTTAACACGATAATTCCAGTAGATTGTGAAGGAGAAAAGCGGCGCAAGCAATTTGACAGCACCACAGTATCGTCTCCTTCCCACAAACTAACTCAAGGCTGAGCAGCGTTTCACTCCCAGTGTAAACTTCTCTTCTCCCGGCTAGCATCAGACAGTAACCTCAGCAGCAGGGTTTACCTTGTACATGGCGTAGGCAGTCAGCGCGTAGCCGCTGGAGGAATCCCTCAAAAGACTAACGAGCGACTCGGGCAGACCAATCATCTCCAGGAAGGGCACTACATTCACACCTCTGAGGGCAGAAAACAAGACTCAGCCTTTCCCCTCAGAAGCTGGTGTCCCTCAGGGACAGCCTGAGCTGAAGGCCCACTCACTTCATAGCAGCATAGTAGAAGGTTCCGAACCAGAAGGAGGAGGTCAGCAGGTGCACCGGGATCATCACCTTCCCGTACTGTTTGAAGGTCTTCTTGAACCTCTGGAAGAGCCCGATGGACTTGTCCTGCAGAGGGTCCAGGTCTATGGGAGGGGGCTCGGCTTCCCTTCTACCCTGGACGTCCTGCGGGGCAGGTGTGGGGGCAGACTGGGGTGTTGGTTTGGGTTCCTGCGCTGCTCTGCTGGAGGCAGACGTGCAGAGCCATCGCTGCCTCACAGGCAACAGCTGGAGAGTGCAGCAGCTCAGCACTCCTGGAGGCTCGGGGACGGCGGCACCGCCCACAAGGGCCCGCATCACTGCCGCACGCCGCAGGATCCCGGGGGTCAGGATGCGTATCATCGTCATCATCCTCTTCGCTCGCTCCTGTTCGTCCTGCTTTAATAAGGCGGAACCTCAGACTGTGGAGTTCAACACAATGAAACACATCAATAAAGTCCTCCTTCAAACTCAGGACACAGTATTGAATTGAAGTTCCTATTACTAACGTTTCCCTAATGACGCCAACAGCCAAAAAACCATTGCAAAAAAATATAAATATAAAATGTGAATGGATTTGGTTAGTCCAAATGTTTTGTGGTTTGCACTCAGCTCTACAGCTCCTGCAGATGATGGCCTTGCACGGAGCTCTTCATACGTCATCTTCACAAATCCCTCTCCATCCTGCTCTTCGGCAGAAAGAGGTCATGACCTCACTTCCTATGCTGCACGTGCTGGTCTGCTCTAAGATCGCTGTGTTTTCCTGATCCAGCTTCAAGCAGACATGCTGTCTGAGCTCTCTGCAGCATCCAGTGGAGGAAGTGGTGCCAAAGTTCTCCATGCCTACAGAACCACATCTCAGTTTATCACCTGGATAGACGACATCCACTGTTTTCTCCTTTAGAAACAATAACAGCTTAAAACAAAGATGCTGTGAGGTGACAGATCACCCAGATGAGTCAAAAGAAGAAGAACCGCTTTGGTTGTTGACAATTCACCGGATGTTCATTTTATGAACTTTAACTCCACCTAAAATGACCATGAAGAAGTGATTAACGTCAGTCTGGACTGCAGAAGGCTGGACGACACCGAGAAGACGGGCGGGACCCTGCGTGAGGCTTAGTCTGATTCTGGCGGGCAGACTGAGGCCAAACTGACCTGCTGCCAACTTCAGCTTTTGACACCTGACGTGAGCTGGTTAGCCGTTAGCTTAGCTGACCCGCTAAGCCCCCCAAGTAGCTAACGAGGCAGTAACCCGTCCTGTTCGGGTCATCAGCGCCGGTGACGCGGACAGCAGCCCACTTACTGTGCAAGGAAGCAGCCGAGGCCGAGACGGAGACGCGCTTCTCAGGCTTTAAGGCCATGCGAAGTCTTCAAGGACCGCATTTAGCGCTGATACAGGACGGAGTGCGCGGAGGGCAGCATGGAACTCCGAGCGCGCGAGGAAATATGGGTAATGTAGTTCAACTGCAAAGCTACCTTGAGATTCAGAGTGTTAGGAAACTCCCTTACCCATCTTACACCGCGCCGCTGCGACTCAAGCGTAACACGTCACGTGATTAGTGACGAAACTGTTTACATTTTGGTATAGACGGTTAAAACATACGACATGTCTATGGATTTTTGTCAAAATAACAAAAAAAAAAAAACAGACTTCTGGGAATCTAAAATAATTTTGAACTAATTGTGTGTTAAAGAGTCAATTTAGTGTCATAAAATATAAAACATTAGACTGATTAAAAAATTGTTTCATCCAGATATGCTGGGACTGTCATAATAAATCTCCAGTTCCAGATTTTCAAAGTATAATGTTCATTGTTTTCTCTACCTTATTATATTAACTTTTACGGTTATCTATAGATAGACTTTAACAATAATGTCAGATCTTAAATTTTAGAATAACATCCATAAAATGTAACCATAAATTACTCTCAAATATGAGGTTTAGTGAGTCATAAATCAAGTTTTTCTATTGTCAAGAGTTTGGAGCAAAATTATTTTGACTTGTTTTAATAACATTTTTTTTATTTCTTGATCACTTGAAATGTGACAAAAAATTATCAACTGCAATCATTGTGAGAAAAACCTGTAAAGGTGTAAATTAAAACAACTTCAAACCTGGTAAAATATTGTGATAAACAAGGTTTTAAATCTTTACAAGAATCAAATAGTTTACTATGAACAAAGCAAATTTAGAAATATTAAGGCTAAAGAACTTCTTTAACCTCATGCATTTTGCCGCCAACTTTTTTTTCCCAATTTCAATTATTCTGGTGTATCCTCTCATGCTCCCCATATCCCAGGATGCACTGCAGTCGACCCCGAAGATTTTTCCACAGTGGTGGACTTAGATGCGGGACCCAGAGTCATAGAAAATGTGACTTTTAGTGTTAGTAAAAACTGTAAACTGATAAGTTTATGGTTTTGATGATTAACATAAAACATTTTAACATTATTTTGATCTGAAATGTAAGAATCCTGCTTCAGTAATTCCCGGTCAGGTGGATTGAATTAGTTCAGTTTCTGATTGATTGAACATACCTGATCCAGCCAGGTGAGCAGAAGAAGCTTAAACAAGGTTAGCAGTAAAACAAGCAGAACAGAGTTGATGACCGCTGCCGTAGAGTTTAGTGTCTTTTGTGTTTTAACGAGGAACATTTTGGAGAGGGATTAACCCTGTTATCTCTCCCTCTTCGTTTTATGTGTTTTTCCAGGATAATCCTGAAGAAAATGGCTCTGCTGGAAAAGATTTCCCCCTTATAGGCCAAAAAAACAGTGGGACAGCCTAAAAAAATTACAAAGTATGTTGATGAGTGGTGAAGAATATGATACATGTTAAATATGCATGTTATAAAAAGGTTTGTATCTTCTTTTTTCTGCTGTCTATTATGATCCCTTGTGTTCAGGATTGTGAGTATCCAGCATCAGGAGAAGGTTAGTGGAAGTCCACTGCTGCTACTGTTGATTTGACCTCATGGATGAGGCATCAGGACAGAGACCTTCCACCAGTCCTCCTGATTTCTTCTATCTGGGAGTAAACTACAGCAGTGGGTGAAAGAGAGAAGAGTGAAGAAAGAGAGGAAGGAAGGAGTGACCCACCAGGTGGAAGAAGAAAAAGAAATAGTGATGAGCTTCTAGACCTGATCAGAGAGGACATGAGGCAGAAGAGCAGAGGGCACGAGAGAGGAGGGAGACTTTTGACTAACTTTATAGTCTCCTGGAAAAAATTGCCAATAAATAAACACATTTGATTTCTGAGAATAAATGAAGTTTAAATTTGATGTATTAAAATGTTTGCTTTTTTAATATAAATGAAGGTATAAATCCAACACAGTAATCGTCATTCATTGTAACACTATTTACAAAGATGGTCGACATGGTTGAGATGCTTCAACTGAGACGCGGGGATGGAACTTTCTGGTTGATGACTGGAACATCTTGCAGGATGGTCTGCAGAGTTTCAGGATGCATCTTCACTGTAGACTGCATCGTCCATCTTCAGGGTTTAAAGGGTTGGCTGTGGACGGATTCTGCATGACCAAAAATGACCCATAAATATAAGATAATGCATGCACTGTCCTAAAACATTTTTAAAAAAACTCAATTATTTAAATGATTGAATTATTGAATAATTAAAAATCACTTGATTCATTAATTACCTGTTCAAAGTAATCAAGGTCAGGTGGTATCTCCCCCAGGGCAGAAACCTCAGCAGGTAGTTGGTCCTGCCAGAGAGCACCACTGGTGACCTTCAAACCAGCTTCCTCCTCATCATCACCTCCACATCATCCTCTGGGGCCTCGGTGTCGTCAGCACAGGAGCAGATATTGTGGAGGATGGCACAAGCTGAGACAACCTGCAATATATAAATTAAATATATAAATTAATAGAAATATATTCCAAAGAATATAAAATGCTGCTATGTGTTCACTTCCATGAGGTACAAAGGTGTGATGCACCTCCAGCACTTGCATGAAGATGCCTCTGAATCTTGTCTTCATCATTCCAAAGCACGCTCTATAATGGAGGGCGCTTTTGGAATGATGCCAGGGTCACCAGGAGGTTTGATCCTGATGTGGCATCCATCGATGGCACCTGCAGCTTTGAGGAAAAACTCTGTGCTGTGCCAGCCCTGCAAACCCACGGGACTCCACCTCCAGGTCCTCAGGGGTTTTTGGAAGGTGAAGGTCCTTATGGCGAATGGCCACCACCTCCTCAGTGACTGTGGATGATGCAGTGGACAGTGGAACGAGAGATCCAAACACTCTTGAGATCATCCTGTAGGATACTCCGCTCGCCCACCAGAAGAGAAACACCAGGATCTCAGTTACATCACCCCACAGATGTCACCAATGGAGGTTGAGGAGGACTGCAGGAGAGTTCCTGTTCACTCTGATTCTGGTCCTGGATC
>NC_050527.1:20869264-20869426 GCF_002922805.2 Oryzias melastigma | reverse complement strand
GACGTCACCAATGGAGGTTCAGGAGGACTGCAGGAGAGTTCCTGTTCACGCTGATTCTGGTCCTGGATCTTCATTGTTAATAAACCGCTCCAGGAGACTCAGGTTGATTCTGCATTACAGGGTGTAGTCTGCTTAGAAAGAAATACACAAGAAATACTCTTA
>NC_050527.1:20865768-20869259 GCF_002922805.2 Oryzias melastigma | reverse complement strand
AAACATGTGTGGTTTTAAGTATTCTGATCTTAGACTGTAAAACAGGTGAACAGGTGGAGCAGGTGGAGTCCTTCAAATTCCTTGGTGTCCAATATTCAGCAAATCTCTCCTTTTGACCATATATCATGCTCCTCAGCCTTGAAAATCCAAAAAGTGTCAAATGACGATTTTGTCAAAATGTATTGTCTTTTTACTTGAAAACTGTACTTTTCATTAAGACTGAAACTTGTTCACAATGACAAAGTTGTCTTTTTGCTATGGGATTTGAAAAATATCATGCTCCCTGTCTTAAAAATCCAAAAAGTGTGAAAAATGTCAAATTGGTTGAAATGTATTCTCTTTTAATCTTTAAAATCACTTTTCACCAAGTTAGACATAAACTTGATCAAAAAGGACAAATTAGTCACCTTACTGTAGGTTGTGACCAAAAAAAAGGCTGTCAGGATTCAAAATACATGAGTGATCAGCATTTTTTGGGAATGTTTCAGCTTGCATTTATATGATTGGGCAGGGGTGTCAAACTCAGTCGCACAAGAGGCCAAAATCCAAAACACACCTTATGTCATGGGCCGAACAGAAGAAACATTTATTGAACATTCTAAAACTACATTTTTAAAACATAAAAAATGTAACGATTTAACATAGTTATGAACTAGATATTTAGCTGAATGATGTCAGTTGAATTTGGTCGCTGAAGATGCTAGTGCAGAAACTGATAGCTAGTTAAAATATTAGCTAAATGCCAAATTATCCTAAAAAAAACTTAGGTTAGCCAAAACAGCCAGCATGTTGGTGAAAAAAATAGCTACATTTCAAAACAGCCTAAAAACTGAAAAAGCCTAAATTAGCCAAAACAGCTAATATCTAGCATTAGCTCAACTCTAAAATGACCTAAAAATTGTAGTAAATCCCCAAATAGTCCAAAAAGCTAGCAGAATGCCATTTAATTATGAACAATTAAGGCAGGAATATTCCAGAATAAATAAACTTTAAATAACTTTCAATATTCTATTCTCCACAAAATACATTATGTCGTACTTACAAAGCTACAAATACGCGCAAGATAACATCGTACCATTAATAATAAAACAAAACGATGGTCGGACCGGCAGTGGGCTACTAGCTTATGGGAGCCAATTTACTTACCTGTGATTAACAATGGACCTCTCCATAGCCAATGCCGACTGCCGGTCCGACCATACAAACGCACCTTGTGTCCGACTTCCTTATATACCCTGCTGTCGAGAGTGTATTCCAAACATATGGTTTTGTCTCCACTGAGTTTTTTTTTTGACAAATTTGAATTACATACAAAATTGTACTTATAAATAAAATATGAAGAAAAATAAATATGACTTTAAAAGGTTTTTATTTTACAAATATGCATTACTCATTGAGCCGCAGTGCATGCTGGGAAATGTTAAGTTAATCGAAAAAACTCCCGGATTGATGCAATACATACAGCTTTGTAACAATTACCGCACATGGTTTTAACAATAAAATAACTTTTATTTCTTACCCAAAAAAGTGAGAAAACCTGAAAAAAGACTGAACCTAAAAATCGCCATCTAACGTTAGCGCTGTTAGCAAGCCTGCTAATGCTAACCAACCGTTGAAGCCGAGCCTGCCGCGGTCACAAATATAGTGACATGAATTCCATTCAAGAAACAATGGAAACCTGCGGCGTCGCCTGCCCCGAATAATTAATTTCAAGTCCCGAATGTTTTTTTTTTTCGACTCAGAACTGCCTTGTATGGTTAACGAAAATTGCAGTTTGGTATTTTCCTAGCTTAAGTGAATGCAACACATGCACAGTGTGCTGACCAATCACAGAGGAGTAGAATAGAGAGGGAAAAAATACCCTACTACCTACAAAGATGCTTTCGACGGAGCCCCTGACCTGACATGGATAAAAAAAATAATTATTTCGTTCCCACGGATTATTAACTTGTTCCCACGATATAATTAAAGCGTTCGAACGAGGGTGTCAGTACAGTACCCGATCCCCTTTCCCTAACCACGCCCTAATCACGCGCACATGTATTACGTGACTTGCTTTTTGCGCCATTTTTTTCTAAAACTTTATTACTCCCGCTGGTTGACAGTTTTAACACTTTTTGCGGCAGCTGGGTGACCGAGTACCCCATTGAGTCATTTATTTAATTAGTTAGTTTTTATAACTTTATTTTCAGAACTGAAGACATGGAACAAAAAAGAAACACAACATACTGGGGATTGCAAATACAGTTATAATAAGATGTTATGTTTTACAAAGGACTCATAAAATATTTAAATATTAGATTAAAAAAATCTAATTAATATCTAATATCAATAATAACAATGACCCCAAAGTGCAACATGTATGTCAGAAACCTAATAAAAATAACATTTTACATACATTTGATCAAGATATAGCAAATATATTTAGAAGTTGATTTATAAAATTCCTATTTATTCTTAATGTAAAGAAACACATTGTGAAATACTAAATTATGTGTTTATATGAGCCGCCATTATATGAAAAATAAATAGAAACCACACAGCACTTAATTTATTTTATTTTTGTCCCCAAATACAAATATTTTGGGAAGAACCACATACTGTAATTGGCAGGGAGAGATTTTCCCACAACATTTCCATCAAAGCCCATCATATTTGACATCGTATTAGAAAATAAATGAGAAGAAATGTCATCCTGTAAATGTAATCATGTGTCACAAATATAAAGACTGCCCAAAATGTAGACCAACAAATTCAAACTATATTTAGAATTGCTGAAGCTCCTCAAGGAACCAAAAATAAAAACAATGTATGATGAACTAAAACTTCCCTTTTGTGGTAATGTGAAAACATTTTTTGTTCTTTGCCTCACTCTGCTCAGATCTGTATTCATTTAATTAGTTTTTTTTTTGTAATTTAATTCCTCCTCTGTTTGTTCAAAAACTCTGTTTCATAATGTCAAGTCTTGTTCTGTAGTGTAGTTAAGTTAAAAAAAAAATGATCAGATCTGAATGTGACAATTGTCTCGATAAAGTCAATGTAGGGACAATCTACAATAATTAGAGCCATTTGAAGTTTATTAAATGACTTATTTTACCAAAAATCAATGGATCCCATTTCAAACTAATGAATAAAATCTGTCCTTTTGCTGAATTTCTTAAAAGCAGATTATGTTGAACTCTGCACATTTTTTGTAATTTGGATGATGAAACTGGAGCGTTTATTGTTCCCATGTTCATATTCCAAGATTTTTTGGAGAAATTGGAATGATCTCTAAGTTTACATTCACCCTTTTTGTGCCTCAGACGTATTAACATTTATGGAAAATGTATTTACAAATATTAATATGATTTTACTAATTAAGAAATGTGGTATTCGTTGTTGTTAATGGAAAGGTTGTAACTGTCCTGTTTTATAAACAGATTCAAAATATATGATGTCTCATTAAAAACCATGAAATCCTCAGAAACGTCCCTTATAACCTTTCAACA
>NC_050527.1:20858243-20863753 GCF_002922805.2 Oryzias melastigma | reverse complement strand
AAAAAAAAACAGAGCAAAATAAAAAAAAACTATACAGGGTACTATTGTAGATCTAATTAATACATAAAAGCACATTTAAGTAAAGATGTTAAGATGTTAATTTCACATATATGACAAGTTAGAAATAAATAGTAGATGTAATGTTGGAATCATTCACTTTGCAGATCATGTACAGTGATCTGGGACCAAAAAGTATTCCAAATTAACAGTGTGGTAGGGTCCCCGTTTTTTAAGTTGCTTAATATGAATTCATATGATGCCATTTTTGTCATCATATTTATCCAAACTTTTATTTGTGGAATTTGTGGGGTTTCCCAGTGTCTGAGAATAACCCTGGCTGCCACTGAGACCCCAACCATCAGAACTGAAAATTTCCCATCTGATAAATCCATCATCTTGCCTCTGTCACCTAATAAACATAACCTAGGACAGCATGGTACGATTTTTCCCAACCAATGACTGAGAATATTCAAAAGATTTGACCAAAAACATTCAACAAAAGAGCATTCCCACAAACAATGCATAAAGGTTCCAGCCTCTTTTTGACATTTCCAACATCTTGAATTGTTCATAAGACCCATTCTATGTAATTTTACTGGAGTCCAATAAAACCTTTGTAATATTTTATATTGTGTAAGTTGACCTTTACTTTCCCTAACAAATTTTCCATTTTCAGACAATAGTTTTAACCATTCTTCATTTTTTAACACAACACCAGTATCCTTTTCCCATAAAGTTTTCAGTGCATTACAGTCATCACAAAGTGCATAATTAATTCTTCTATAAAAAACCGAGGCACTATGATGTTGATATGGTAGTACCAAAAAATCAAGGATAGGGTTGTCTCCTACATGTTGGGGTAGTGATTTAATACAGTTCCTTATCTGTAGATATTTCCAAAAGTGTCCATTCCCTCTCAAATCATATTTATGAACTAAATCATTATAAGACATGAACACATCATTCTCATAAAGGTTACTCAGTGTACATATTTTATGAGTGTACCAGCTTTTCCAATACACTGTTGTCTTCCCAATACAAATCGCTGGGTTTTTCCAAATAGATGAATATGGTTGTTTATAATGTGACAGTTTAGACAACTTATGGATTTTTGTCCAGGTTTCCTTAGAATGTATCATGACAGGGTTATGTAGTTTATCTGAGGACTGAGAGAGGTTTTTAATAGGTGTAAATGGATGGGATAACGATTTTTCGATCATGACCCAATCCGGCTGATCTTGTCCAGTCCAATGTCGGGCAATCTTTGACATCTCAAAAGAAATATGATACAACCTGGGGTCAGGTAAACCTAAAACCCCCTTATCCCGAGGTGAACATAGCTTGGCGAGTTTAATTCTAGCTTTTTTTCCCTCCCATAGGAATTGCTTAATTAGTGCATCATATTGAGTGAATATAGATGGTGATACTGTTAATGGCAGCATCATCAAAAGATAATTAAACTGTGGTGAGATCACCATTTTGATTACATTTACTTTACCAAAAGGAGATAGATTAAGTTTTTCCCATTTTTTTTTAATGAATTTGGATTTTCTGTAATGTTGGCTTAAAGTTTAATACTGCAATTTCTTCCACTTCTCTGCTCGGTTTAATACCCAAGTATGTCATCCCTGTGGAATCCATTTGAAACAAAACTTGTCATCAAACTTCCACTGCTGGTATCCGATTAAGGCATTGCTTCAGATTTGTTTCAGTTAATTTTATATCCGGAAATATTGGAATAAGATTGTATTGTGGTCATTAAATGAAGCATTGATTGATTTGGATCTTTTAGTAGGATTAATATATCATCGGCATAAAGTAACAATTTGTGCTGTTTACCACCCCCCTTTATGCCTCTAATATTGCTGTGTCCTCTTATGGCGACTGCCATAACAAAGTTCTGGCAACTTCAACAAAGTTCATCCCAGGTTTTGTGGACAGTCACAAGCAAAACCAGCCAACATTAGTCTGAACTAGAGTGGGTGATTGTGGATGAGACTGATGTGATGAAGTATAAACAGCTTTAAGGAAATAAAATAGAATCTGAGGACTGAAACTGGTGTTTTGGTGGTACTTTCTGAGGAAACTTACTTCACTGAATATCATTTCAGACGAGGTGCTGATGCAGAGAGCTTGTTGGAAAGTAAAATACATTTATTTTAGCATGTTGAAACGTTATACTCAAGTAACAGGAAGAAAATACTCACATCAGTATGAAATGCTGCAGCAGCTGCCTGACATCTGCTGAGAAAAGAACTGAAAAAGAAAACAGGAGAACTTAGATAAAGAGAGCTGACGTGAACCTGCTAGTTTTTAATTCTATTATTATGTATTCAATGAGCTTCAGAAGTTTGTATTAACACACCTGAAGGTCTCTTACAGTTCTCCAGACAGGGTCAAAGATTCTCCTGGTACTGCAGAGAATACAAATAACACACAAATCAAATGTTTGCCAGTCAAAATAGATAAATAAATAAAGTATTCTGAGATGTGGCTCCATGTTGAACCTTAATGAGAAACTCAAATTTGATCCACCTTCACTTTAAAAAGGGGCGGAGACTGCAGAGAACTCGAAGTTTCCTGAAGAAAACCTGCTCCAGACCAGGTTACGTTTTCACTCCAAAGATAGAAAATATTTTTGGGAGGATAAAATTTTACTATTTAAAAAGCAAGGGTTAAAAAAATTTCAGAAAAAAATTCAGAGGTTTAAAAAATTCTCAATAAAAATTCAGGTTATAAAAATTCAGAGGTTAAAAAAAATTCAGAATAAAAATTCAGGGGGGAAAAAATTAAGTTTAAGTGTGTGTCACCTGTTGTGTTTTCAGTTGCTTGCAGGGTGCAGTTTTTGATCATTTTCACCCAGGTAGAAAGTTGGCACATGTCCATTATGCAGTACAGAACAGCGTCAATGTAATCCACATCTGAAGCCAGACTATTTTAACATCCAGAGGAGGCAGGCCTGCTGAGATCTTTTGCAGGTCGGTGGGTTTCAGTCTCTCAGCCACCAGTCTGCAGATCTCTGCTCCTGTTGGTCGTATTCTGGACAGAAAATAAGCTGTCAGCAAACTTCATTCCTGAAGCCAAAGGATCAGGAAGATGTGAGGAGGCCTGGTTTACATTTGCAGCAGTACTGGGGTGGTGTGCTGATATTGAGCCTTCTGGACCAACCATCAGAAGCACTGAATGGTTCTGGTTCTGTCAGTCCCAGCTGGTGAACCACCTGTATAGGTGGTTAGGGAAAAAGAGGTGAAGCCTTGGGAATCCTTCATGGTGAGAACAGAACTGCTTACTTGGAAGCAGTTTCTGTTCTTACAGTAACCGCTCTACTCGTCTCATTCTCTACTACACAGCAGAGCTGCATGCTTTCTGTCTTGAGCTGTAGATTAAGCTTTAAATTGGCTCAACCCTTTTCTTGTGTTCTATTTTCCCCACAGAAACCTTAGCTTTCATTTTCCAGATGTCTCAGAGTCTGATTGATTTTGTGATAGTTAAACACACGTTATAATCTTTCAATACTTTTGTTACAAAGAAAATACTTGCAGTTCAGGATAAACCTTTGGCTGTTTGTTCCTATGGAAGTTTATATACAATACAGAGACATGTCTGTGTTACTCACTTCACTTGATTCATAAAAATCAAGGTTTTGACATCCAGTAACTTTTTTAAACAAATTATTTATTTTATTAAGGTGCACGTTATGTTTTGGATCGGAGAAGGACATTAACTACATCCTTTTGAAAATGAATGTTCCCAACATTACCAACTATAGGTAAAAGTAGGTGGAATTCAGCTCAAATTGATGAATCCATGTTTCTCTTTCAAATCCTGGAATGTTGTAAACATGAGAAGAGTCATTCAGCTCTCAGGACAGCAGGCCTGTGTGGAGGTTAGCCCTTCCGCCTCAAGACAACACAGCAGCTGCTGAACCCACAAGTATTCATGCAAACACTACAGATCAGTCTTTCATTTGACACGTTTGTGTGCATTCACCTGTCCAGGTGTTTGTTTACTGAGATTATTTTTTAATTGTTTCCTCACGCTTTACTATTATCTGTAAAACAGCTGCATCTCTATTTGAAAAGTCAACAGAAACGTCGAAGGATAAACGTGCTGACGTCACAGCAGATAAAGACGAGGATTAAAGATGACGATCGATGATGGTCATTGCCACGTTGGGTGACGTAATCACTCACGAGAGGAAACCATTGATGACGAGTTACCGGATAACAATTACGAGTGATGACACCATAAAAAGGGTTCAGAAAAAGCTTTTAGCTGAAACAATTTTAGCAGAAACAATAAACCGGACGACCGGGATACAGAAAGACAAACGGGACGGGAAAAAGCGCGCGAGCGAGTGAAACAAAATGAGCAGCTCGGAATATTCCTACGACGGCGAAAGCCTCCCCCCCTCTCGGGAAACCTTCTACATCGTCGCGAAACTGACGGCGGAAGATATTTTCAACGTTGTCTTCGGGATCTTCAACGAGAACACAGCGAGAAAAATGTCCAGGCTGAGGGAGGAGCTGACCTGCGAAACCGTTGACGCGGTGATTGACAGCTTCAGGGAGGAGCTCTCTCCGAAGGAAAAGCCCTTACCTTTCTCACAGAAGCGTATGGGCTCCGTAGATGAGGACACGGGATCCTCCTCCCCCTCTGCCCCGAAAAAGCGTTTCAGCAGGCAGACAGAGACAGGGTGGGATGTCAGCGAATCAAAAGCAGCCATTGAAAGACTTTATGAAAGAATAAAAAGGTCTAAATCAATGGACACGGAGAAATCCCCACAACCTGCTGCAAAAGTAAAAAAGGCTCGGTCTCAAAGGACAAAGGCCAAAAGCCAACAGGCACAGAAGGAAGATGAAGTTGTAGAACCAAAATCTCCAAAACTGACATCTTGCCTTCCATGCGTGCCCTTTGAAACTGAGAAAATAAAAACACATGTTGCAAACATTAAAGTTGGAGCTCAAAACATAAAAAAACGAGTCCAACAAAGAATGTCTGCAGACAAAACCCGAGTGCAGGACCCAGAGACAATCCTGGACGAGGAAAACATCGAACCTGCAGCAGAAGCAAAGTCTCGGTCTCACAGGAAAAAGGCCAAAAGCCAAACGGCACAACTGGAAGAAACAGTTGTAGAACCAAAATCTACAAAACTGACATCTTGCCTTCCAGATGTGCATTTTGAGACTGAGAAAATAAAAACATGTGTTGCAAACATGAAAGTTGGAGCTGAAAACATCAAAAAACGGGTCCAACAAAGAATGTCTGCAGACAAAACCCGAGTGCAGGACCCAGAGACAATCCTGGACGAGGAAAACATCGAACCTGCAGCAGAAGCAAAGAAGTCTAGCCTTCAGAAAGTGAAAGTAGGTATTAAAAAACTGAAATCACGTACGTCAGAAATTAAAGTCTGTGCCAAAAGGCCAAAAGCAAAGGCTGCTGAAGTACAGACTGTAGAAGTGACACAGCTGGACTCTTCCAGTAAAAAGTCTCTAATTGCTGAGGGTAAA
>NC_050527.1:20853441-20857989 GCF_002922805.2 Oryzias melastigma | reverse complement strand
CTACAATAGTGATAAACTACTATTTATTTAGTATATAAAAATTAATCAAAATGCCCAGTTTGAAAAAGCTTATATTTTTGACACCAAGTGAAATGGGTGGAGCCTAAGTCTCCTTGCTCTGTCCCATTCTGATCCATCTACTTGTAGACAAATAGATCCATGGACGTCTTTGTTTCCTGGTCTGAGCTGGAATCTGGATCAGATCTGTATGTCTGGATAGAAATGATATTGCTCACCATTTTTGTTGTACCGGCAATGTTAAATTGGGTTTGAGGGGCTGTAAGCTAGCGAGAGAGTAAACAAGATTTCATGAGATATCAGGGTGGAGTTACTGCACACAAACAGTCCTGCCCACAACTCTAATGAACTGCTGTCGCTCTGCAGAAACTATGTCCTAGAAAAGGACAAGTTTTTGTTTTGAATTTTGTTTTTAGATTTCTAAAACTTTATGCTTTTTGTTATTTACTTAGGTTTATTAACTGTCATTAAGATCTTTATAAGGTTTTGCGTTGAGTTTGTTTATGTGATCTAACCTTCAGGGCCACCGTACTTAATCCTAAAACACCAATGGCATCTGAATAAATAGCTTTTTGGCTTGCCATAAATCTTATCTTATTGTTCACATGATCACCGTGAATCAGCTGATTCGGATGCAGGAAAAACTGCTTTTTTTCTTGCTTTGCTCCGATACACACACGCAACATTACTAACGTAGAGAGCTCATAATAAGAGTGCTGCTGCACAGCTACTTTTCTCCGTGGCAGTGTCCGCCGATAAACGTGGATTAGGTAAACACTTCACTAATGCACAGAGCTGCTATCAGCGCGAGGCTCGTTTCCTCCGCTTCAGAATCTGCTGGAATGACGTTCATCACGTTAATGGTAAACACAAGAATGTCTCCTAAACACTGTAGCTAAAGCTCAGGTGTTTGAAGATTTTAACAGACTGTTTTCATTCGCTCCACCTGCCGCCAGCATGGGGCGCGCATGCACAGGGTGCGTGTGCACAGACCCAAACTGAACGACTCTCAAAGAGTCCGCTTTATAGCGTGCTGACGCGGCTGGTGTGGAAGCTCCTCCAGATGTACATTCTAATAAAATAATAATAGTTCGTATTTGAGGTTGTTACACCTGCACACACATACAGGAAGGAGACTTTTGGAGTGACAGAGATTATGTTTGCCTTTTTTCAGCACAGAACGGCTGGGTGCACCAGTGCGACCAAGAATTTTTTCAGGCACACCACTGAGAAATCCAGTCACAAATGTGACCAAATTTGTCGCACTCTAGAGCCCTGTTTTCACAGTAATGTTAGGTGTGTCTAAAAGGACAGATGACTTCCTGAGCCACCTCAATGCAGAAAAACAAAATGACAGGAAGAGAGTGCATAATGAACCATAACTTACATCATCTGTAAAGGCTCAGGCTTCTTTCTCTGCTGCAACCACAGCATCGAGACATTCAGGGAGGCCTGCAGCCATTCGGTCCAGCTTTGTGGAGTAGCTGGCCACAGGACTGAGTCCATCTTCATAAGTAGGAGCTGCAACAAAAAGAAGACATGAAACCACCATTCACCATCTGATCCAAGGATTGAGCTGAATCTGAAAGAAGAACGGGAGCAATTTAAAAGACCTGCTTCAGAGTGAGAACTGCTAGCCCTGCTTCAGGAGATCATGTCAAGATCATGTGTGCAGATCCTGAGCAGCTAAGCTGCAGCTGGGAGAACCTGCAGAGAGAAGTGGAGGTGGGATGAGAATGAGGTAAACTGACTCCAACAGAGCAGAGTTTCTGATGAACTCCTGCCGCTCTGCAAACTTTCCTAGAAAACAAGACAGATTTCTTGATTTAGCCAAAAACATCAAAGTCATAAATAAAAGAACACTCAGAACGCTTAGATCAAAAGATGATTGGAGCGGGACTTTAGAGGCTCATTCTCTTCAGGCACAAGTCCTCACATGCATTGCTGGATGTGAGTTTAAGTGTGTGTCACCTGCTGTGTTTTCAGTTGCTTGCAGGGTGCAGTTTTTGACATTTTCACCCAGGTAGAAAGATGGCACATGTCTATTATGCAGTGCAGAACAGCGTCAATGTAATCCACATCTGAAGCCAGACTATTTCAACATCCAGAGGAGGCAGGCCTGCTGAGATCTTTTGCAGGTCGGGGGGTTTCAGTCTTTCAGCCACCAGTCTGCAGATCTCTGCTCCTGTTGGTCGTATTCTGGACAGAAAATAAGCTGTCAGCAAACTTCACTCCTGAAGCCAAAGGATCAGGAAGATGTGTGGAGGCCTGGTTTACATTTGCAGCAGTACTGGGGTGGTGTGCTGATATTGAGCCTTCTGGACCAACCATGAGAAGCACTGAATGGTTCTGGTTCTGTCAGTCCCAGCTGGTGAACCACCTGTATAGGGGGTTAGGGAAAAAGAGGTGAAGCATTGGGAATCCTTCATGGTGAGAACAGAACTGCTTACTTGGAAGCAGTTTCTGTTCTTACAGTAACCGCTCTACTCATCTCATTCTCTACTACACAGCAGAGCTGCATGCTTTCTGTCTTGAGCTGTAGATTAAGCTTTAAATTGGCTCAACCCTTTCTTCTGTTCTATTTTCCCCACAGAAACCTTAGCTTTCATTTTCCAGATGTCTCAGAGTCTGATTGATTTTGTGATAGTTAAACACACGTTATAATCTTTCAATACTTTTGTTACCAAGAAAATACTTGCAGTTCAGGATAAACCTTTGGCTGTTTGTTCCTATGGAAGTTTATATACAATACAGAGACATATCTGTGTTACTCACTTCACTTGATTCATAAAAATCAAGGTTTTGACATCCAGTAACTTTTTTAAACAAATTATTTCTTTTATTAAGGTGCACGTTATGTTATGGATCAGAGAAGGACATTAACTACATCCTTTTGAAAATGAATGTTCCCAACATTACCAACTATAGGTAAAAGTAGGTGGAATTCCGCTCAAATTGATGAATCCATGTTTCTCTTTCAAATCCAGGAATGTTGTAAACATGAGAAGAGTCATTCAGCTCTCAGGACAGCAGGCCTGTGTGGAGGTTAGCCCTCCCGCCTCACAACAACACAGCAGCTGCTGAACCCACAAGTATTCATGCAAACACTACAGATCAGTCTTTCATTTGACACGTTTGTGTGCATTCACCTGTCCAGGTGTTTGTTTACTGAGATTATTTTTTTAATTGTGTCCTCACGTTTTACTATTATCTGTAAAACAGCTGCATCTCTATTTGAAAAGTCAACAGAAACGTCGAAGGATAAACGTGCTGACGTCACAGCAGATAAAGACGAGGATTAAAGATGACGATCGATGATGGTCATTGCCACGTTGGGTGACGTAATCACTCACGAGAGGAAACCATTGATGACGAGTTACCGGATAACAATTACGAGTGATGACACCATAAAAAGGGTTCAGAAAAAGCTTTTAGCTGAAACAATTTTAGCAGAAACAATAAACCGGACGACCGGGACACAGAAAGACAAACGGGACGGGAAAAAGCGCGCGAGCGAGTGAAACAAAATGAGCAGCTCGGAATATTCCTACGACGGCGAAAGCCGCCCCCCCTCTCGGGAAACCTCCTACATCGTCGCGAAACTGACGGCGGTAGATATTTTCAACGTTGTCTTCGGGATCTTCAACGAGAACACAGCGAGAAAAATGTCCAGGCTGAGGGAGGAGCTGACCTGCGAAACCATTGACGCGGTGATTGACAGCTTCAGGGAGGAGCTCTCTCCGAAGAAAAAGCCCTTACCTTTCTCACAGAAGCGTATGGGCTCCGTAGATGAGGAGACGGGATCCTCCTCCCCCTCTGCCCCGAAAAAGCGTTTCAGCAGGCAGACAGAGACAGGGTGGGATGTCAGCGAATCAAAAGCAGCCATTGAAAGACTTTATGAAAGAATAAAAAGGTCTAGATCAATGGACACGGAGAAATCCCCACAACCTGCTGCAAAAGTAAAAAAGCCTCGGTCTCAAAGGACAAAGGCCAAAAGCCAACAGGCACAGAAGGAAGATGAAGTTGTAGAACCAAAATCTCCTAAACTGACATCTTGCCTTCCATGCGTGCCATTTGAAACTGAGAAAATAAAAACACATGTTGCAAACATTAAAGTTGGAGCTCAAAACATCAAAAAACGGGTCCAACAAAGAATGTCTGCAGACAAAACCCGAGTGCAGGACCCAGAGACAATCCTGGACGAGGAAAACATCGAACCTGCAGCAGAAGCAAAGAAGTCTAGCCTTCAGAAAGTGAAAGTAGGTATTAAAAAACTGAAATCACGTACGTCAGAAATTAAAATCTGTGCCAAAAGGCCAAAAGCAAAGGCTGCTGAAGTACAGACTGTAGAAGTGACACAGCTGGACTCTTCCAGTAAAAAGTCCCTAATTGCTGAGGGTAAAATAACGACTTCTCCGCTCAGTCCAAATCTTGGCCGGGAGGAAATTTGCAATTTCCCCACTGTGGGACAATTAAGGGTTTCCTTATCTCATCAAGATCTGAAAATGGCCCTGGAAAAGTCTGTTTCAC
>NC_050527.1:20846016-20847706 GCF_002922805.2 Oryzias melastigma | reverse complement strand
GTAAAAGAACTAACAATTAACTATTCCGTTTTTAACTCTACGCATTTTAAGCTTTTTTCCTTTTAAACACATTTGAAGTGAACAACACAAAACTCTACAACCACAACCCAAATATAAATTAAATTGTGGAAAAACCACTAAATCAAGACTTTTATTCACATTGACATTAAGAAAGACGAAAGAGTTTCAGCTTTGAGGATGTAATCTGTTTCTTCTCTCAGTGATGATCTGCTCTGTTTTAGAGAAGATTCTCTCATTTCTCAGGTGTCTGGACAGGTTGATTGTGGAGCCATAAATATATACAGAATATATATACATATAGAATATTTCCTGCAGACTCTGTTCCTTCATATGATCAAGAAAAGTCAAATGATTCCAGTTTTTTTCTTCTTTTCTAATGTCTCTCATTTTCTTTACATTTTGTGTTGATGTTTTTCTCTCTATCTCTCTCCCTATTTGGCTCTTGCTCTGCTTAACATGCCCCTCCCCCTCCACCCAGCGCTCAGCGCGTGCACTTAACCCAATGCATCATGGGGGCTGTAGTGCATAAACTCACGCAGATGCCGGCATACTGTCGTTTCTGAGCTTCATTCTTTTGTTCACTTTTTAAACTGTCTGACGTCGGATCCCGCTGGAAGCTACACCGCTAAACACGAGCTTTAGTGGTTATTTTATGGAACAGAGACTTTATGAGCCGAATCAGAACAAGGAAGTGAGGACGTTAACCACTTCTGATTAGTCAGATTGATGACATCTGATCAAGCCTCCAACAATAAGCGTGTTTGAGATCCCCAGGCACTGCGCAGATGGCCTGGATTGCGGTGCACGTTGGTTAGTTTCTTGCACTGATGTCAAATGTGCGCCGTCACGAAGTACCGCGAGAAAGGGGCGGGTTCAAGGCGCCTTCCTAAGCCAGCGCAGCCAGAAAATAGGTACTGCGCTGGCTGCATGCCGCCTTCAGGACTACAAAGCAATGCATTGTGGGAAACTGTGTCCACACAGTTCTTGTAGTTCGGTGTGAAATAACTGGTACTAAATGAAGTACATCGGTGTATTTTTTTACTTTTACTGGAAGGTAGTGAATCACTGATGGAAAAAATAAACAAGATTTCAAATAATCTGTGGTCATTTTTGTTATTGCTGTCTCTAAAGCCTAACTTTAATTTAATTTTATTTATTTATTTGGGACAGTGCACATGCAATGAATCCCGCGGCTATTTTATCAACAGTTTTACTCTAAATTATGTTAAAAATAATATAAAAGACACAACAGCACAAATCATACTAGGAGGAGTGGCATATTAACTTTCAGACAAATGTTAAGGACAACCCCCAACTCCTTGATCTCGTACAGTCTCGTCGTTCGCCCTCATCTCAGGCGCCTTTCTCCACCCCCTCCAGCAGCAGCTTAGTCTCGCCGACGATGCAGGCGAGGCGCTGGGGATCTCAAACACACCTAGTGATTGGCGGAGACAGCTGAAGGGGGCGGGGCTTTTCTAAAAGCTGAGTTTGAGGCTAGTTTTGCGGCCGGATTGCGGTAATATCATTCTGATTAGTCATTAATAGAATCGAAGAAATATTTATTTTACCATCTTGCATATTCCAAACTATCCAGTGTTAAATTGGGGCCGTTTGGATGAACACAGAGCTGATACCATAGTGATGGTAAATGTTTTAGACATGTGAAAAT
>NC_050527.1:20843863-20845959 GCF_002922805.2 Oryzias melastigma | reverse complement strand
AATGGGTCTGCGGCCCGGTACCGGTCCGCGGCCCGGTGGTTGGGGACCACTGCACTAGAGCACATGTGTCAAAGTCAAGGCCCAGGGGCCACATCCGGCCCTCCGGGTAATTCTATCCGGCCCTCCAGAACATTTTATTTTATTGTTATTACTACCGCGATGTTATCTTACGCTTATTTCTAACTTGTATAAATTTGACGAAATGTATTTTTCCTAAGTAATGTATTTTGTAAGATTTTTTTGGCTATTTTGGAGTGAACTAATAGATAGCTAATATTTCAGCTACATCCTAGCTGTTTTGACTAATGTAGGGTTTTTTTAGGCTCTTTTGGAGTTTAGTTAATGTTTCAGCTACATCCTAGCTGTATTGGCTAATTTAGGCTTGTTTAGTTTCTTTTGGAGTTTAGTTAATATTTAAGCTACATGCTAGCTGTTTTGGCTACTTTAGGCTTTTTTCAGTTTTTTAGGCAATTTTGAAGTGTAGTTATTTTTTCAGCTACATGCTAGATGTTTTGGCTACGCTAATTTATTTTATTTTTAAGGCTAATTTGGCATTTAGCTAATATTTTGGCTGGCTATCAGCTTTAACATTTTCTACTATCATCTTTGGCGTTTTCAGCTATTAATTTCAGCATCTTCAGCTATGAGCACTAGCATCTACAGCGGCCAAATTCAGTTTACAGCATTCATACTAGCATTATCACAGGTAAAAGTTACATTTTTTAAAATTTAGTTTTGATGTGTTCAATAAATGTTATCCTGTTCGGCCCGCGACCTAAGGTGTGTTTTGGATTTTGGCCCCTTGTACAATTGAATTTGACACCCCTGCTGTAAAGCAATAATCCTGATGGAGGACTGAAACTGTGATACAAGCTCTGGATGTCCAGCCCACACATCTCCTCTCTAGAGTTAAACTATGAACTGAGTTGGTTCTATTCCTCTGTTTCTAAACTCCTTGTTCCTGTGGTGTTTCTATCTGTTTAAGCCTGCTGCTATTTTCTGCAACAACCTGCTCCCATTGGTTTTTAGTTAACTTGTCTAAACTGAGGCTCACCAACAGAACCATCAGGAGCTCCTCAACTTTTCACTCAGCAAACCTGACATCCTTTTTCTCTGTCGTTTCCATTTTTTACTTCATTGACTGACCATAACTACTTCTGTTCTGGATCTTCTGTGAATAAACGGTGGCTCAAACTGGACTAGCAATCCTGAATACTTCATTTTTTTTCTGGTTCAGGCAGTCTTGGTTATGAAATTCTACAGGACCAACTCTAACCTGAGGAGCTGCAGCCATGTGCTGAAGAGGCTGAGAAGGTCCCTGAGGGATAGGACCCTGAAGAGGAGGAGGGATCATCATAGGAGGCGGAGGAGGAGGCCGGGGCAGAGGGGGCGCGACTGGAGGTCCACGCATCATTGGCAGCCTTTGACCACCTGAACAGACGTCAAACGACTTGTCATTCAAGTTTACATTTGGAAAAAAATGTTAACAAGTGTCAGAAATTTGACTCTGATGGGCAGGACTAATGGTGCAGAAGTAATCCTCCACTAATATCCTATGAACCCTTTGCTTCACTCTATCCCACTAGCACCTCACAAGCCAAAGCTAACATTAGCATAGCAAAACAATAAAAAAAGTGAGCAATATCAAAGCTGTCAAAGCGTACAGTTCTGAAGGAGATTCCAGCTCAGACGAGGAAAACAAAGACTTCATGGATCTATTAGTCTGAAAGAGGATGCTTCAGAATTTCCCATTCAGTAATAAGCAGGATAGCTACATACTAAAGCCCAAAACGGTGAGATAAATAAAGTCAAGTGGTTTTAATCACTCTGGTGTGATTCTCTGTGCATGTTAATTAAATAGTAAGAAGTTGTCTTACCAGGACGCTGCAGGATGTGTGGGACGAATGCCGGTCTCAAAATGGGGGGAGGAGGACGAGACGGGGGGCCTGTGAAAGACAAAGTCACATAAACATTGAGTCAAGAAAAACCAAAGGGGACAGAAGGTCACTGTGATGGAAGTTGACCAGAATGTACAAGGACTGGTCAGGCCCGCCTCCACAATTGGCCCCGCCCCCCACACACATTCAGATACGCCA
>NC_050527.1:20838477-20843725 GCF_002922805.2 Oryzias melastigma | reverse complement strand
GAAGTTGACCAGAATGTCCAAGGACTAGTCAGGCCCGCCTCCACAATTGGCCCCGCCCCCCCCACACATTCAGATACGCCAATCAAGACCCACATAGAACGTGACTTTTTATTCCACCGTCTGCAGTCTGAACTATGATGGGAGAAGATAGACCATTTATTGGTTTGATAGTGATTTACTTACTCCTTATCTTTTATTATTATTTTCATCCATACTTGATTTGAATGTCTATAGCTCTTCAGTTCATTCAGCTATTAAAATATTCAGCTCTATCCTTTCAAACTGTTTTGGCAATTACTAAGAATAAGGCAATTATGGGGTTTGGCGAATATTTTAGCCAAATGCTAGCTATTTTGGCTCTTTCAATTTTTAGGGCTAATTTGGTGCTTAGCTAACATTTTAGCTTTATGCTAGCTGTTTTAGCTAAATTACACATTTTACCAGTTTTTCAGGCTAATTTGGCATTTACCTTATATTTAAGCAAATGCTAGCTGCTTTGGCTAATATAGGGTTTTTTTTCAATTTTTTTGGCTAAAAAGTTTAAGTCTAAGTTTAGCTAATATTTTAGCTTTATGTTAGCTGTTTTGGCTAAATTAAACAATTTCTGTTTTTGTGGCTAATTTGGCATTAGCCAATATTTGAGCAACATGCTAGCGGTTTTGGCCAAATTAAAATTTTCTCAATTTTTGGGCTATTTTGGAGTTTAGCTAATATTTCAGCAACATGCTGTTTTGGCTAATTTAGAATTTTTTTTCTCTTTTTTAGGCTAATTTGGCATTTCAATAATATTTTAGCTAGCTATCAGCTTCAGCGTTTTCAGCTGTTAGCTTCAGCATTTTTAGTTATCATTTTCTGCATCTTCAGCTATCAGCACAAGCATCTTCAGTGGCCACATTTACCTTACAGAATTAAAATGTTTTACTATAATTTTTTTTTCTATGAAAGTTACAGAAACAAATTAATTAAAATTTGGTTATGTGTTGCTTTCTGGAAAACCACGAGTGTTTATGTTTAGGCTGTGATTGCTCCACTTTTTCTGTTAGCCTACGAACCTCCATCAGAGAAGAAAACAATTATGTCGCCCTCACAAGTAAAAGTTTGGGGACCCCTGGTGTAAACCATGTGAATGTGAGATTTGATCTAAGCCTTCAGTCAGACACATTGGGGGAGCTGTGGTGCAGAGTTAGAGCAGTTGAACGCGTTCATCTTCAGGTCAGTTCCCACCTTGGCCAACACAACCACCACAATGCTTATTTTTTTTTTAATGAAGATTACAAAAATGAATTATTTAATATTTAGCTTTGTGTGGTTTTCTGGAAAACTGTAATGGTTTACATTTAGGCTGTGATTGTTACACTTCATCCGCCTACAAACCAATCCCGGCCCAACATCATAGAAGAAAACAGTTATGTGGCCTTCATTAGAAAATGCTTGGGGACCTCTAGTCTAGATGACATCAGATAACTGAAAAGGTTGGATTCCCTTTCCCACACTAAAGAAATGTAGGGGCCACTCCAGTGTAGGTACCATATGTGTTCAGCCTTCCGGATCCGTACGGGGGCTTGCTACGGACCATTGGACCACCATCAAGTGACAAAGGAAGTGACAGACGTGCGCCATTACTATGCATTGAGTCTTCCCCAGTGAAGAACTGAAGAGGTCCGAAAAAGTATGCAAAGAATCACAAAAGGGTGCGCAATGTTTTGCAATCAACTTTAAAAACCTTGACAAGAAAATAATCCGATGGAGAGGAATCATCACATGACAGGAATCACATTTTAATAGAGAGAAATCCGGCTGGGAAGCAGGAAGTTTATGCTAAAGTGGGAACTAGCAAGTAGCATGCTAGCGTGGGTCGTCGTTGATGTCTTTAATTCTTTATTTATTTTAATTTTTGATGTTTTTAAACATTGCTCATGTTATTCCCACGTTTACATTCGACAAGCACAAAAACTGATGGAAATTCCCATTGGCTACTCGTAATATGTGCAGCAAAGATGCAGATTGCTGCACTGCCCGTGTGAATTTTAAGTGCATTTGAGGCTACATGTAGCTGTCGGTCGTACTATTTTTTTTAAAGGAAAGTAATATTCACAAGTAATTTTCTAAATATGTACTACTAGTGTTGAACATCTTTCTTGGTTTCACAGACCGGACGAAGCCCAGCTAGAATCTGTTCACTGTCTGCCAAAAACACTGAAGAGAGCAGACGCTTGGGAAGGAGCTGTCAATGCAAACATAATAAATAAATGAGTAGATCTCCACATTAAGTGACATCATCACTGGTCGCAAGCCCCCGTACCGATCTTCTAGGCCGAACACATATGGTACCTACACCCCACACAGAATCTATTGAGGAGATGAAGACAACTAAGAAGGCTGCTGTCACATCGACCCAAACTCCTCAACACTTCAGCAGATCCTCAAGCCTGAACACGCTGACGATGTTCTTCATGTAGAGAGTCAGGAAGTGGATGAGTTACATGCCTTCAAAGCCCAGATAAACGATCAGTGTGAGTTATCTTTACTTATGTTGGAACTGCAAAAAAAATCTACAAAAAAAACACATACCCACTGTGTTACAACATGACAACACAGTGGTTGCCATGGTGCTTTCACATAGACATGTACAACTAGAAACTAGAAAACACACTGGACAAACATCAGGGAGGAATCTACACATTAATCATAAATTTAGCTTCCTTAAGTTAAAAGTTTTCTTAAAAATACAATAACTTGAGAGATTGGATAACTGGATGTTTGATGTACAGTGGCTCAGTGATACCAATGTTCTCATAGTACAACAGTTGCTTGTTTTTCTCTTATGTTACCTGGTCCCATGAAGGGGGGTGGAGGAGGACCTACGAAGTTTGCTCGGGCCTCCAGCGTCTGCTGGACCTGGAGGAAATGGAAGAAGAAGACGGTCACACGCATGCACTACACGGGCACTACGTCTCTAAGAGGGCTTTGGGTGACATGATAACACAGAACAATCTCAAAAAAAACCCAGAAGACACTGACCTGTCTGTAGGTGTTGGTGCCGATGATCGGCCGCACCATTGGAACAGCCGAGACGGCCAAAGCCACCGGGACTTGATCCATGACGTGAGGGCTTCCTGACAGCACTGGACCACCAAGCACCTCCTGCTCAAAACTGCAGAGGCATTTAAGGAAAAAAACATTATCACAGCTGGAGGAGAAATCATGTACCAAACAGATGAAATACAAACACCAGAACCCTCTGACTGACACCACTCTACTGGTAAACAGGACTCCTGTATTCTAATGGCTTCATACATTTGTAGTACAACTAGTGAGAATTCAGCTTACAGCATTCACGCTATCATTATCACATGTAATACTATATATCTAGTTCATAATTATGTTAAAAAGTTACGGTTTTAAAAATGTAGTTTTAGTGTTCAATAAATGTTAATCCTGTTCGGCCCGTGACATAAAGTGTGTTTGGATTTTGGCCCCTTGTGTGATTGAGTTTGACACTCCTGATTTAGGCAGAGCGCACAGGGGCTGCATGGTGGTGTAGTGGTTAGCACTCTTGCATCAAAGTAAGAACCTCCTTGTTCAAAATCCCAGCTGGGTCATTTCTGTGTGAAGTTTGTTACCCTCATCTTTGTGTGAGTTTTCACTGGAAACTCTGGCTTCCTCTCACAGACTAAAATCATCCCTCATAGGTTAGTTGGCATCTCTAAATTACCACTTGGTGTGCATGTGAGGGTGTCTGCAAAAAAACTGATTACCCAACCGTAGCTAGGATAGGCTCCAGCAACCATGTGACCCCGAAAGGGATACAGAGGATAGATGATGGAAAATTAAAGCTGATGCTCTCCTAACATGATGAACAAGCAGCCACCAGAGGTCCTCTGGATCTGTCTGGTGAACATTTTTTTTTACTTAAGGGGCTATAAGTGAGCTTGCAGGGGGATTTTGTTTGGGGCAGAAAGGTCATCCAAGAAGCTAAACTCACAGAGCCATCTCAGCCTCCATTTCCTTCAGGCGTTCATCACCAGATTTGGCCGCCATGCTGCAAGAAAAAAAACTGTTAGACAATCAGTGTTGTGTAAAGAGTTCATGTGGTTGAAGATGTAAAGAATGGTTTAAAACTGCTGCACAAACATGAATCATGGCCTACATCAAACCAGGAGAGAGAATCTGCTGTAGTTCCCTCACACTGGTTTGTTCATGTATATGGAAGGTTTTGATTCAAGAAAAATTAAAATTAAGCTTCAGATCAGAACAAGCTATTTTCTCAACAGCATTTGAAGATCAAATAACCCTGGTGGTTCCAGTGGAATTCCGAATTAAGCGAGTGATGAAAACAATCCTGATGCTTTCTGAATTCCAGGAGAACCCAGGGGATTCCTGAAATACAACATGATTTCTGATCCCTACTGAAAAATCCCAGCGACTTCTCATGATTCTGGAGAATCTCTTTTGTGCTCTGATGTCAGAGAACCAACATGGACCATAGATCTCTGGTGAGAATCTTTACCAATCACAATTAAGTAAGAATTATCTGCGAGGATCCGCAGGATGAAGATAAAGGTTATTCGTTTTAACTGTCAGACAGTCTCTGGACCTAAGGAGATCAGAGATGGTGTATTTAAGAGCAGAGAAACTTTCATTGAAGTTGGAGATCCTGCTCCCGCAAAGGATCACGATAAACAATGACAAAACTTTGAAAAAAGAAAAGCCCCAAACGTCAGGCAGGTAAGAGAAGCACAGGTGTCAGACGCATGCTCACTTGGCATTCAGTAGAGCCGCGATCCCACAGCAGGCGTGCGTGTGCGGGTACTTCACCGCCAACCGGGAGGAATCTGTAAGCTAGCTCGGTTAGCCGTCCGCGCGCGACCTCCTCTCCCGAGAGCCACAAGCTTGAGCTCCTCCGCTGCTGCGTGATGCCAAAATGTGCGGGAACTGTAGTAGATGTCTTTAGAGCAACACGAGAGCGGAAGTTCGGGGAAAAGTTCACCTGCTAAGACAAATCCGATCACCTAAAACTCCAGGCCTGCTCTTCGCTTCTTCGTCTTCTTGTTTTGTTTTTTTGTGGTTGGCTAACACGGCAATGACACAACAGCGCCACCACCTGGTCTGGAGTGTGCGTTTCACCCCCTCCGTCCACAATACACCCATAGACTGTATATATCTTATACAGTCTATGAATACACCCCAGTCATCCTCTCTCCAGCAGGGGCGTGCACAGGATTTTTGGGGGGCAGGGGCTCAAAGT
>NC_050527.1:20834353-20838395 GCF_002922805.2 Oryzias melastigma | reverse complement strand
GGAAATCAAGGACATTTTTAAAATAAAGTACTAAGAGATACCTATTACCTGTGTTGGTGAAAGTGTCATTTTTTATGTAAACACTGTGTGATGATATATGGGCAGACACCATCCATCAGTTGCACAAATTGAGATCTGTTTGTCAACAAAACCCATAATCCACTAGGGCTGCCAAAAACGATTAGTTTGTCTGTCGATCAATCACAGGTTATTTTTTCCGATTAGACTAATCGGGTCATGCGCAAAGTGGATGTAAAGCACACATCCTAACCATCACATTCTTTGAACTAACTAAAAACTAGACATATAGCATTACTTGTGACAATGCTGAATGTGGCTACTGAAACGCTAGAGCTGATAGCTGAGAATGCTGAAACTGATAGCTAGCAAAAATGATGAAGTTGATAGCTGAAAATGCTGAAACTGAAACCTTACTAAAATATTAGCTAAATGCCAACTTAGCAAAAAAAAAATAATAATAATAATAGAAAAAAAGTTTAATTTTACCAAAACAGCTAGCATACTGTTAAAATATTAGCTAAACTCCAAATTAGCCTAAGAAATGGAAAAAATGTCTAAATTAGCCAAAACAGCTATCACATTGCTACAATATTTGCCAAACTCCAAATTATCCATCTTCTAAGAGAAATCAGCAGTAAATATTGTAAAACATAAAAAGAGCACATAAAAATAAGCATTGGTTACATATATCACTGAGCTAGAAAACAAAAAAAGAAGATGGAGAGTCAGTCTGTGAGACAAACTGATCCACTTTAAAGAAGAAGAAACTCGATATGGCAATTATAACACGGGAAAGATTCATTATTTACCTAAATATGCTCATTTACATAAAATATGCTTGATTAAAATGGGTTTTCTCAGTCTCTGATTTTTACAGTACCGGTCAGTGTCGGTAGGGGGCGATCGTTCACCGTCAGGTGGAGTACTTCCGTTACTTCCGCCAGAGAAGAAGAAATCTGCTGTCGTGTTGGTGGGAGGAGCCTCGGACGGCTTAGCTTCACTTATCGCCGAACTTCACCGGCGAAACTCACAGCTTCCACGGCCGAAACCGAGCTGAGGAGAGGCGGACCGACACTGCCGGGAGCAGCGGCACACAGGTGCGCTAACGGACCCAACGGAGACCCATGCGGCGTCCTGTCAGAACCGAGCCGGAGTTTGGAGCGAGGCCCGTCCCGTTCCGCTCTAAACTCCGGCGCGCGTGATAGCAAAAGCTGTAGAACTGACTGAGACTACAGCTGTGTCGGGAAGACTTTGGATCTGTGTCTAATGTGGGGAAAACATTTCCCTCCAGGTGGTGCTGAGGAGCGTCATGGGGAAGAGAAAGATTCCGGACCTGTACAGGTCACCGTTCCCGCTGTACGCGGTCAAAGTGGACCCGTCCACCGGGCTGCTGATCACAGCTGGAGGAGGAGGCGCCTCCAAGACGGGTATCAAGAACGCAGTGGTAAGAACATCCCAGTCCACCTGCAGGACACCCCAGTGAACCTGTAGGACCCCCTAGTCCACCTGCAGGAACCCCCAGTGAACCTGTAGGACCCCCTAGTCCACCTGCAGCAACCCCCAGCCCACTTACAGCTCTTCACGGCTGTAGGAGGAGTTTCCCGGATGTGAATATGTTGGTCTGATAAATAGATTCTTGACCATGAAGCCTGTTGTCTTTCTCTCAAACCCTTTAATTACTAACAGTAATTGGATCATTCCAAATGGACAGAAGTGGATCAGTCTTAGAACAGAGCCAGAGACAGTTGTTGGTACTGACCCAAACATCCAGTGAGCAGAAAGATGGCTCACCTGACATGAAAAGCTGAAGCTGAGTGTATGGAGAGAAAATAGTCTCACAGTATGTTTGTGTAATTTTTGATTTGTAACTTATGCAATACATGTTGTGCACAAGTGTGTGCACTTGCAGTTGTGTATTCACATTTACACGCTCATATCAAAAACTTAAAAATAAGTAGAATTTACACACTTACAACTGGAAATTATAAAACACAAAACTAACTAAATACAAACATGTCTCGCAGATGTATAGCTTTAAAGTCACCCATGACATTTCTTTTTATTTAAAAAAATGTTCTTATTAGTGTTTTAATTATGATTATGAAGTTTTAACCAAAATCTCGCTACCTAAAATGTCTTAAAAAGATATTTTTCATGTTGATCCGAAGCCTCCATCTCCAAAATCTCCTCTGAGATGTATTGTATTAATCGGGGAATGTATTATATTAGTTACAAATCAAGAATCACACACACATCCTGTGAGACTATTTTCTCTCCATATGAAGGTGACTCGGTGTGGTTCTGCTGAATCTGTTTTAGGAATATCCCTGGATGCTTTGTGTTTCAGCACTTCCTGGACCTCCAGCTGGATGGGGAACAACAGTACAGTGCCACGCTGCTCCACGCTCATGACACGGACACGCGCGCCACCATGAACATGGCTGTGGGCGATGGTGTTGTTGCTGCTGGGCAGGATGGGACCTGCAGCCTCATGACCTTCAAACTCTGCTCTCCAAAGGAAAGAAAAGCTCCTCAGAGTGAAGGTGAGGCTTTCTGCTGAGTGGAGCTGAAACTGAACGAGTGAAGAAGCCTCAAACATTTCATGATGGAGGCTGGTGTTTTCTGTGGGACCGGTTCTCTGCAGAAGCTGCAGGTGTAGCTACGAGAGTTTCTACAACTGTTTTCAGGCTCTGTATAAAATGCTTGACCATTGAGTAAGCATCAAAAGTTTTACCAGCTGAACATTGACCAATCAGGGACTCTGATGTGGTAGTGATGTATGGATGCCATCCTTTTCTAAACATGAAACAACCAACCGTTTGAAATTCCTCTTGTGCATACCCCGACAGAAACCCCATTAACTATAGATGTAATCCTCCTCCCTCCCATGAGACCTACGTGAAACCATTAGTTGTCAGCTGCCCTACAGTTACCTGTAGCTCCATCCAAACTCTTACTGGCTTGTCAGACCAAACATTTAAAGTCCAGATTTGATGCCTTCTTCCTTTAAAAGGGGGACCAGTGGTTCAAGGTCCTGATGCAAAAAATAAAAGTCCAATGGAAAAGCTCGACACCGATACTATAAGGAAATGGTTCTAGTGAAGTTCTGAACTGGAAGTAAGTTTCCCTCTGAAACTATGTAAACACTAGGGATGTAACGCTTCAGTCAAGCCACGATTTGATTCGGTTCACAGTTTTAAAGTCATGATTTCATTTTTTTTTCCCCAACACAATGAATTAAAGATATCTTAAGGCCAAATGTGTATTTTTTTCCCCCTCACATACAACGGTCTGTTCTTCTACCAACAGAAAGGATTCAATACAAATAAACCTTTATCCATAATACTGAAATGATCACAAATTCTTTCATACTCGGTTCATGTTGTGCTCCAGGTGACGGACCGCTCCGCACCCACGCACGCTCATTGCAATCCCCCAGCTGCTGAGCGCGCGCTCAATGTTTAACCCGGTTTAACATTTTCACACATAATTCCAGCAGCATCCGCTTCAAAGCCCGGAAGTGGCAAACATGATCATGAGAGAGAAATGAATCATTGCGGTTTGAGCCCGGATGTATTAATATGACACCCAGAGACATTAAAGGAACAGAGTCGTGAAAACAAAACAGCCTGGAGCAAGATTTGGGGGATTTTCACTGCTTTGACTTTTTGCTCTGAGGTTCTCTCTATTGTAGGTGGTGGAGGAGCGCTAATGAATAATAAAAATACAATAAGAAGATTCTCCTCCCTGCTGTTACCTATGTGAGCGCACGTTCATAAACCCGCGTAGAGCGCGTTCCTGAACGCACCACACAGCCGATGTGTAAGCGCTTGAACCGGGTTGAACATTCAGAACACTCAGTGCGTTCTCCATTTGTGACTAGAGCTTGTGACACGACTTAAAAACTTGCGTAGCAACGCGCGCTAATGCGTGGAGGCCAGGAATTCTGGTGTGCGCGTTTGCATTGACTTTTCATTGAAAGAGTCCGCTTGATTGCGCGGCCGTGTGTAAGCACACACAC
>NC_050527.1:20823099-20833568 GCF_002922805.2 Oryzias melastigma | reverse complement strand
CATCCGCTTCAAAGCCCGGAAGTGGCAAACATGATCATGAGAGAGAAATGAATCATTGCGGTTTGAGCCCGGATGTATTAATATGACATCCAGAGACATTAAAGGAACAGAGTCGTGAAAACAAAACAGCCTGGAGCAAGATTTGGGGGATTTTCACTGATTTGACTTTTTGCTCTGAGGTTCTCTCTATTGTAGGTGGTGGAGGAGCGCTAATGAATAATAAAAATAAAATAAGAAGATTCTCCTCCCTGCTGTTACCTATGTGAGCGCACGTTCATAAACCCGCGTAAAGCGCGTTCCTGAACGCACCACACAGCCGATGTGTAAGCGCTTGAACCGGGTTGAACATTCAGAAAACTCAGTGCGTTCTCCATTTGTGACTAGAGCTTGTGACACGACTTAAAAACTTGCGCTGGTGTGCGCGTTTGCATTGACTTTTCATTGAAAGAGTCCGCTTGATTGCGCGGCCGTGTGTAAGCACACACACACACTCACAGGTGAGCCTGCATGGAAAGCTGTCAAATTGATTTTTACATTTTCTGCATCAATGAACATGTTGACGAGTTTGAATCGTTTTTTTTAATCGTTACATCCTTAGTAAACACCCAACACGTGGCCGTTCAAGAACGCAGGTCCTTAAACAAGTTTTTTTGCATGTGGTGTTCACACCGGACGGTCGCTACCCTATATAGCAGTTGGAAGAGGCTTGGTGTGAAATGTCAAAGTGGTGTAAATCTGGTGAATCTTCCTCCAGGTTTTTTTTTTTTTTTTTTTCACAGCTCTATTCTAATTTATAAACGACTTGGTGTTATAGCCGGGCTCAAACCGCAATTAATAATTCCTCCTTCATGATCAATTTAGTTTTTTTCAATGGTTGGCTCTTTCATGTCTTTAAAAAGTCGCCACCTATAAATCACTACCAAATCAGAATCCCTGATTGGCCGAAGTTCAACTAGCTTGACTTTTGACACGCCTTCAGTGTCTTCGTGTTTTGTTTGTAGAACTCAAAATTGGACTTCAGAGCTGGCGTAGCCCGTGAGAGTTTTGAACGGGCCACATGTTGTGGCTGGTGTGATCCAGCATGAAGGGAAACCTCTCCACCAAAAGTTGTCAGTCATCAACAGCGTTTGCGTGTTTTCTGCAGGAAAGGACTCCCAGAAAGGAAGTGTCAGGCAGCGAGACGTGAAGGGGCGTGCAGCTGAGGAGGCGGGGACTGCGGCGTCGGGTGGGCGCGGCTCAGACACAAAAGCGGACACCCCGAACATCGTCGTGACGCACTTGGCCGATGTGGAATCGGACCTGAACCCCCAGGAGCCGCTCCAGAAAGTGGTCCGGTTCAGCCCCGACCAGAGCCTGCTCCTGACTGGAGGCACGGATGGACATGTACGCGTGTGGGAGGTGAGTGTTCAGCATGTCTGAGCGTCATTCATCCACCAGAGTCCTGTCTTTATCATTCACAAGTTCTGAAAGGCTCAATGCAGAAGGAGATGGAAATGTAGACCAGAGGATCTGCTGAACAAACCAGAAAAACTGAGTCACCTTCCATCAAGAGATCTGTACTAATGATAAAATATCTTCACCAACAGGTGGTATAAATGCAATTTCTGAATGATTTTAAATGGTATTAATCATCAGGAACCATTAAAATCTGATGATAGATTTTCCCTTAAACGAACAGACAAAGTGGAAGATGAAAATAAATAAAGTCACACAGTAACTTCAGCCTGACTTTTAAGATGTGACAGATTAATACACAAAAACGGTCACTAGACTGATGTTTCCTAAACAAATTAATAAACAAAAGTTTACTATTTGAACTACTTCATTATCGGCAACATTCTTGTAACATTAGACGGCTTTTTTTGGTGCAGTGTTGTTCACCTTTCATCTTGTACCTTAAGGGATCGCAGTTATGGAGGACCAAAAGAGCCAAAATGAAATAAATATATACAGATATATAATCATTAAAGTAATTGTGTCATTAATTATTTAAAATTGGCATTAAAAAAATAAAAGTGGAAATGAATAAATGTTTTGCCCACTGCCCGGACCATGAAAAGTTTAATGAAATCATGAAAAAAATCTTAAATCATTTAAAATCAAATTTTATTTAAATATGAACACATTCAATGACACTTATTTATTTAATGCAAATTTTAAATAATTATTGACACATTTATGTCATTATTTCATATTAAATATATTTATGTAATTTAGTCACTTTTAGTCCATAACGGGCCATGAAATAATTAAATATGTCATGAAATATTTAAATGTGCTGTTTTAATATTTTAATTCCTCATATATTTCAACATTTGTTGATTTCCCCTTTATTAATGTATTGCCAATTTTAAATAATTAATGACACATCTATTTAATGATTTAATGGTGTCTATTTTATTTCAGTTTGACTCTTTCGGTCCTCCGTACACCACAGCCAATCAGCTTTCACTGATTCACACAGTTTTATGCCGGATGTGACCCAACCATGTATTCCATCTGGGCACATTATGCTGTGTGGGAACAACTATCACAATACATTCATATGTGAAGTAAAGTTTTAGTCTGTTAAATTCAGATTTCTTTTATTTTGAAGCCTGTTTCCTGTCTGGAACATGTTCAATCTTGTGTTTTTTTTAAAACAAGAAATATTCATAAAGGGATGGAGGATAAATTCAGCCTAAAACTCTGAAAGATAACGGAAATCTTTTCTGGGATGTGAAGAGAACCTGGTTTCATGTGTGAATGCTTGTAAACATTCAGAGCGAGATCCTCTTCTGATCATATCAAAGTTAGTCTTAATCAGCTTCCTGCGGAAGCAGCGGTTCTCAGCAGAGCTGTGGGAGTGACCGCTGGTCTGATCCGCTGCTTTCATGTTTTTTTTTTTTTGCTTCCTACAGTTTCCGTCCCTAAAGAAGAAGCTGGATTTCAAAGCACATGAAGGCGAGATTGAAGACTTGGATCTGAGTCCAGGGAACAAGGTGGACCTTCAAGGCCTCCGTTCGTGCATTCTTCCTATGGGTTCTGAGGTGTGAATGGAAACCACCATTTTCTCCGTTTCTCTGCAGCATCTCGTGACCGTGGGCCGGGATTTTGCGTGCAGTGTGTGGAGCGGTAACCAGATGGCTGCTGCTCTGAACTGGGAGGAGACGATGCCTCAAGTGGCTGCAAAGTCTCATAGATATTTGGCTTGCAGGTCAGCAAAGATGAAGCAGTTTAACCCCGCTGAAGGTGAGCTGGTGGACATGAGCTCGTCTGTTTCAGGTTTGGGAGAGTAGAGGACCAGAAGGATGCTCTCAGGCTTTACACAGTGCAGGTCCCTCACAAACGAAGCCGGAAACCTGCAGCCTGCTACCTCACCAAGTGGGACAGCAAGAGCTTCCTGCCCATGCTGACGTCTGCCTGCGGCGTGGAGGTCTTCTCATGTCTGACCGTCAGGTAGACCATCCAGTTCTGTTCTGTCGCTGCTGCTTTATGGGACTACAATGGTTCTGTCTGGGAGGTATATAAATGAGTGCGATTAATTGATTGTGATCTTAATGAATCCATTTTAATTGCAATTTTTTAACCCAATGATAGCTGTGAAAAGCTTCATTTAAGTTTGTGATATTGTGGCGCAGTTAAAGATCATAATACAACTAAAAAGGTTTTTAAATTAATAAACGACTTCTAACATTTACTTTGACACCATCGAGGGTTTTTTTCTCCAATCTTGAACAAATATTTAACAAAGAGAGGCTCTGTAGAGTCTGGAGTTTTTCCAGAGACTTCGTGACGTAAGCAAGATTCAATCTCATTATTTCACTGATACATTTACAGTATGTGAACTGGATCAGAATAATATAAATATATTCAAAACATAAAGCAGATTAATAATGCATTTCTAAACAAATGTGTAAACTCAAAATTGGATTGAAAAAAATCAGAATCAAATCAATCTAGGCTCTTGTTAATCAAATCAGATTGTTTCTGGAAATTATAATCCATACCCAGCCCTAATTTCCAACACTGTTGAATGAAGACGAACCAGTACTTTTAAAATGGTTCAGGTGCTTCTACGAAGCGTTCTTAAATCCGCCCTCCATGAAGCACTGAAATCGTTTTTTTTTTTTTATTTGTCCTGTTCAGACTCGGAGCTGGAACGTTCTCCTCCTCTGTGATGAACTCTGTCTTCTCCTCCACAGTGACTCCGGGACATTTCTGGGTCTTGGGACAATAACGGGATCGGTGGCGATCTACATTGCGTTCTCCTTACAGGTATGGACAAATATCCGACTGACCTGCACCTGCAGGGGCTGATGCTGCTCTATCTTGTCCAGAGGCTGTATTATGTCCAGGAATCGCATGGCATCGTGGTGACGGATCTGGCCTTCCTGCCTGACTCCCTGAAAGGCCGGAGCATCAAGGGCACCAACGAAGCCGTCCTGCTGAGCGTGGCTGTAGACAGCCGCTGTCAGGTGCATGCTGTCGCCCGCCGCCGTAAGTCCGTCCTCATCGGCGTTCAGCAGGAAGCTGCTCGACCTCCTCTCAGCTTGTTTGTCTGCCCTCAGGAGATTTCCCCGTCTGGCTGCTGCTCTTCCTCTGCGGCCTGCTGGTGGTGGCAGCCGTCCTCCTCCTGCAGAACCTCTTTCCAGGGCTGCTCTAGGCGGCGTCCCCGCCGGGGTTTGAACTTTACCCTCAGACGCAGCTCTGCTAACCTCCTGGTGTGCACAGGAGCACCAGAGCAGGAGCGTTCCTCATTTGAACTGTTTCACCTGAAATGTCGTTGCAGGGTTAAAGGGCTCGACTGTGTAAGAATGCATGTATGTACAAATGTGAAGCAGGAAGTTTACACACCTGTTTGTCAAACCACACGACCAGACGGCTGCAGAAGACTTTCTCTGACTGAGCTGCTCAAATGTTTGTGGTCAGTAAAAGATGAAATGTTGAGACGCGGGAAAAACCATGAATGTTTATAAAGAAGCTCAAAAACTTCCCGATTTTATGAATTTTAACTTTAAAATTTGTGTTCCACTGAAAGCGTAGTCACTGCTCCGGTCTCTGAGAAAGGTTCTGGGGTCCCAGCAGCAGAGAAACGACGTCTGTCTACCGCCACCTGGAGTTTGATGGAGTCTTAACAGAACGACGGGATGAATGCTTTTGATCACAGACGGTCAGATGATTGTTCCCTTCAGATGTGTCAGAGCTCTGAATCCTGATTAAACTCCTTAAAGATGGTTTCTGTTCACATTCTCATAATAATGTGAGGATCCTGCTCAGCCGGAGGAACATTGACTCATGATGATGATGTGGCACTTTGGCCACAGGTGAAGAAATCAACATTTCTAATTTATACAAAAGCCATCAATTTAACTATCAACTTCAGCATCTTCAGCAGCCAAATTCAGCTTATAGCATTCACACTAGCATTATCACAGGGTCATACTACATATCATAATTAAGTTGAAAAGATAGTTTTAAAATGTAGTTTTAGAGTGTTCAATAAATGTTTATCCTGTTCGGCCCGTGATCGAAGGTGCGTTTTGGATTTTGGCCCCTTGTGTGATTGAGTTTCACACCCCCGATTTAGATTCAGATCAATTAAGAGACGTTGAGTTTTTGTTAAATATACTTTGATTTTTTTTATTTTTGATGGAGAAAGAAAAAGGAGGAAGGAAGAAAACAAAAAACAATGAAAATCAGATTCTAGATTTGGTTTGAAAAAAAGTGGGGATTTAGTTTTTAGGCCATATCGTCCAGCCCTGCTGGCTCTGAAGCCATGGTGACTGAAACTTCAAACAGTTGAATCGAAAGAGCTTTCCAAATTAAACCCCCATTCCAGGGACATCTAGTGGTCACTAGGGGTACTGTTTGTATCTCATTGGTGAAGAAGCTGTGTTTTTCCTGGTATCCTGTCGTTGGGTCCGGGGTACCACCAGGGATTTTGTGCCCCATGAAAATCATTTTTACAGCTGGTTCCAATATTGCTCCTATTTTTGATGAACAGGTAATGTTAGTTTGGGGGTGTGAGGGCTGCAAGCTAGCAGGAGAGTGTATAAACAAAGGGATCATGGGATATCAGTTGAGGGCTACTTCCCGGCAACAGTCCAGGCCACAACTCAGAGGGAAATTTCAAATGAAGTTCTGTCGCTCTGCAGAAAATATGTCTTCAAAACTGATAGGTTTCTTCCAATCTTGGCTAAAAGTTTCAATCATACTTAAAAGACCAATCAAATAGCTGGAGTAGGTCTTTAACTCCTCAGTTTTTAATTCTTCAGATTTCTAAAAATCTACTTTATCAGATGAAGGCTGTATTTAAAAAGCTTTTGTTCTTATAGCAGTGCAGAATAATAAAATCCAATCCAAACTTTAAACAATTTGAGATTTCAACCTTGTGTTTCTCTGCTCCTTTATCCTGTGCGGCATGGCTGCAGTTTCACAGCCTAAAACCCAGAATCAAAATCACTCCTAAAGTTGGGAAAGTTTCTTTTTGCAATTAAGATTCAAATAAAAAATGTCTGACTTAACCCAATTTGATTTATATGTGCAATAAGGTTAAAAAATAAAGTTTTTTAGTTTAAAGGGGCCCTACCATTAAAATTAGACTTTTAAATGCATTTTACGGTTCATTCCTCACTATAAAGAACCCAAAAGCGGCATTTTGATCCGTTTATGAGTAATCCTCTAAAAACCTGCACTGTCTGCAGCAGCCCCTCCCATATCCACAAAAACGAGCGGTTGGAAACGTGCTGATGTAAGATCGATGCCACCAGCCCCCTTCAGGAAGAGTGTGCTGACAGCTCCACCCCTATTTTAAAAACACAAGTAAAGAAAATGTAAAAACTGTGTCGTAGTTTATGAATGAAAACAAGATATTTAATATTGTCTTGTTAAAACTCAAATGTTGTTTAGTATTATTGACATAAAGTGTATACGGTGTAGCTCGGCATGTTAGTTTGCAATTATGTGTTTACACAATGACATCCACAATGACAAGGCTAAATTTGCCTTCCTGATCACATGACCTTTTGGGGTAAAATGTAGCAGCATCTGGGCCAAAGTCAAAGAGCTGATTACAGTTTTTTGTATTTGGATGGCTTTTACTTTTCTTCATTAGAATCAATTCTAATGGTTTATAACCTTGAAACATGGCTGCCCTTATGTAGCCATGAATCTCTGACATGGATGTGAGGAAAGTTGGCTCCACTCCTCCATGCAGAATTCTTTCAGCTGGGAGATCTTTGAGTTCATGGAGCTCCTGTTTCGAGTCAGCATCTCGATTGAGATCAGAGCTTTGACTCTGTCACTTCAGCTGTTGGGTTTATGTTTGCTCCAAAAGGTTTAAGTTGTTTAAAAAAGCTCAACATTTCATGTCTAAAAGTCTAAATATTCTGCAGGAAACTGAAGGGAATCGAACCCCAACCTGCTAAAGCAGGCGTACCATCACCAGTGTCTTTAGTTTTTGGACTATACATGAAAGTGAAGCCAAACTGCCATTCAACTTGGTTTTTGTCTGCAGTCCTTCAAACCTGGAAGTGAGAAATAGGAAAAATAAAAGAAAAGGCTTGATTATTACTTTACATATTTCTCTATATTTGGTGAAATATTCTGTCATTTTAATCCTCCTCAGGTGTTTTCTTAAATCATATTTTCCAATAATCCAGGATTATTGGATGTTTGTAACTTTTAAACACATCTCTTAACTCAGATGATCACTTTTGTCTTCTTTATTTTAAAGTTTAGTGGAAAAAAATCATTTGAAAACATGAAGCTAAAGAAAGTTTGAAACTTGTTGACCGTCTGTCTAATCTGGCCAGTTTAGGAGTTTCTGTGCTCAGCAGGAAATGTCTCCATCTAGTGGCGTTAGACGGTAGTGCACCCATCTTTGCTCTTCCCTCATAGATATGCACAGATATCTGTCTGCTGGCCAACCTGTAGGAGATGGATGAGCCATTTGAAAAAGAGCAGATCGGTGTGTTTGCACACCGTTGGAGTCTTGGATTTAGTTTTTCATGAACAGACTGTTTTCTCTGACAGGCTCCAGCTCCATGCCCTACAAGAGGAACCCCATGCAGGCAGTTTATGTGACTGAACGCTCAGGGCCACCGTAGATGACCCTAAAACACCAATAATGTAACAGTGACACCTGAATAACTGGCTTTTTGGCATAATTCTTCTTTGAGGTTGTTACAGCAGCACAAACATACAGCAATGAGACTTCTGGAGTCTCAGCGACAGTCGGATCCACAATCGCGTTGTCTAGTTTCGGTTGTGATTGGCTGCAACCACAACAATGAATTTCTGAGTGGCTTTATGCTTCTCAAGTGATGAGATTGTCCCAAAAATGTATTTTCAACATGGATGGACAACAGGATGTAGGTCAAAGGTCACTGTCTTGATGCTGTTTGATTTTGTTTGAATATTTCAGACATTGTTAATCTTCTCTTTTACTTATTGATGTTTTGAGGACGCTGTGATGCCATCATTTAGGGGGCGGGTCTATTTCATTTAAATAAATTTGTTTTCTCCAAACTGGATGTGTCTGCAAACACACCTGTGTTTCTGTATAAGCTGAGGAGAGAATTTTTGAGAGAAAGGCTGCAATGTTGAAAAGGGGGTGATGCCCCCGCAAAAATCCTATTTTGCAACCCGCAGCCAGCCCTGATAGCGCCCACAAGGAGCTAAAGTCAGTGCCCCAGTGATCAAGGCGTCTTATTCTGGGTGGGAAAATATCTCACAAAAAACATATATTTCATTAATTAGTTCTTTAGTGAGCCAAAGCAGTGGTGGAGTCTAGAAAATTCTAGAGGATGTACTCCGATTCACCATTCATGCCTCATACTTTAGCTGATATTTTAGCTGGCTATCAGCTTCAGCGTTTTTAGCTATCAATTTCAGCATCTTCAGCTATCAGCATTCACACAGGTAATGCTCTATATCTAGTTCAGAATTTTGATCAAATTTACGGTTTTAAAAATGTAGTTTTAGTGTTTACTAAATGACCTAAGGTGTGTTTTGGATCTTGGCCCCCTGTGTGATTGAGTTTGACTCCAAATTCAGTAAAACTCTGAGTTTTTGGTTCCAGAAAGAGAGATAACTCACACCCGGGAAAGTGGGTTAAACCAAGCCCGTTCCAAGAAGCGGGTTAAGCTGAACTCAGAATCAATCACTATGGCAACCAAGTCTGTGAACGAAACCTGGTCGGTAGCAGGTTTTCTTCAGGAAACTTAGAGTTCTCTGCGGTCTCTGCCCCTTTTTAAAGTGAAAGATGTTCAAATATGAGTTCCTCATTAACATTTAGAGAACATTCACGTTAGAGACGTCACGTTTTCACCACTCAGAAACCAAAATGACATGTTCATTCATAGAGGATCATGTAGAGAGGAGGCTGATTAATCCAGAGGAAATGTTATTTATGTCGGTAGAGGATTTGGAGGACACGAGTCGACTGACTGGAGTTTCCCCAATTCATTTTTATTTCAGCGATATTATAAATAGTGAGTTTTTCCAGGGACTTGCTATTAAAAATACAAATTTTTTTCCCCTTAGTTTAAATCCTTAATGTTACGTACCCAATAACAAACTGGCCCAGAGTCTAGGGGGGATAGCCATCAGTGGGGACAATAACATTAAAGATGGACACCAAACTAAAAAGGAACACAGTTTATTAAAATAAACAGAAACCTGTGTCCTGAAATGAAGCAGGAAATAATTGGTGTGTTATGGTAAAAAAAGAACAAACCAAAACAGAGTTGGAACTTTGGCCAAAAGAAAAAGAAGTCAGGGAGACTGCTGACCCAGCCATGACGACTGTCAGAGTCTGCAGCTCCCTGCTCAGGGCTGCTTAACAAAACTAACTAATCAAAACAAATTAAACAAAGCCCGTAATCAGAACTACCAAGGTCCAACCCCAAACTAACACAACAAAATCTAAGATTGCTGAGGACAGAAAGTAACAAAGGTCAAAAACCAATCACCGCACAAACCAATCACCGCACAAACCAATCACCGCACAAACCAATCACCGCACAAACCAATCACCGCACAAACCAATCACCCAGCCTGCTGCTCTGCTCCCTGCCTGGCTTGGTGTGGCCTCCTCTGTCTTAAATAGACTCCATCTGCCAATCAAGGCAGATTGGCCACACCTGCCAGGGAGCCGAAGGGAACTGGATGGGAGTGGAGGCCAGGCAGCAGCAGGACGTAACACTTAACAATAGAAATTATGGAATGTCAAACACCAAGAAAGGATCTGAACCATAGACTTAATGAACTCATCTGCCGTCCAGAACTTACATCAAATAATAGCTCAATTGTCAGCAACACTGCTTCCTGCTGTGGAAATAGCAAGTTTGATTCCTGGCTATGGAAATTCTTTTTATGCTTAAAAAAAGAATTTGCCGAATATTTTTTAAGTCTTGAGAATTAAAATTAAATAAATGCTTTTTTAAACATATTCCAGGCAGCTACGGTTTCTTTTTTAGCGTGCA
>NC_050527.1:20816666-20821171 GCF_002922805.2 Oryzias melastigma | reverse complement strand
ACAGTTTCCAAATGAGAGTTACAGAAAGTACAATTAGAGTCTTTATCTTTAACACATCTGGTTAAGTATTGGTTAGTGGGGTAAAATCGGTGCAATATTTTAAAGGAAACATCTTTTGTTTTGTTATTCAAGAAAAATTTGTTTAGCAGAAGCCATAGTTGTTTCCAATTTATATAGAGGATAAACTGTTTCCAATAAAAGTGAACATAAGAAATAGTTGCAGAATTTGTGGAAGCAGGGCACGAGTTACTCGATGGTTCCTGTTTCCAACTGCAAAACAGATTTTACCCACTGGGGTATCAGTAACATTTACCAAAGGAGGAACCTGAAAACCTTCTATGTAGTTTTGAAAAAGAGAGCAAATTTGTCTTGGAATAGCATCAAAGACAACACAGTATTGTTTTGGGGAAACAGCAAGGTTAAATTTTGTGTTAAATTCCTTATAACTTAGCAGTAATCCATTTTGGTTGAAAAGCTGACCTACTGCTAGAATGTGGTTGTCAAACCAGTTTTGGAAGTATAGAGATTTATTTTTATAAAGGATGTGCTTGTTATTCCAAATATAAAATCTGTGGGGAGAAAAATTATGTTTATATATCAGCGACCAGGAAAGTAAAGCATGTTTGTGATATTCTGAGAGTTTTAATGGGATTTTGTTTATGTTATAATTACAGAGAAGTAAGAAGTTTCATCCTCCACACTGTGAGAACATGTGATGAGGAAAGATATTCCAAATAGAGAAGGATTTTTTAAAATAGGACTTCAACCAGTTGATCTTAAATGAATTATTCAAAGTTGTAAAGTCAAGGAAGTTTAGACCACCATTCTCATAGCTATTCATTATGACCAATTCCAAACAAAATTAAATAAAATATGATCAATTTTTCTGATTGTCTGAGTGTCTGATTATTGATGTACAGTGACAAGGCAGCATAGGTTAAGTTTTTTAGTTCCATCAGACTCTGAATTTTTTTCCCACTGAATTTTTATTCTGAATTTTTTTCTGAATTTTTTTTAATCCTTGCTTTTTAAACAGCAAAATTTAATCCTGCCAAAATTATTCTTTATCTTAAAAAAATACGTGTTTTTAATTTCGAGACCTAAAATTTCGATGGGTCAGAAATTCAACATAAAAAAATTCGGAGTGAAAAGCTTCGCCCAAACAGTGTCACCAGAGCAAGTGGTCGATCCAGGAGCTCATTGATATCCAGCCAATCATATCCTGACACTGACGTGACGTCAGCGTTTGTTTTGGTCTCTTGAGCTGTGTCTGAATTCCTTCCGATGCCGCGGCCTTCGCGGTCGCCGACGGCCGGGTCCTTCATAGAGCGGGAAGATCCTATGTTAGGGCTTTAAATTTGGACGGTCTAGCCTTGTTTGATTATTTTTTATCATTTAATTGAACAAAATACAAGTTGGTGTAGCTTTGCTGGCTAATTTACTGTAGCTTAGCCACCGCGCGTTGAACGTGTGAAGCGCAAAGCTGGAAATGTTTCTGAGTTATTTGATTCAACTTTTACTTTTGGAGGAGTTGGAGCAGATCCTTCGATCCATCGCCGTCGCAGGAACTTGCTATTATCCCGGCTGAGAGAAAACGACATGCAGGTACAGTTTACAAATGCTCTTAAAAGATAAAGAAAGAAAAAAGCCTCAAACTCATATTATTCTGGTTTCATTCTTGCCCTCTAGAGGGAGCCAGAGACATGTAAATCTATTTGGATTACTAACAAAGGCTTGTTTAACCCTTTGTATTACTTAATTTCTGTTTATTTATGGTTTGTTTACTAAATCTTGTCATTTAAATTATCCAGATAAATAATGTTAATGATTATTAGGTTATGTACTTCTCAGTATACCATAACAATATTATTTGTATTTTGTTTCTTTGCAGACCACAGACACACACACACACACATATCCACAGACAACCATAGACAACCATATACGCAGATGTTTACACCGGATTCTGAAACCATGTATCCATTCAACTCCTGAAATTAAAAGTTTACTGGAAACTGGATTCTCCGTGCCCTTCCCTCTGACCGGAGCTCTGTCGAAAGAAGCTATAAGACCAGTATTCCCCTCTAGAGTGTTCATACTCTCTCACACATATACCGTATTTTCCAGACTATAAGTCGCACCGGAGTATAAGTCGCAGTAGCCAAAAAATGCACGATCAAGAAGAAAATAACATATATAAGTCACTCCGGAGTATAAGTCGCACTTTTAAGAGAATAGTCCAACATTTATGAACAAATTCAACAAGCCCGATGTAACGTTGCATTTGACATCAAATGCGATTCATGCGTCAAATTCGAGTTTGCTGAATCTTTTGATGTTCGTCTAATTTAAAGCTCGATGCTTGTCCAAAAATGTGTTCATAAACTAGACACTCCCAATGGAGAAGCTGTTGATGTTTTTAGCCTCATCGCTACATGATGGAGGCTTTGGCTGTTTATATCATTTAAAATACACAGAAGAGACGGATGATGTTGAGAGGTTAAGTTATTTATTTTAAAGAACACAAAAGCATCTATAATTATCTCTCCATTCTGGGTTCGGGACAGCAGTTTTTTGTCTTTTTCTTACGGCGATCGTTACCTTCTAGCCTGCAGGAGCTGCATCTAAATGACAGTTTTTAGCTGCTCTTCTGTCTGTTTATAACCCAGTTTGATGGCTTGTTGTCCTGCATTAGCCCAGGAAGAGAAAAATAAAAACAACAATAATAATGTCTTGATGCAAATGAGAAAAACATCATAACATCCATGAGGAGAATGATTAGATTATCAGGAACGTTTGTTTTGAACGTAACTTCTTTTGTGTTTCTGTCAGCTGACAGAAACGCAGAAATTTTCAGTTGATACTTATACACAAACCTACAGTGCCCTCTAGTGGTTGTTATTGGGACACAACCGCCAAAAGGCAACCGGTTTAGGCGGGGAAAATGACAAATATATGAGCCTATTTATGTCTAACAAAATCACATATAAGTCGCTCCTGAGTATAAGTCGCACCCTTGGAAAATCTATGAAAAAAAGCGCGACTTATAGTCCGGAAAATACGGTACATGTTAGCTTTAGCTAGTTTAATTTATTTTTTTTTACTAGGCAACTGCATTACAGGTTGTAAAATATACAATTACTGAATTTGTGGGTTTGTATATTATTCAAGTTGTATTTCACAAGTTATAGCAGTGTATAAGTACCTACCTTTTTCTGAGCATAAGAAGATTGTAAAAAAACTAACTAAATACTGTTTTATTATTCAGACTACAATAGTGTTAAATGTTTATTTTGTCTTCTGACTTCCTCTGTTGCAGAAATTAATTTGAACAATTTTACTCTACTCTTATATGAAATCAGTACAAGTAGTATTTAAGTATTTTGTTATTCTCACGTTCACCTAAGTATAATTATGTTTTACAGTCTATGAACAGAATACTTAAAACCACACATATTTAGAGTTTTTAGATGGAATATGTCCTGGACAAAAACCGTCCTCCAGGAGAGCTCATAGTGAAGAGGATGATATCTGCTCAACCTGTGGAGACTTTTAGGGCCTGAATATGGTAAAATGGATGGAATCTACCATAAGTATTCTCAGTTCAATGTACTGTAAAGAAAATATGTGACGCAAGATTTGAAGAGTATTTCTTTCTGTTATTTCAGATTGGGAATGTTTGTCTAATAGCTGTGAGGAAAGCTGCACAGACATGTCATTAGTCGTTCTGGTGCATCTTTTCTCTGGTTATAGACATGATGGTGTTAATGTCTGTGTGTTTCTGTTTCCTTTAGGAGAAAATGTCTACATTGATGACCTTTGACGACCTGGAGGGATCTCCAAGTTGACCTACTGCGCTCCTTGCTGGTACTATTTTGATCGTTTTGTCCTCCTGTGTGTGTGTATGTTTGTGGGTGTGTGTGTCTATGTGCATTTTTACTAATTAGTATCAATCCCTGTAGGAAACCTTCAGGTCAGAGGTCATGCTGATGTTTCCAGCTTAGAGCAGACACCAGTTTCAGTCTTCAGATTCTATTTTCTCTTCCTTAAAGCTGTTTATACTTCATCACATCTGTCTCATCCACAATCACACACTCTAGTTCAGACTAATGTCGGCTGGTTCTGCTTGTGACTGTCCACCAGACCTGGGATGAACTTCTGAGAGGTGTTTATGCTTTTCAAGTGATGCGATCGTGTCCAGCGTTTATTTTTAAGGTGAAGAACATCTTCCTCACAGTCTTACTGCGTCTGTGAACACACAGACACATGAAAGGTGGAGGAGGACGTGATGTGCTCCTCCACTAAAGAGAGTTAGATAATAGAACGGCAACAAATAAAATAAAATTAAAAAAGGGGAAAGTTTCATTCTGGAGTGCTGTAAGATATAAATACATGAAATATCTTTCCAGTAACTTGTTTTTGTATCAGGTTGTCGACTCTCTCGGTTTCTCTGAGTCTGGAGGTCTGAATTTCTAAACTACTGTCTGGTCCATACAGGTCTCCCC
>NC_050527.1:20815617-20816566 GCF_002922805.2 Oryzias melastigma | reverse complement strand
CAGAAGGCGTAGGTGAGGTCCTCTGGAAGGCTCTGAGCTTGTCCTTGCCCGGTTCCTCTCCTGCTGCTCGCCGCTGCACCGCTCCCTGCTCCTCTGGTCCAGATCATCTGCTTCAGCTGCTCCAGCGCTGTTTCAGCTGATTTAACGACCTTCACTGAATAGCCTCTGCTGGACATGTCGGCCGTTGCTTCTGCCGCCGTACTGTAGATTTTGGTTTCTTCAGTAAATTTCACCTTCAGCCTGGCTGGGAAGAGGGTCTGGAAGGGGATCTGCTGTTCTTTCAGGACCCTGCGCACCTCCGCATACTCTATTCTTTTCTTCAGGATGAGAGGAGGGTAATCATGGTCCAGGTTTACTTGGCTGCCCTTCCATTTGAAACCCCTCTTCTGCCATGCTTTGCGGAGCACCAGTTCTTTGGTCTTAAAACTGAGGAATTTCACCACGATAGAGTGCGGAGGCACGTCGTCCGGCGGCAGGGGGGCCAGCGAGCGATGCGCCCGCTCGATGTGAAAGTCGAGCTCCTCCCGGGGAATCTCTAGGCCGCCGCGCAGCAGCTCCTCCACAATCTCGCTCATTGTCGGGGAGTCTCGCACCGCCACTCTGTATCACAGACAGAAGTTTAGCCAAAGACTGTGTGTAGGTAAGGAGCGCGGTGTAGTAATATACCATCAAATACATTTAATCTTGACAGAGCGCTTCTTGGTGCTTCTTAAATGGTGATGGGAGTTGTTCCAATAGCCACAAGACGCTGATCCATCAAAGAACAAAATGAGGCTGACGAGAGATCTCCCCTGGAGGACTTCAGATGGATCTTCTGTTGGCTGAAGAAGACAAATACAGTGAAGACATAACCCAGATGTTAGGTCCAAATCACAATAAACAATAAAACAATAAACAATAAAACCCACGAACAAGTCCAGTAAGGTCACACACTTCGCAGCGAAGGGGA
>NC_050527.1:20811625-20815500 GCF_002922805.2 Oryzias melastigma | reverse complement strand
TAGCATTGGGCCGTGGATTTTTTTTTTTTTCTTGGTTAGCTTTAGCGCTTAAAGCAGTTTGGGGGAGTGTAACACGAGAGAAGTTGCATGTGGAAGCTTTGTTTCCAAATGGATGGGATATTGAGGCACAGAACAAACACAAGAACAGATGATTCCCACACACCGCATCTGTTTGCATAGAGATGAGACTTTCATGAAGAATTCTAATATTTAGAATGGTCAAAGAAATGCTAATTCAAGCTTATCCATTCAGATTCTCATTTCAGACAAATTGTGAACACGCAATTGATTAGTGTAAATACTTTAATGAAAAAAAAGGCAGCAGGTCAGAAAGCGGGGTAGGTGTGGGGAGGAGAAACGGAGAGCTGAGCATTGCGTTCAGGTAAGCACCTGAAGGGAGAGAGGCGATCAAAGTCACGAGTTTGTCTTGTTTTGTAAAAAATGTCTTCCTCTCAAAATGTTTCACTTGAAGCTTTTGCATGGAGCTTCAAGGTATTCAGATTTGTTTCTTATTGAGTGTCAATAATTGATTTGTTGGTTATATTTTTTTTAATGAGACTATCTTTTAATGGTAAAATAAACTAGTTTTTAACCACTCTTGAGATGAAATTGTCTTACGTCAAAAAACAGAGTCCTTGCACATCTGGGAGACTATTTTGAAATCTTTCAAAGTAAAACTGTTTAGAATCTGGTGATGAATAACGGGAAATATTATTACGTATTTTTTCTTTGATACTGGGTACCATCTATAACACAGACTGGTTCTGCTTCACATTCTGATGGTTGGGCTCCTCATTTAAATGATTTATCAACTTTGTGTTTTCTTATGTAATGTAAATTACAACAATATATATTTTTGACCATCTTAAATCACTTTTTCATTAATTGTTTAAATATTAAAGTCAATGTATATTTTTTTATTTCAGATTTTAACCTGTTGCTTTTGTAAATGGATGCAGCTAAACTGGATCAAATCTATCTAGTTGTAAGTATGGAGTTTTTCAACAATTATTTTTGTCGCTAATACATATTCTTCACAGTTGAGCAAATTTTTTTTTCTCCATTTTTTTCTAGGCTTTCCATGTGGAAGTGCTAGCAGCGTGATGAAATTTTATCAACAAGGTATCAGTTACTAAAACACTACGGTTTAAAGCATGGCCATTACGGTCAAACACAGTCATATCCGTGCACCGTTCATGAATGCCCTTGCTCATTTAAAACTTGGAGTCCTCTAAAAACACATTTGAGTCGACATCATGTTGACTCCTTAAAGATATCAGTAGAACCAGTTACAATTACATGCTCCCTGTTTCCTGGAAGTGAACTAACATCACTTAAAGAGTACTTTACCCCACTTTCTTCTTCATTCAAGCGTAAACAGTATTATAGGGAGAATTTTGATGTTGTTGAAGCTGTAGAATATAAGCTTGAAGCAAATTCTAAAAAGACATTTCAGTACGTCCCCTTGTTAAAAACCTTGCAGCAGTTACTCAACCGTAAAGATATAGTTGATAAGCTTGTTGACAACTATACAGCACGCTCTGGAAGTAATAAATACACATGCTTTCAAGATGGTGAATATTTCCAAAAAAATCCTTTTTTTTTCAGATGATGTTTTGCGGTTGAAAGTAATGTCATGGACGAGTAACTTTAAAGGCCTCGTGCAGTGGCAATTTTTTTTTAATTTAGAAAGTCAATGGAACTTGGAAAATGACTCCGATAAAAATATTCACTTAAAATGATCCAGCGCGATTTTATTGATCATTTTATGGTCGTGCACAGCTTTAAATTTGGGCGATAGGTGGTGATGGGCGGGGGCTGCGTGTGACGTCACTTCAGGGATCCCAGAGTGTAAACAACAATGGCGGACGATTTAAGAAGCGACGTAGACCACGATTTTTTCTTTGGATGAAGGTGCTGACCCTTCATCAAACACGGGAATTCTAACGACACAGGGTTCGGAGGGTGTACAGCCCTACCAGTTTGAACCAGAGGTTTCCTCATCTGAGGATACAGGGGCTTCGGACGACGATGGTGAAAGCTCATACAGCGATGGCGGGGGAGCAAGCGGAAGGCGAAAGGAGGCTACAGGATTTGTCATGGTTTGTATTTTACACACCGCCTGTCGCTACTACTGATCGGATGGTTTAGTGAGGTCCTCGGATCGGCCCCTCCGGGGTCGGCCATGGCCGTGGGAGAGCGCCGAGAAGACGATCCAACTTGACTATCTAGTGGAAGTAAAAGTCATAATAAGGTTTCCGTAGGTGAACCTGCGGAAGGATCATTACCGGAAAAGGCGCCCACCCCACCCACACGGCCCGGGTCCGCCTCCCGCACGGGCTGCTGCGAACGAGGGTCTGCTGCAGCTGATGCTGCGGCGACGGGTGGGCTCGCTCCCCCGCCGCCCTCTCGGCCTCCCTCGCCCGCGCACAACCAACCCCCGCGCGGGTCCTCTTTCCAGACGGCCGGCCCCGCCGACCTCACGGCCCCGGGAGGGAGTAAAAAACCCTTCGTGCGGGCTCGGCTGACGGCGCCGGACGACCGTCCGGCAATCCCACGGCGCCCCCCATGCCTGGCCCTGGGCCTCGGAACCGCAAACAACCCTCAGCGCGGCGCGGTGGCCTTACCCCGGCCATCCGGCGCGCGCCCGCCAGGTGCCCGTACACCCCCCGCGTTCCTCCTCCGGAGGGCCGGGGAGGGCTCAAAGCCTCCCCCTGACCGGAGAGCGCCCCTCTCCTTTATTGAAACGGTAAATTCATGAAGGGAGACCCCCTTCTTCGGCACATTACTGCACCCAAATACCACACTCCTATTCACCATTATCCCGTTCGAATCCCCAAATCCACGGCAGTCCAAATTCTATTATGTTAAGTAATTCCATGCCCAGAAAGTTATCACAACACTAGCGGATCTAGCTGGATGTTCCTGTACTGACGTCACACGACCTATGACCTACTTATCGGTGGCTGCACAAAATCTGAGCGACCGCGCTATCTTTGAACGCTTGAAGAGAGTGCACGGGGCCGCGGGTGACAAAATAATTATACGGGGGTACATTTGTGACATAAATACTAATGTTTTATTGCGGAAAAATCACGATTTTGACCGCACAAGGCCTTTAAGCTAATTGTGACTGAATGTTTAAGTTTTGGTCTCAAAATTCCGCTGCATTCATGTACTGTTAGAAGGTTTAGAGTTTCTGAAGTCATTTTTTAATTTGGTAGATGCTACAAAGAAAACTTTTTATATTTTCATACTAAAATCATTTAAAAAGACATTGCTAACTGTTACCTTTGATATTAAATGTTGTTCAACTATGTAGAAACACTTTTTAAGCTTTATATCAGAGGTTTTACCCCGTCCTGGATATTGTATTCTACTAGTACACTCTGCAGTACCTAAAATCATAAAAATATTAACTTGATATTGTAACAGACTTTAAAGTGTTCTGGGTTTGTTATGTGTTGCATATTTACCATTGCCCTTACGGTAGTTAAACTATTGGGAAACTGTGCTGCACAGGGCGTGTCTTTGATTAATAAAGAGATCTTCCAAGTGAACAGACGTCTGTCTCCGAGCTCCTTTATTTCCACTCTCCGCCTGTGTGGATTCACGAAGCACATAGAATGTGTGTTCCCAACATGTAAAACCTAAACGAAATGAAACTGAAATCGTGCCCAGAGTGTCCAACATTTGTCCATTAACAGCACGAGAAAGAACAAAATTTTTCTTTAGAAGTTGGCTCTTCAATGAAGCACTGACATGCGAAACCCTTCACTTATGAGCGACACTGAAGCCCCTGAATCAATCAAGATGCACTCAAAAAAACAATTCTTTAGATTTACTTAAAAGCCTTGCGTCAAGCGGTTGCACGC
>NC_050527.1:20789048-20805349 GCF_002922805.2 Oryzias melastigma | reverse complement strand
GCGCCCTGCTCCAAACACTTTGCTTTAAGAGCAGGATCCAGACCCCCCAGAAAACGCCAGAACTTTTCCTCTCGCTGCGCCACATCTCCGTACTGCGGGAACGCCGCCATCACGAGCCGACTCACATCCGCGGGGAACACCTGCAGGCTCTCCCCTGCTGCTCGGGTCCACGCCGACAGGCTGGTCCTGAAGCGCTCCAGCCCTTGCCGCTGTCCGAAAGCTGCTCCCAGCTTTTCCTTCGTGGCTTCGTAGTCCGACTTCACAAAGTCCGGGAGGCTGTCCCACAGTAGGAACGCAGCTCCACTAAGGCGCGTGGGCAAAATCGGCACGAGTTCGTCTCTACAGGTCCCGCCGGCTCCCGCCGACGCGCCGACAGCCACTTCCAGCTGTCTGGCCCAGCACTGGAAACTCTGTCCATCATCTCCAGAAAACGGCGCTGGTAGGTAAATTTGAAAGTCTGTTCGGGGAAAACGCCCGCTGGAACGTCCCGCGCCGGGTTTAAACGGGTCTTCGTCTCCGAACCACATGGTGAACAAGCTAGCTCCGGTGGGGGAAATCGCTACTGCTGTTAATCCACGTCAACGTGCAGCTCAAAGTGTTGACTTCAGGTGGGGAGGCTGCTTTGACTTACCGTATTGTGAACCCCTATGACCTGCTGGACAAGGCCCTGGTGGTTCATCATGACAGACTAAAGCCTTACACTTTGCCAACACCTGTTGTGTCTGACAGAACCACTCATGCACCTTCACCCGTCCACAGGCATCATGGAGGCCCTCTTCAGCCAAGAGAGGGGGGACTCCCTGAAAGGGACTGTTTGAACGCTGGACAGGAGGACAGTTCGGTTGTTGTCCCTGGGTATTCCCGCAGCGGACGGCAGGTGATACCCCCCTCACGGTTTCATGATTTTGTTCTATTGTGATGTGTTATTGCTCATGTGTTTGTTTTTTTCTGCACTTAGAGAAAAAAAAGTGATGTTTTGATTCAGGGGGGCTGAGCAGAGAGAATCGAGGGAATGAAAATCATTGTTTTTTTATTTTTGGTTATATGTTACTCCTCAAGTTTGTTTTATTTAGAAACGGGACGTTTCTTTTGGAGGATGGGACATGTGTAACAGACTTTAAAGTGTTCTGGGTTTGTTATGTGTTGCATATTTACCATTGCCCTGACGGTAGTTAAACTATTGGGAAACTACACTGTTAATCCACGTCAACGCGTGGCTCAAAGTCACTCATTTCACCACCTATGTATATAAAAAAAACGCTGCCACCAATGTAGCCGGCCTCCCGTGGGTTCGTTGTAGGGTGGTGTAGTCGGAGAGTGGAAATAATGGAGCTCGAAAACAGACGTCTGTTCACTTGGAGGATCTCTTTATTAATGAAAGACACGCCCTGTGCAGCACAGTTTCCCAATAGTTTAACTACCGTAAGGGCAATGGTAAATATGCAACACATAACAAACCCAGAACACTTTAAAGTCTGTTACAATATCATGGTTCTTGCAAATAAATAAATGAATAATCTGTTTTATTCTTCATGGGCAAATTTTTGATGTAGCTAATCAGTGTTTGAGTGATTTTTTTCTCAGTCTAAATTAACCGATTATTCTGATAGCACCTGAACGCAGCATAGGACACCTGCCTGAGGACTGTTGCAGTACGTCACATTTCCTGCGAACTTTCAACTGTTTGATGCTGTTGTGCCCGCCATTTATTTGGAGTACAGGAGATGAGAAACGGAGGGAGACAGGACGACTAAGGCTGGTGAGTGTGCGACTACGTTTACTCTGTGGAAGCTTTTGATTAAAAGTTAGCTCATTCCAGAGTTTTTACAAAACGTGTTCATTAGCTAAACTCGAGTGGTAATGTTTAGACCCATTTAGCTAGCATTTTAACATATAGCATTTTAACTGACATTTTCTCCTCGAAGACACACAGTAAATTAGCCGTCTGCACCGGTGGCTGCCCCGCCAGGAGACGAGGACGTCGTGGGCCTCGAGTGAAGAACTAGAGATGGAAAAAAAGACAGAACGACTGAATCTGGTGAGCGACCCACCGCGGTTTTCTCTGTCGTAAGATTGCATTTTCATTTGCCAGTTTTGAGTATTTACAAAAACGGGTCAACACTGTCTGACCCAAATTGTGTTGAGTGTTATAAATGTCTTTCTTTTGACCATGAACCTATACATTATTTTTCAGGTGTGTTACGAGTTCACCCGAGTGGTGGGGAAAAAATCTCAACGACTTCTTTGAGGCACTTGACCGTTTTTCACCAAACTTGATGGACCTCTTCAGGAAGAAAAGAGGCCTCAGTGAACAACTTTTAACTGACTGTCAGACAAAGGTAGGCTGACTTGTCAACCTGAAATGTCTTGCCTCTCTATTATTCTCCCTTTTACTAATTAATGAACCTCAATTAATGAATCTCAGATCGTCGTAAATCATACCAGACACTTTTTCCAGACCAAAAACTCTTTCCTAAACATCATTTTTTGGAACACTACCCAGAAATGATCAAATGTTATGGTCCTCTTGTAGCTCTATGGACAATGCGATTTGAGGCCAAACATAGTTTTTTCAAGCAGACTGTTCACAATTTCAGAAATGTAACATTTTCGCTAGCAAACAAGCATCAGCTAATGGTTGCTTATAATAGGCTTTCCCTGACAATAAGAAATTTTTATTGGAAGTTTTTCAAACTTCAAAAGTCTCAGTGGATGTTCTTAATAATGATGTTGTTCGTTCACTTGTACAGAAACACCCTGGAATCAAGGATGTAAACTTGGCCCAAAATGTCACAGTTAATGGCATTAACTATAAAAAGGGATGATAGTTGTGCATGGATCATGCAGTGGTCTTCTGGCATTCTCAGAAATAATGCAGCTATGCATTATTAAAGAGGAGTTGACTTTTATTGTTAAAAAACTCGACTCTTGGTATAGAGAGCACTATAGAGCGTTTGAGCTCCATCCAACAAGAGAGATGGCAGCAGTTTCCCTGAAAGATCTTGCTGACTTCTACCCACTGGCTCAATACAAAGTTGGATCCCTCAAAATGGTGACCTTAAGATGATTTGTTCATATTGAAGGTGTTTTTTTTTCTTCTTTGAAATACACTCAGATCCATTTAGTTTATTTTTAGGCGGTGGAGGGTAGTTTAAGACATTAAAGGGGCCATATAATGAAAAACCCATTTTTAAGTTTTAAAGTGTATTATGCTGTTCAATCCTCACACTAAACAACCTCTAAGCGGTATTTTGATCCGTCCATGCATTTCTGAGTAATCCTCTAAAAACCACAGAGCTAGCGATGATCAACAAAAAACGTTCATTTTAGATTAAAAATACCCCATGTCTTCCATTTGTGTCCTGTTTTCAATAAATTCCACCTCAAACAGGTGTTCTTCGCTTTAGACACGAGGTTCCTTCAAGACCCCCCCACCCCTGGTCACATGGAGGATTTTTGATCGTTCCGATATTAAATATAATACTTTATTTGTATTGACAGTTTGATGTTGGGAGCAAAAAGAAAACGTATTGGGCTTTAAAATACCTTCAAATTAAAGTGTTGAAGAAAAAAAACAAAATGTGACTTTTAAAGTAAAACAAATTGTGGCTTATATATGGATAGTTCACTCTGAAAGGCTTAAGAAAACCATGGTATGGCCCCTTCAAAGTACTGTATGCATATTGGAAATTGCATACAGTACTTAATTAGATTCTGGTAAAGTAAAATCTGGCTAAAATATTTTTTCTTTTTTCTCCAGACTAAGAGAAGATGGCTGCAACTCTAAGAGTCGTTTTCGGAGAAGACGATGCATCAAAATTATCTCTTCCAAATTGAATTCCCAGTTCAGTTGAGTGCCTCAAGGAAGAAATTAGAAGGCAATTTGATTTGTCTCAAAATTTCAGGCTTCAGTACAGAGACATTGAATTTAACAACGAGTTTGTTAACTTGACACTAACTTCGGAAATTCAAAACAAGTCAACTGTTAAAGTTGTTTACTTGCTGCTGGAGTCTGTAGTTTCTCTCCATGACACAGTCCAAGGAACGGATGCCCAGTCTTCGTCGACTTCAGTGGATGACACAGACATTCCTTCACTTCCTGAATCTCACTCTTCATATTCTTCTCTTCGATCACTGCCATGGCCTCCAAATTTCCAAATGCCTGAGATTAGCTATGAAGTGCAAGTTCAGTTGGAAAGAGGACAGCAAACCTTTCTTACCAGTGGTGCACTTCTGCATCCAAGTATCAAACTAAAATCTGACATATTGGAGAGTTTTGCATCAGAAATTATAAAACACAAAATGTATCCTTCCAACACAGAGTTTGATAATGTAGCTGAGGCCCTGACAACAAAATATCCATGTTTAAAAGAGCAAGGATCAGTCTCTGGGTACTATGGATGGAAAATCAGCCTGAAATACAAAATGGCAAACTACCAAACTAGACTAAGAAACATTGGCTGTCAAGAACTGATCATCAACGGAATAAAGAAAAGGGAGTTGCCATGACTTCTAGTCCCAACCAGGTGAAGAAGCCCCGAAAGGCAGAAGCCAACTTCTGTCCGGATTATCCTGCGGGTGAAACTAAAGAAAGTCTTGAGGAAGAAAGAGAAGCTCTCGTATTGGAGGTTAAAAAGAAAAACAACAAGCAGCTAATACAAAGAAAAATTGAGAAAACCTTCGACTAGAGAAGACAGGAAATAATCAAAGACATGCCATTCATTGCAGAGGTCAAAAATAGAAAGCCTGCTCTGAATTCTGAGACTGAGGTAATTTTTAGTAACTATTTTCAAGTTTGGCACTTCTACATGGATAAAGAAAGTAGTTTTCAAAGCTTTTAATCAGTTGTTTCTCTTAATGAAGTATTAGCATATAAGTAATTATGAACTGTGTTTCTGAAACCTTTTTTTGTAACTTTCTTATATTTCAGATTATTGCTGAGTTTACTCGCATCACCACAGTTCCATTGTTGTCAACTTTCATATCCAAGCTAGTTTTCTATTCTAACCACCTTCTCAGAGTGTTCAAAAAGAAGTGGGGTGGAGCTAAAGTCAATATCAACTTTCATCAGTGTGCTAACAGCTAACAAGAAGCTAGCTGTTTGAAAGTTTACCGAAACCGAGCAGGAATTGGACGGGCCCATGACGGGAGAAGGCGTGAAGCAATCCCCAGTCCTGTCCACCCTGTTTAGAATGATGGACGACAGCGAACTGCAAGGAGCCTCGGAGTTTGTCAAAGACCGACTGTACTTTGCCTCCTACCTCATCCATGGATGAGGTAGGAGTTTTATATAGAGCTTCTTCTATGTCAAAAGCCCATGTAGATATAAGACATCTCCACGCACATATCACACATTCCTTGCGGACAATTCATACCACCTGTGGTCAATGAAACTGTGTTTTGATTTATATTCTTCACAGAACATGGGCCAAAGCCAAATAATTTCAGGTTGGAAAAAAAATTGTTTTGTTTTTCTATTGATGTAAACAGAAAATAGGTCCCACAGACCCGAATACTATACATATATATAGTATTATTACTATACTCTTTACTATAAAGAACCCCAAACGCTATTTTGATCCATTCATGCATTTAAGATGTCATGGCTCCCCTAGGCCACGCCCTGCAGCTTGTCAGACTGATCACCTCCACCTGTTTACCTCTATATATATATCCTCCTCTTGGCTCCACTCACATTCTGTTGAATTTTAATATGCCTCTCCTCCTTAGCATGATCTGTGCCATTAAGTGTTTTGTACAATTTTCAACATCTGTCATAGGAAAACAGAAAATAGTTTCTGGGTTAATACAATGTCCACTTTCCCAGAGAAATTACTATAATTTAAATTACGATTAACTTTAAAAGGCCCACACGTAACCACAATGATTTAAAATCTTGATTACTTTTAAATCGGAGATTCACTACTTTCCAGAAAGAGTGGAAAACCACCTTTTTTTCTGATCAGCATCACGTGAACTACAAGAACTGTCAGTTAAGTTTCCCACAATGCATAGTTTTGTAGTCATCAAGGCGGTTTGCAGCCAGTGCAGTACCTATTTTTGGGCTGCTCTGGCTTAGGTAGGTGGCTTGGATTGGGTATTGTGCCTAAAAATTGCATAATAATCACAATTTAAAAACTGCTGGGAAAACTTAAAATGGATCAAAAGATGATTGACATAGGACTTAAAAGTCCTTTCTGTTGTATTACAACAGGTGTGCTCACACTTTTTGTCATGCAAGCTCCTTTTGGTTTATGTGTGTGTGTGTGTGTGTGTGCGTGCACCAAAGTCACTTTATTCAACTTTAAAGTTGAAAACTTCTACTAAATCTTCAGTCAAAATGCTATGTCTATGTTAAAACTAATAGTGAAGGAAAAAAAATCTTTTTTTAGATACATTTATTATGATGCATAAATGATCCTGAATCATTTTATGAATTTTAAATAATTGATGATCAGAAAATGATTTCAAGGAAAATTGACAAGTGGAACTAAACATTGAACATTTTTGAACAGCTCTGACCAGCTACGGTGGCTGTTTGGTTCAGTTATTCCACTCTTGGTTCTTTTTGTATTCAGACTGAAGAATCTCACAGTGCGTCTCAGAGCTCAGTCCGATTGGAAACTGTGATGGCTGCCTAAGCTGCCACACCATCAGGGCAGTAACCTGCACCAAACACTCACCTATACACACCTTTAGATACATTTTATTTCAATTACAAGACACACATTTGTTTTTGTTAAAATATAAATTTATTGACACATGATTTAAGCTTTATTTCAATTTTCTTTCATTGATTTAATCTTGTGTTTTTTGAGTTACTGGTGCTGTGGGGACCATTGCTGCTGCTGCCGTCTGCTGGAGCCACCATGTCAGGCCTGACACAAGGAAAGCATGCCAGCCAGCAGAGGCCTTTTATGCAGCAGGACACTAATTGGACTGAACCACTGCCTGGGCAACCCAGTCTCCTTCTAAAACGTGCAGTACCGTGTCGTTTGGGGTTTCATTAAAGTAGACACAAAGTGCTTTTAAGATGCATTCCTTCTTCACATTAATGCTGGAATTCTGTTGGAAACAAAGAAAAATACTCAATCTAAGGGTGTATTCACACTGGAAACATTTGGTCCGCGTAACCCTTCTGCTCTCCTTGGCTTGTTTACATCAAAAGTGGGGTCATCTGGACCCCACAAGACAGTGCGCTGAACTGTTTTTATCATTGATTTTTGAGTTTCACTAATGTCCATGGCAGACATAAAATCCTGCCCCCCTTTGTCCACATTTGTCATGGAAGGAATCACATTTCAATATGTGGGTGGAGTCATCAGGACCCCAAAAAGAGCAGAAGGGTAGTGAACCACAGCACAGTTTTTTTCCCACGGTGATGCGAAGCAAAGTTTCATTCTGAATATGCGCAAACGAACTCTGGTCCTGGACAGGAACCGCTCTCAGACCCTTTTTTCAAGGTGGTCTTGGTTTGTTTCTGTGGTGGACCGAGCAGTAAGGCAAGGACAGTCAAAAATGCAGCAAAAATATTTACATTTATTTTCAAAAAAATATCTCATTGAACAAAAAATGGGCCCTTAAAAGAGGTCAAAGTAACAAAAGTAACTGAAGCTTTAAATAGGAGGACAAATCAACCAACTGAACAGACAGAGCAACAAACTTAAACTGACCTAACTAATTGGAAACACAAGAGAACATATATAGTGGCTGATCAGACCAACTAGACACACAAGGGGGAACTGAAAAAGACTAAGACAACAGAAATACAGCAAACACCAATTTAACTTGTCCATCCTAAAGTAAACTAACATAGAAAAATAGTAAAACTAATAGACATACAGTAGAATGTAAACTGAATCAATGTTTAACACAAAAAGATTTTCTCCTCCCCCAGGCCAACCCAGTCTCCTTCTAAAACGTGCAGTACCTACGTTTGTCCACAGGGAAAAACGTAGCAGTTTCACAAAAACGGGGTTTAAATTGTGGAATTGCTACGTTTCTTTTTCTCATGCATTCTCTATGGGGGCCACTCCTGATCACATGACCTTTGAGTTGCAGCCTGCCGTGAATAGAAAATATGGCGGATATTCACTCTTTTTTCACTGAAAAAAAACAACAAAATAGGATATTTTGACGACAATTCTTTATTTTTATGACATTTCTAGCGAGAAACATACCCTTTACTATCATAATATACCTTCGGTGTCGACATGCAGCTTGCAGTTTATTTGTTTCGTTCAACATTTCTGCAAACAGGCTCTGAATTTGTAAAATAGCAACGTTTACGTCCGTCACAACCATAGCCATATTTTGACTAAGGAAATCTATATATACATTTTCTTTAAAAAAAAGCTTCATTGTAGACATGAACATAGATAAGACAACGGAAGAGATATAATATATATATATATATATATAAAATAAAACTAAACGCATTGATTGAGCCAGGGCTCGGCTTACTCGACATACATCATTTCCGGGAAATCCCTTTCACGGTCTGCCAAAGACTACAAACCTACTACAAATATTTTTCTTCTTCAGTTGTTTATTTTCTCCGCCAGCACAAACACGTTGATAACAATAATTTTGGCTGCAGCATCCCACTGCAACTCGTCATAATAAACTGTGCACACTTCTTCTTGTTTCTTGTTTCCGATATATGTCCAAAAAATAAATAAATAAATAAAATAAAAACAATCAAACGGAGAGAATAACTCCAAACTGTGTGGCTGTGGTTTTTTCATGTATCTTTGAGACTTCCCATCGTCTGTAATCCAAAAAATGATACAACCAGGCCCTGTTTCGATGTTTTTTCTTGCCAGAGACAGTCTGCTTTGTTCAACGCTGTATAGTTTATGTATTCATTTTTTTAAACGTTGCTATGGCAGTAACAAAGGACGCTGACGGTGGACCGGAAGGAAGCTGCTGTTGCGTCACGTTTTAAACGCGTTAAATCGCAATACCTTACTTTGATTCAAAAATAGCTCGTCTAAAGAAAAGAACATTACATTTCACAAACCAGAGCATAATATTAAAGTAATTTATTGTTTAAAGATAATTTAACAATTTACAGTAATTATGCACGTGACTACCCATAAATCTTTTTTGCGGAACTTCATCAGAATAAGGGAAATCGTTGTTGCCTTTATTTATACTGACTTTAATTATTTTATTGTTTTTTATAGCGAGAACAATACACTTAGCGTTAACCACTACATTGGTTTGTGTTTATGATAATTTTTTTCTTCCCTGTCAAAATACAATGTTTATTATCGATCTTTGAAATTGTAATACGTTTGTACTGTTCCTATGGAGGTGGACCATGGAGTCAGATAAAAAGTCAAATAGCAATCCAAAAGACATGTTTTTTTTTTGTTTGTTTGTTTTAACCACAATTTGACTAAAATTAATTTTAAAAAAAGTATTTATTATTGTAGTCACGTAACATTCTAAAGTAATTCATTATTAATTATATTGTTATGTTTTGTGTGTTTTGTTTGATTTTTGTTTCACCTTGTTTCTGTGCAGGCAGCCTGTTGGTCCTCCCTGTGCTCTGCTGCACGCACAGCTGTCTGCACTCACCTGATTAGGCTGCACCCTATTTAAGTTGACTGCATTCCTCCCTCAGTGTTGGTTCGTCTTGTATGTTTTCCCCAGTGCTTGTTGAATTTTCTAGCTCCTGTGTTTTCACAGCTCCTTTAGTTTTCCCTCTGTTGAGGGGATTTTTTTGTTATTAAAAATTCTTTGTCAACCTGAACCTTAGTTTTGGTCCCTGCATCTGGGTCTCTGCCTCCTGATCCGTAACATATATATTATAATTTGTAGTTTGATAAGACGTAAAATTGCCCTAATTATGAAAAATGTTAAAGATATTTTCTTATTGGAGCAAAAAACATATCCAATACCAATGATAATATCCTCTTTAATGTGTCTAAGAATTTCTATTTCATTTTACCGTAAATGTTTGTGTTTATACATGTTTCTTTAACAATTGTGTCCTTCTTTATCATGTCATACATGTGTACATACCTAACATTTGAATGTGCAGATAACACCTTTTCATTTTTAATACTTTATTAACAACAACTGAAATACACGGCATGTTACATAACAACAAAAACAATGTTAAAAAGTAGAGCTAGTTAACGAGGATCCTGTGGGATTTATTGTTTTGTATGTTTCTTTTCCACCCACTGTGGAGACCATGTCTTCCCACTGCAATGAAAGAGAAATATATATAAATTAATTTATAAAAACAGTTAATGACATTACAACAGAAGACAATGAGCTACAGTGAATTTTAGGTTTTATTTTAAGTTACCATGCTCACATTTAATTAGAGTAATATCATTTAAAATTTTAACATTAACTGACACATTTAAATTTTCTAATATATATATATATATATATATATATATATATATATATATAATTCATATTATAATGTATGTCCTTTTTATGTTTCCCTGAAAATCTCTCTGTGGGACAATTTAGAGTCCTTGCCTACTTTTTGGTTCATTAAGCCAGAAACCTTGGGGTAATTCTGGGAACATAAAAGCTTCACGACTCTCACATCTCTGATCCTGGTGTTCTTGTTTTAATCATGCAAGAACCAATCTGAATCCACTTTTATCCACATTTAAGAGGTAGATGGTCATCCATGCATTATATTGATTGTGCTTTAATTATTGCAACTCTGTCTTTACATGTTTAAATGGGGAATCACATGAATGTCTTCAGGTTGTCCAGAGTGCTGCAGCAAGGCTGAGAACATATTGCCTTTTGATATTTGCAAATAATTCCCTTAATTACAAAACTACAAAGGCTCCATATCATGCACATTCTTTATGTTAAGATTTTCAGTTCAAATTTAGGAGCTCTAAGCAACCAGTTATAAATTTACATTCCAGAGTATCTACAGAGTTTCCACAGACTCATGCTCATGGCCTCAGCACGTCTCTGAGATCATGAGAGCAGGGTCTGCAGATTCAGAAAAGAACATAATTAAAAATGGAAGCTTTGTGGTGGGGATATCCCTTCTTCTCTCAGATCTGTGTACTCTCCAATCTATTTTAAAAATTAAATAAAAACTAATCAATTTAAAATCACATCAATTTAATTAAATTGAATTAATGTTTTGTGCTGCTGTGTGCCCCCCAAGTCACTTACTTACTTTATTTTTTTCCGGTAACACAAACACGTTAATAACAGTAATTTGGGCTGCAGCAGCCCACTACAACTCCTCAAAGTAAACCACACTCACTAATTCTGTTTTCCTGTTTCCAACATATGCAAAATAAAAGCAATCAAACTGAGAGAATAACTCCAAACTGTGTGGCTGTGGTTTTATCATTTCCCATTGTCTCTAATGCAGACAACATACGATTACAAAGTCTTGCATTTGTGGGACATTATTTTATTTTTCTGTAATGTAATCCAGTCGGGATGAACGTTCTGTTATTTAAAAAAAAGAATACTGGTTATCACAGAGTTTTACTGGTTAGAAATTATTTTGTTGTAAAGTCGGCAAAGAAAGGAAGTGACGGAAGGTTCACAAATGTGAGGTGAACACTGCAACTGATAGAGTTCCACAGACTGGGCAGCGATCGCATCACTTAAGTTTAAAATCCAATTAGAGAAGGAGTTGCTGCGAGGAAACTTTCATCTCAGAGAGTCAGACTCTGATACACAAGAAGCAGCAGAGCAGAGACCCGTCCCGTTGCAGCTCGATGTTAATATAATAATCATTCACAAATAAAAATGTTTATGCCTAATTTTATATTTTTGTCTTGATAATGAATTCATTTAAGGTATAAAACTACAGGAAGAGCTGTTAAGCCACTCTCTGCACCTTAAATTGAAGTACCCCACTGGGATAAATAAAGTTGTATGAATTTGAATTTAAGATGCTTGTGTGCTGAAAGAGAAGTTTGTTTTAAGTGATCCAAGCCACAAAAGGTGGTTCTCTAAGAAGAGCTGGAATTAACATCATGGATCCCTGCCACCATGCTTCCACCAATCACAATAACTATTTTTTTTTGAATTTGCGAAGAAAGAAGCTGCTGGAGACAAATAATTGTTTTTGTTTTAAAAAGACTTAGTTTCAGATTTAATATGTTTAAGGTGTAATTTTTTTTCCACCTCTTTTTTTGGAGTTGTAGCACAGGCTCCATATGTTTTAACATTGTTGTTTTTCACACTGCTGTCTGATTTTGGATGAAGCCAGATGATAACTTTATATTTTTAGTTTACACAGGATCATTGCTTTAAAATAAAGTTAATTCAAACACAAGAAAACCTTGTTTATGCATTTTTTTTCCCTTGACAATATCTGTTTGGGAACAAACTAAAGTGAGTAGTAGTGAATTACTTTTTAAAATAAGTAATTTAACTCAAATAAATCCAGTAAATGAAGGAAAGTAATCAATTAATTTTTAACTACATTTATGCAATATTTTAATTTAAAAAAATTATACATACCACATGGAACATGGTTCCCATTCAACGTATTCCATGAGTTTACCCTGATAGAAATAAATAAAAATATATATTTTTTAATAATAATAGGGCATCATAATGTTTGACTTTTAGAACTGTGATTCACTAAACTGTATGAAATATGTTCTCATTAAAGGCAGATGTAAAATAAAAATTTTTTCTTCAAAGAACAAAAGAAATTTACCTTTTGCTTTTTTTTCATCAAAACTTTCTTAACAGGATAAAAATTATCTTCTCCCCCATGGCTGCATTCTGTAAATGTAATAGCACAATTAATAATGAACCAAAAAATGTTAAAGGTACCAAGACATTGACTTTACTGTACAATGTAATATAATTGTAAATTGACAATTTGCATGGAACAAGTGTGATGGGCAATTTTCATATTCTAATTCTTCTTTCTTTATTTTAAAGTATACATATAATACATTCCAGTGACTAAAGGAATATAACTACTGGTGGCAACATAGACTACAAGAGCATTTCGGCTTGAGTACAACTTATCTAACCATTTTTTTTGCTTGGATTTTTGATGGTTGCATGTTTATCTATCTCTCCGCCAGTCTGTCCATCTGTTCATCCATCTATTCATCCATCGGTCTATCTATTTATATTTTGCAAGTTTACCTTTGTTATTAATTTTTTTGCATTTTTCTGATATATTTTTTGTAACGTTCACAGGAACATATATCTATGAAAAATTGCACCGTTGATTGGTTGAAGACATTAGACTTCTCATTTACGAGACACATTAAAATGTTAATTTGTATCAGAATCAGTTAAATGTAAATTAAAGATAATCCATAACCTCCAGATGAATCTTCCTTGTAATCTTGTTTTTTCCTCTTCTTTGCAGGAACATGTGTTAGAAATAAATAAGCATTCGGTAAAGAATTGCTATCATTGTGTAAAAGTCTGTTGTCAAATAGTATATATTGTATTCCATTGAAGATGGTAGTATGTCCAGTGTGATATAAATTCAAAAAGAATGCTATTTTTGTAGTATCCCTCACCAATCTTAACATATTTTATCCTTTCAACATGTAATTCAGCAGAATATTTTATCACACTACTAAAGTGTAATGATTTTACATATGGGTTGGCTGTGAGATGGCTGGGGTGGTGGACGGCTGGATGGCTGGTGTGGTGGACGGCTGGATGGCTGGTGTGGTGGACGGCTGGATGGCTGGTGTGGTGGACGGCTGGATGGCTGGTGTGGTGGACGGCTGGATGGCTGGTGTGGTGGACGGCTGGATGGCTGGTGTGGTGGACGGCTGGATGGCTGGTGTGGTGGACGGCTGGATGGCTGGTGTGGTGGACGGCTGGATGGCTGGTGTGGTGGACGGCTGGATGGCTGGTGTGGTGGACGGCTGGATGGCTGGTGTGGTGGACGGCTGGATGGCTGGTGTGGTGGACGGCTGGATGGCTGGTGTGGTGGACGGCTGGATGGCTGGTGTGGTGGACGGCTGGATGGCTGGTGTGGTGGACGGCTGGATGGCTGGTGTGGTGGACGGCTGGATGGCTGGTGTGGTGGACGGCTGGATGGCTGGTGTGGTGGACGGCTGGATGGCTGGTGTGGTGGACGGCTGGATGGCTGGTGTGGTGGACGGCTGGATGGCTGGTGTGGTGGACGGCTGGATGGCTGGTGTGGTGGACGGCTGGATGGCTGGTGTGGTGGACGGCTGGATGGCTGGTGTGGTGGACGGCTGGATGGCTGGTGTGGTGGACGGCTGGATGGCTGGTGTGGTGGACGGCTGGATGGCTGGTGTGGTGGACGGCTGGATGGCTGGTGTGGTGGACGGCTGGATGGCTGGTGTGGTGGATGGCAGGATGGCTGCGGAGGTTGACGGCTGGATGGCTGGTGTGGAGGACGGCTGGATGGCTGGTGTGGTGGACAGCTGGATGGCTGTGGAGGTTGACGGCTGGATGGCTGGTGTGGAGGACGGCTGGATGGCTGTGAAGGTTGACGGCTGGATGGCTGGTGTGGAGGACGGCTGGATGGCTGTGGAGGTCGACGGCTGAATGGCTGGCGTGGTGGACGGTTGTGGGTTTGTCCAACCTTAAAGGTGAAAATCAGTTAAATGATCAAAATAATGTTATCTTGGTATCCGTGGTATAATTTTTAATTCTTAAATAAACTTTACAATGGTAAACAAATTACAATTTCAACTCATTAATGCAACTTATTTCACTAAGAGTGAAGTTATAGATGTCTTGTTTCATCATCCATTGTTGTGAATATTCTAATTTCAATCTGATGTGTATTCAACCACATTGGGTAGTTTTGTGTTAATCCATTTTCTTCTACATAATAAAAGGATATTACAAAGAATCATATGAAAACTAAAGTTACTCAAATAAAAATAGAAAAATAAAGTTGCACGAAACTGCTGAAAAAATATAGAGCTACATAGGTAGTTTGGATAAGTCCAAAATAATTAAATGATACTTCAAACTCTGGAAATAATGACTAATTTGAATGCACAAGTCCAATGACTAAACTGAGAAATAAATTGAAATTTTAAACTGTATCAGATAGAAGGTCTTACCAGAGATTACAATCCCAAACAAAACTTTCATCCTGTCAATACACTTCCCAGCATGATCTGCCAAATGCCACTTTGGGTGAATGATGTGCGTATGAACTGTTGAGGTCTTTTTTCCAGGTCGTGCAATGAACACCACAGCTTTGTGGCCCAATGTATGCAACTTTTCCACCTAAAAAGAAAATTAATGTCATATCATCAGTAATACATACGTGAAGTACTATTGCAAATGTCAAACACGTACCAAAATCCATGCCTCGTCCAGAACATGTGAGGTAGTTTTTTTTTTTTTTTTTGGTTTTCTAACCAACCCTCCTTTTCAGCTTTAAATTTGTCAAGTTTTTTGGCCAGCCTTTGTTTGGTTGGCTGGACTGCCTTGCATATTTTGCAAGTCTTTGCAGCAACACCAATCACTTCCTTGCAGCTGACACAACGTTTGGTGGTTGATCCTCTTGGCATCTTGACCTGTGGATAATAGGATATATATAAATAAATAAAGATATTTTCTTACAATAACCTAAACACTAAAAATGATGTAAAAGAAAAGACAAGTTCGATGATTTCATTTATCTTTTTGAATCTTATCATCTAGTAAAACAAACATACCTTTGCAGTTATTCTGGAGAAAAACCATTGAATTTGTATTACTCTCCAGCTTTAAAAAGACATAATATATAAGAGAAATAAACTTGACTACAAATTATTTTGGTGTTTAAATTTCAGCACAGCAAAAAAATGCATGGACGTAACCTTGCAGCTCACCTTAATGAATTTAAGAACATAAACCTAAAGATAACATACTCTTAGCTTTGTAATTTCATATTTTATTTGAAAGAGTTCATCCTTTACCAAATATATTTCATATTAAATTTGATATGATATGTAAAACATGCTATTAACTTTTAAATAAGTTACACCTGATTAAGTTATCTTGCTGAATTCACAACTAACGTTTTTACACTCTAGAATTATTGAAAAAACTGTTTTAAAAATTCCAAAAAACAATTCATCTTCACATTAACATTTACTTTATTTAGCAAGGTTCCACGGTGGTAGCCTACAAAGAGGAGATTAGTCAAAATGCAAAACGTTGTATTGTAATTAGTTGCTTTACAACTACAAAATGATGGACGATGTTTGAAAACAATGTAGTGTACATTTTAAAACAACTAGCTGTGGTGTAACAGATTAGTGGTAGGTTACGATATATTTGTTACTGACAAAAAGTCACCTATATTTTTCAAAATTACTACA
>NC_050527.1:20769121-20788893 GCF_002922805.2 Oryzias melastigma | reverse complement strand
GATATGTAAAACATGCTATTAACTTTTAAATAAGTTACACCTGATTAAGTTCTCTTGCTGAATTCACATCTAACGTTTTTACACTCTAGAATTATTGAAAAAAACTGTTTTAAAAATTCCAAAAAACAATTCATCTTCACATTAACATTTACTTTATTTAGTAAGGTTCCACGGTGGTAGCCTACAAAGAGGAGATTAGTCAAAATGCAAAACGTTGTATTGTAATTAGTTGCTTTATAACTACAAAATGATGGACGATGTTTGAAAAACAATGTAGTGTACATTTTAAAACAACTAGCTGCGGTGTAACAGATTAGTGGTAGGTTACGATATATTTGTTACTGACAAAAAGTCACCTATATTTTTCTAAATTACTACAAAAATCCTCAAAGTATCTTTTATTTACAAATACACAAAAACAAAACAAAACATGTATACTACGAAGTACATGGCAGTAATGTAAATCACCTATGCATTAGTTCAGTTTATGCCACCAGCGACGATAAATGACGCTGTTTAGTTAGCTAGCACGGATGGTAAGATGGCGGAACTAGAATATTAAGGAATGTCACTCAACTGTATAACTCCGCCTCATTTCCACAATAATCCAAATATGTTTAGAAACTAAGGTTTAAAAATGACAAAAGTAAAACAATGTCATTAACGTTAACTGTGATAAAATATATTGTTAGCGAGAGACAAATGAAACTGCTTTGCTTGACCGGGACCCTGTGACTACTTGTGGTCTAGTTTAAATATCAGTTTCGGGCTTAAAATCTTTAAGATTCCAGTCATGACCAGAGATAGTAATACATCATCTGTATGTATTTGAAAGCTCAAATACAGGTCATTTATTTTCAATGTCTTACCTTTGGGAGTCTTCTGTTTCCTGGCAAGTCTGTCCTTTAATTCGCGCGCGCGTTCATTACCGCAGTCGTTACCGCCCCTCCCCCTATTTTGAGCAAGCCCATGAACAAACGTGTCCCCTTTTCAGATACTTTTGTTCCACCTATAACTCAAAATTTGTGTGTGAATACGTTTATAGCCTGTCACATACAACTGTTAAATTGGTGAATATACAATACTGTCATCCAATAAGACCTGAAAATATTTTCACCACTGAAATAAAAAAAATCCATAGTTTTTCCTCTAAATACAAACAAAAATATTTAGAATACCAAGTACTTTATTGCACATTTATATCTATGGGCATCAAGGGGTTAATTATTTCTGATATAGGCCTAACCAATAGTTTATAATGCATTTCTGAGAGATAAGGCCTTAAAATCTATTGCAATTGTATGTTGACATTTACACTTCCAAAAAACATACAGTGTATAAATATTACCTTTAGTTACATTACAGAAATATATGCAAGAGCAAAAGGTGCTTAAAGATTCAAGAGATTCAAAGTGTTTGTCATTTGCACAGTAAGGAAACAATTTTCCCTGTACTATGAAATTTTAACTTTGCTGCTTACTTTGAATGCCACAAAAGTAACTTATTCAGCCTCATCATGAAGTACAGCCACTGATGAGCCCTCTTCACTAGCTGTGTGGGGTTGAGTAGGTGAGGTCCCGGCTGAGGTGGACCCCTTGTTATTTAAAGCTTCTAACCTTGTTCACTTCCAGACCCCGGATAAACAGCGGCTGAGGGCTCCTCTCCTTCCTCATGTCCACTATCATCTCCTTGGTATTATTTGTGTTGAGGGTGAGGTTGTTGTCCTCACACCAAGTCACCAGAGAAGCCACCTCTCTCCTGTAGGCTACCTCGTCCCCGCCAGTGATGCGTCTTATCACCGAGGTGTCATCTTCAAACTTCAGGATTGTTTTGTTTTGATGAGAGCCTGTACAGTAGTGGGTGAACAAGATGTAGATGAAAGGGACTGAGGACTTAGCCCTGTGGACTGCCAACATTGGTGATGCTGGCTGAGGTCCTGTTTTCACCGATGATGGGCTGTAGTGCAAGGGAGAACAGTTTGTGGGTGAGCTTGTGGAGAACAACCATTTTGAATGCAGAGATGCAGTCAATAAAGAACATCCTGATGTAGGAGACATTATTCTCCAGAAGTGAAAGAGATGCAGAGCTGCAGAAGCATCTGAGGTGAACCTTTTGGGCCAGTAGGCGTACTGCAGGGGGTCTAGTGTGTCTGGAATGCTGCTCTGAATGTGGGTCAGCAGCACTCTCTCGAAGCACTTCATAATGACTGGAGTGCTACTGGTCTCTAGTCATTCAGGCAGGTGGGAGAGGTTTTTTTTAGGGAGGGGGACAATGGTGGGGGTCTCAAAGCAGGAGACAATTCTCTGGCTGAGACGTTGAATATGGAGGTGAGGATGTATGTCAGCTCATTGGTACATGCTCTGAGGACTCAAAGATTTTGTGTGGTCCTTGCTTGATCCTTCCCATGACTTTTTATACCTGGGGTGGAGGCAGATGCAGCAGCAGCAGCAGGGCGCTGGCACTAGAGCCTTGGATTCGGACAACTCTGGTCTATTTGCTTCAGGGAGGACTCAGGGGATGCAGCTGATAGAAAGGCTAGCATGGTAGCCATCACCCCTCTCTAGAAAGGATGATTTATTCCATTGAATACATTTATATGAAAATTCAAACAAGCCTGAAAGATTACAGACACTAAATATTAAAATTTGTGATTGATGGCTTTAGTCCATTAGTATCGGCTTGTCAACTTTACCAATTAAAAATCTCAAACCCTTTTGTTCATTTTCCAGATATTTCCAAGCAATACCAGAGCTCATCTTATAGGATTTATTGGTTTAAGATCATCATCTCGACTTACGAGTGTTGAATAAATGCTGAAATATTAAAAAACCCAAAATTACTATTTTTTAAGTCAATCTGGTATATAAATATCTCAGGGGAGCAAATTTAAAGATCTCAGCCACCCAGTATCAGAGCAGAGGAATAAGCTGGTGATAAAGGCAGAATCTGTTGGCTGCTGCAGGCAGAAGTGGCAAGGAGCTGGATGTGGGTGGGTCTCCCAAAAAAATGAAGGTAGATGTGCAGCAGCACATAAAAAAAAAAAAGTTTTGGCTAGCAATACTACAAATTTCAAAATAGAATTTAAATTAAATATGTAACAAAAAAACAAAAAGGATGGCATAGTAAAACTAATTTTTAAAAATGAAGAGTAATACATGCAAAAAAAATCCAGTTTCATACAAGATAATTTATTGTTAAATTGTTTACTTATGTTCTTCAGAGGAACTACTGTCTATGCTTTCTTCTTCTGTGGCGTCATCCAAGCACAACGCCTGCGTTCCCAAAACTTGTTTGTAGGTCTTGCGAGCAGCATCCTGCTGAGCACAAAGCTCTGCCAGCCTTCTCTTCAGCAGACACTGTAGCCCATCTCGTCCTTCCTCTGTCAATGCATCCATGTTGCCTGACAATGACAAAGTAAATTAGAAAAAAAAAAAAGCATGCATTTAAATAAAGAAAAATTTAAAAAGGACAAACTTGGCTCAGTGATCCACTCGGAAATCTGAGAGGTAAGCTCTTGCATCATCCCAGCTGCACTTCTCAAGTACTCCCAATGCTGTTTAACTTCTCTAACAACGATGACCTCTTCCTCCTTCAGCCTTGTCAGCAGCATCACTTTGTCAAAAAGCTGTTTCTTCTGAACCATGTCGCCGTGACATTGAATTCAGCAGTTTCAAATACCTCTAGAATTGAATTTAGGCATTTACATGGGCTTCACTTCATTTAAAACCTTTGTTTTGATTCAAACAATGCACTTACATTCCCAAGGCCAGGAATAGTTGTCAACAGAAAAAAAGTGCATAAGCTGATGGCAATTTGTCGGATTCATCCAAATCAGCGTTTCTTTTTCTGATTGCATCCTCTAGGGCTCTTTTTTCAGGCGCAATCTTTTTTCGCAGTTGATGTCGCCGTTTGTTGCCATCTGTAAAATTTTAAAAACTTTTTTTTATTAAACTATCCAACTTCAGGACAAGCTAATAAAGATATTGCAAAAAGACATATCCCTCACCAGCCTTGCGGTACAGGTTGTATTTCCTTTGCTTTATGCTTAGATAGAGTCCCTCAATGGTCTTTGAGATCATTATGACCAGTTGGTTCTTGTAGAGAGAAAAGACATAATTAAAATTCTTGTAGAAAAAAAAAAGAAAAAAAAAAAACATTTTTGGACCATGTTTTTTTTTTTTTTTTTTTTTTTTTTTTTAGAGTGGAAGTTAAGAGGGCTCCCACTTTCATGTGTTCTTAATTGTCATGTCAGTAGCATTGTAGAGTTAGGTTTTTAGGGTGCACACAAGCCAACCGCAATACTTTCAACAAATCTGCCAGCCCTCAGAGTTGATTGCGCAAATCGTAATATTACATTGGCCAGATCAAGGAAACCTAGGAGCTGAAGCCATCAGAAATTGTCCACTTTGGCTTTCTGTAGGGCCTGGTTGAGGAATGCAGCACGCACTTCTATACAACATAGCACCTTAAGCGGGCTCTGACCCCTTCAGACAGGAACCCTAAGCCTCACATGCAGCCGAGCTGGAAGAGGCTCTGAGTGCTCAATGTTGTTTTAACATTGATATAAAGTGACGCACATAAAGGATGTTTGTCTGCTCTGCTAAATCAAGAGATGTACTTAACGTTAAGAATAATCCTGGGCTGTGCAAATCTTTTTATCCTTTTTTTATTTTTGATGCCCCGCGATCTACTCACAAGATTCGATTGAGATGATCACCCTTGCTTGAAAATCAGTGTGTGCCTCATTTATCCATCTTTAATTTTCAAAGTACCTGCAGCCCACTCTTTGACATCAGACACCCATTGCTGGACCATATCTTCTTGTGTAGATAGATCTTGAGTCAGCTTTCCAAGATCTGCCGAAGCTTCAGAAATCCTCTGTACAGTCTGTCAAAAACAAAGCAATAAAATCATAAGAGAAAGAAGTCCGAGCATCATAGACAAGCAAATATTAAGTTTTTACCTTGATATATCTTTTGGCCAGTGTCAGGTCCAGCTTTTCCACCTTCCGCTTGTTCCATCCAATGGCCTGGATGGTAAGCATGTCTGTGCGTACTTCAAGTAAAATGTATTATTAACTCAGCAAAAACAAAAAAACAATTTAAATGAATCTATAATATATTTACCAGCTTTGGACATGTACTTAGAACAGATAGCTGCCCGGGAGAGGAAGCTGTTCACTTGCTCAACCTCCTCCCCTATGGTCGCTCCTGCTCCGTCCTGGTTTCGTCCACCCCATTGCAACTGCAACAAATGTGATTCGTGATTGTTAGCATGAGGTTTAAGATAAAAAAAAAATAAATTACAGTGCAAAAAAGTTGCAAAGATCACCTAATTGATAGGAAGGGACGCATTGCCAACAAGTCCTGCAATTCAGGGCAGTGGCGCACAACCCTCTGCAAATACGGCCAATATTTGCATATCACATCAGAGCAGAAAAACTCGACATTCTTTGTGGTTAGTACTTTTTGAATATAAAGTGGATAGGCAAAAATTTCTCCACGGAACATATTGAGGGCCTTCAACAAAATCCCGTGGCGGCACACAGCAACCTCTACACCTTCCTCATCTACTTTGCTGGCAGATTTGTGAGAGGTTTCTCGTGCTGCAAGCCACTCGGCTGTGCCACATCTTCCCTTTCCGGGATTCTATTAGAGATTAGAAAACAAAAACGATATACGGAATTGATTGTTGTACTTGAAAAATTATGCAGCATTTTTGAAGAGGAAATTAATTTGAAAAAAGAAATAGACTTTACATGTTGTGTCGATTCATGGATGTAGTCCACAAAGGAGGCCACCTCAGCATCTTTTGCCGTAAAGACTCCGTCAAAAAACCCATCAGGTCTGATTGAATCAAAATGCAAATTGTTACATATCTTAATAGACAATTCACAAGAACATTAAAAATGAATGTTTACCCATACCCTGGTTGGCTTCTGAAGCAGTAAAGCTTGCGGTTCCCATCCACAGCCACAGCCAACATGGAGGGTGTGCATACTGGGCAATCAAAGTGATGCACCTGGGAAAGCTTCTCCACTTCAAATTTTGCATAGCACCATTCCAGAAAAGATGTCTGTATAGTGTCGCAGCAGATTTTACCACTCTGGATTAAAAAACAAACCAAAAATTAAGATATCAAAGTCAATGTAAAACTTGTTGTTGCTTCAATTGGATAACTTACTCGTCCAAAAACTTTAGTGCGCTGTTCAAGCATGCCAATAAAAGCATGCCGTGACATTGCTGGTGCAGTAATTTTAAGATCTTCGTACGAAGTGAACAGATCCATGGTGTGCACAGTCTCAAAATTTACCGTGGCCGGCCAGTATCCACTGTCCACCAAATCACCAATGCCAACATCCAGAATTTTTCCACATGAACAACTGACTGTTGGAAGGGACAAGTTGTATTGTCCTTTAAAAGAAATAAATCCAATTATATTATTACTTTGTAAGAATTAAGGTAAGAGAAAAAAAAAAAAAAAAGTACCATTCATTCCTATCAGAATCACTTGTTTTCCAGCTGAAACTTCTGTATGACCAGTTAAGCAGTCACAGCGTGGAAGGGCGACAGGCAAAAGGCACGCTAGAAAAGTAGACAAAGTAAAACAAGTTAAAACGTTCCAAAACGCTTATTGCGACAGTTTTATTTCCCAAAAGACTATTTCAAGATTTCAAATTTTTACCAAATTTAAAAGGCTTATATGATCTTAATTAAAATAAGTACCTCTTTCCTGGTAGGTGTAAGGAGCAGGCGGAGGCGTTTGGATCCTTTTGCAGAGGTTTTTAATAGCAAACACAAACAGGCAGGGGCAAGGCAAGACGTGGTCAAACAGGCAGGAGTCAAGGCACAGGAACAGCTAGAAGAATAACCACTTGGAATTAATGTAGAATCAAGACCTCGCACTGAGCAGAGCTCAGTGACTGTTTAAATATTGTTTGTAGTGATGACAAGATGAGGAACAGCTGGGAGAGCCTGGGAGGAGGAAGCAGGGGCTGATGGGAACTTGAGTGTGAAGAAGCACAGTGTCAATACTCAGGTGAGGACTCCCTCTGGTGGTCAAACGGGGACATGGCAGCCTGAGTCCTGACAGAGCCCCCCTCCTGCGAGCGGCTCCGGAAGCGAGGAAACACTCTGCGACGAGGCCTGCCACGTGGGCGCGGAGCTGGTTTCGACGGGAATCGGCGATGGAAGTCCGTGATGAGAGAGGGGTCCAGAATGTCGTTGGAACGGACCCATGAACGCTCTTCTGGTCCGTACCCCTCCCAATCCACCAAGTACTGCAGCTGCCCCCTTCGGCACCGGGAATCCAGTAGCTCCTTGACCAGGTAAGCTGTATCGTCACCCACGATCAAAGGGGGAGAGACCCCGTCAGATGTTCCTGACCCTGCGTCACCGGGGCCGACGGCAAGTTTCAGCAGAGAGATGTGGAATGTTGGGGAGACACGGTACTGGGACGGCAATATGACACAGGTGTTATTTGTTTGATGATCTCAAACAGACCCACGTACCTGGGACTTAGTTTTTTGCATGGAAGTCTTAATTTGAGATCGCGGGTGGACAACCAGACCCATTGTCCGGGAGCTAGACTGGGACCCTCCTGACGATGACGATCCGCTTGCTCAGTGGTTCTTCGCACAGCGTGACGGAGCTGAACATGTGCAGCATCCCATGTCTCCTCACATCGTTGAAACCAATAATCTATAGACTGTAGTTCAGATGGAGTTCCGGACCAGGGGAAGAAGGGAGGTTGAACACCCAGCACACATTGAAATGGTGACAGTCCTGTGGAAGCCTTTTTGAGAGAATTTTGAGCATACTCAGCTCAGACCAGGAAACGACTCCAGTCCTCTTGATGATTGTGGCAGTAAGACCGCAGGAACCGGATAATTTCCTGATTTAGCCGTTCCACTTGACCATTGGATTGAGGGTGATAACCAGAAGTGAGGCTGACGTTGATTCCCAGACCTTTGCACAGTGCATGCCAGACCCGAGAGGTGAACTGGGGACCACGGTCAAACACGATGTCTTCTGGAAGACCATAGTGCCTGAAAACATGTTGCACCAGCTGCTCTGCGGTCTCCAAGGCAGTGGGTAGTTTGGGCAATGGGATGAGTCTGCAGGATTTAGAGAAACGATCGACAGTTAGGACGGTGGTGTTACCTTGAGATCGTGGTAAATCAGTTACAAAGTCCACAGCGATGTGTGTCCAGGGACGTCGAGGAATCGGAAGGGGTTGCAAGAGGCCAGCCGGACGTTGCCTGGGTACTTTTGCCATTTGACAGGTGGCACATCGGACGACGAACTGGACAACGTCAGCCTGCAAGGTAGGCCACCAAAAACTGGTTGCAATGAGTGACTATGTGGTTGCAACACCTGGGTGTCCGGCAGCCGGAGTATCATGCACGAGATGCAGAACCTGCTGACGATGGGATGGAGGCACGTACACTTTGTTAGGAGGACAAGATGTTGGAGGTGGATGACTGGCATTGATGTTGGCCAACTCTGTCATGATGTCCCACTGTACTGGAGCTAGGACCAAGGAGGAGGGAATTATGGATTCTGCTGGGCTGCATTTGTACAGATTGGTGTCATGGATGCGAGAGAGAGCGTCAGCCTTGCCGTTCTTGGATCCAGGACGATATGCAATCTGGAAATTGAAGCGGGAGAAGAACAACGACCAACGGGCTTGACGGGGATTAAGTCGTTTGGCGGACTTTATGTACTCAAGGTTTCGGTGGTCAGTGAACACCAGGAAAGGGTGAGCAGCTCCTTCCAGCCAGTGCCGCCATTCTGTGAAGGCCTCCTTCATGGCAAGCAGCTCACGGTCGCCCACATCGTAGTTCCGTTCAGCGCTGTTGAGCTTGCGGGAGAAGTAGGCACACGGGTACATCTTTGCAGGCAGGCCTTGACGTTGGGACAGCACTGCTCCAACACCTGTGCTGGACGCGTCAACCTCCACAATGAATTGAATGTTGGGGTCTGGGTGGTGGAGAATGGGCGCTTGTGTGAACCGCTCTTTTAATAAACTGAATGCCTGTGATGCTGCGGCTGTCCACTGCAACTGACGCGGCCCTCCCTTGAGCAGTGAGGTTAAAGGAGCAGCCACCGTGCTGAAACCCCGAATAAAACGTCTTTAGAAATTTGCAAACCCCAGGAAGCGTTGAAGGTCTTTTACTGAGGTGGGTTGTGGCCACTTGGTTACTGCCTCCACCTTGCCCTGGTCCATGGCTATTCCCTGTGCGCTGATGATATAGCCAAGAAATGAGATTGTGGTTTGATGGAACTCACACTTCTCACCTTTGGCATACAAGTTGTTCTGAATCAGTCGCTGCAGGACCTGCCGGACGTGGATGACATGTTCTTCAAATGTTGGAGAGTAGACCAGGATGTTGTCAATGTAAACAATGACATGGTGGTGGAGCATGTCTCTGAAGACGTCGTTTACGAAGGCCTGAAACTCAGATGGGGCGTTACAGAGTCCAAAGGGCATGACTAAATATTCATAGTGGCCTGTGGTGGTCGAGAATGCCGTCTTCCATTCATCGCCTTCACGGATGCGAATCAGGTTGTAAGCACTGTGCAGGTCCAGCTTGGTGAAATAACGGGCCTGGCGCAGTTGCTCTAGAGCTGAGGGGACTAATGGTAAAGGGTAGCGGTACTTGATTGTGACCTCATTCAGGTTGCGATAATCTATGCATGGTCGTAATCCACCATTCTTCTTTACGAAGAAAAACCCAGCGGATGCAGGAGATGTAGAAGGTCGAATGAACCCCTTTTTCAGCTCCTCCTGAATGTAGGCCTGCATTGCCTCAGTCTCTGGTTGTGACAAGGGGAACACTCTGCCCTTTGCTGGTGTGGAACCAGGCAATAGATCAATAGCGCAGTCATAGGGTCTATGAGGAGGCAGCTGCGTGGCATGTTGCTTGTTGAAAGCCTCTTGCAGGTCCTGATATTGAGGAGGCAAGTAGTCATGGCTCGAGGAGGGGTCAGGCACATTGATCATAGTTGAAGCGATCTGCTGTATTCGACACTCTCCTGTAGTGTCGTTCTGTTGTATCCTGGTTTGGACACATCGTTGTCGGCAGAAGGTTGAAGTAAAGGAGACTTCACTGGTTGACCAGACGATGGTTGGGTCATGTATCTCAAGCCAGGGAAGACCCAAGATTATGGCACATCGGGGAGAGTCGATGGTGAAGAATCTGATGGTTTCTTGGTGGTTACTCAGGTAGTGAGATGTACTTCCGGGGTACGGAACTGGCCCGTCCTGAACCCAGTGGGCGACCATCTAGGGCAGAAACTGCTACCCGCGGCTCGCAGGTGAGCAGTGGAATAGAGTTATTATGTGCAAATGTCAAGTCAATGAAATTACCAGCTGCCCCTGAAGCGATTATGGCCATGGTTTTAATAGACCTTTTATTGATATGTAGGCTCATGGGTATTTCAAAAGTAAGGAAGTTCTCACTCACCGGCCCCCCCGAACACCGTGGTGGACGTTCGGGGCATGAAGCACGCAGGTGGCCTGGCTGTCCACAGTAGAGGCACAGATTCTCACGCAGGCGTCTCTCACGTTCAGTCGCCGTCAGCTGGGTAGAGCCAAGATTCATGGGTTTCAGGTTGGGAGTTCGTTGCGGATGAAGCTGCCCTGGATGTGGCAGTGAAACCCATGGAGTGGTGATTTGTGGATGCCGGGAACAGAACAGGTGGTCTAAACGTATAGCCAGCGAGATGAGTGCTTCTAAATCCAACAGGCAGGAGTCAAGGCACAGGAACAGCTAGAAGAATAAACACTTGGAATTAATGTAGAATCAAGACCTCGCACTGAGCAGAGCTCAGTGACGGTTTAAATATTGTTTGTAGTGATGACAAGATGAGGAACAGCTGGGAGAGCCTGGGAGGAGGAAGCAGGGGCTGATGGGAACTTGAGTGTGAAGAAGCACAGTGTCAATACTCAGGTGAGGACTCCCTCTGGTGGTCAAACGGGGACATGGCAGCCTGAGTCCTGACAGTAGGTGAAATTCCCTCCGTCTTTCTTGACAAATGTAGTTGGTGGAAGAGGCCTGTAAAACCCCTCCACCACAGCAGATCGATTGTGAAGAACCATGCTGTCATGTATTGTTAGATCACATGACGCACAATGAAGCGGCCTTGGCAAACAGTCATGACACACTATTACTGCAGCCTCAGAACGACAGTAATGGCAAAGCCCCCTTTTTGGCTTCTCAGATAGCAACATCTGATTCACCATAAAAGGTCTGAAGACGGTCCACTTTTCCAAGGAAGAGGCTTTTCTTGTTGTCCAATCTGATGGAGCTGGTTCCTCAACAGGCCTCAAAAGGTCTTGCACTTCTTTGATAAGGCATCCTATTTAGGGGTTTAGTATAAATAAAAATGTAATATGCAGCTGGACCAACTCTGTCTCTGATACTGTACATCTTACTGCTATCAAAAGATTTTTTTTGCTTGCAACTTCTAAATAAACGTTCTGAGTACAACTGTAACAATTCCTTACCTATATCTGGAGTGCAAGTTCCAGGTACGTCCTGCTGTCCACTTGTTGATGGCATGCATGGCTGTTCCATTGATTGAGTTGCAGCCATAGTTGAAGTTTCTGAATTTAGTAAATAAATATTTTGGTTAATAAATAAAATGACAATGAATTTGAAAATTAAGAATTAGACTGCACAAATACTAGTCTTTGACTGCCATGGTTGTCTAGCAACAAATGTATGCCTTTGAATACTGCGCTACTATTAAGAGAATTTTTGTTTTAACTAGATTACTTAAAATATTGATACATTGCGATAAGATTAATAACACTGTGAGGGAAATTACATTTAAAGCCATTTCAATACAACCAGTAGTAAAAGAGTATTACCGATACTGTATAAAATGTCCAACCTAAATAAAGTAATCCTATTTTCTTGTTATACAAGTGATAATTAGTCATGTGAGAAAGTTTAGTGACTTTAACTTTAACATATTCAGAGCTATTGAACATTTTTAACCAAATGTGATTGTCCTCATTTAAAATTCTTTATAAATTATTACTTCGTTTTAACATAAAATTTGATGAGTGTTCATGAATAGCTGATATCATTATTTGTTTTTAATGTATTAGTTTTATTTATTTATTTTTAAGATTATGTGCTTCTTTTAAAGTTCTTGAGACATCAAATTTTCGGTTTCATTAGTAGTTACAGTAGTTAACTTTTCTAACTGTTATTTCTCTGTCAGATAAATAAAACAGGCATATCAAAGAACAGCTGGGGTCCTAAGGAGTTAAATCACGGCGCTAGCATGTAGCAATTAGCAGCTGCTGTTTAGCAATCTGTCTGCAGCACGAAGAGCTTAAAATTAAAAAGAAACAATACTCTGTCTTTTTATGTTGAAATGCCTTCAGAGTAAGGATGTCCCGATCAGATTTTTTTTGGCCCGATCCAAATCCGAGTCATTGGATTTTGGAGATTTTGTGGATTTGCCGATACTGAGTCCCGATCCGATACTTTTGTAACACATTTAAAACATTAACAAATTGAATAAACAGATTTGTCTCTTATTTATATTTCATTAACATTATTTTATCATTAGAAAACTTAAATAAAACACTTCAGTGAGGTAGCTTTAATAAACAAGTAAAAATAAAGCAAATATAAGCTTGAAAAAATAAATCGTATTTTCTTGTTCTATAAGTGATAATTAGTCATGTGAGAAAGTTTAGTGACTCTAACCTATCAGAGGAGTTAATTTTCTTAACTTTTATTCCTCTTTCAGATAAATAAAACAGGCATATCAGAGGACAGCTCGGGTCCTAAGGAGTTGTATCACGCCGCTAGCATGTAGCAGTTAGCATCTGCCGGTTAGCCATTTGTCTATTTGGAGCTCGAAGAGCTTAACATTAAAAAGAAGCCAAACTCTGTCTTTTTCTGTTGAAATGCCTTCAGAGGTTGTTGTTTAGAGACACTAGCTGTCAATTTAAAGCGTTTTCAAAAAAGTTATTGATCCATCCTGAATACGTGATCGGCTAGCTGGCTAACTTTACATCAGTCCTCTGCTTGAACTGTTGCTGTTTTCTGCTGCGTTTTCCGGGAATAGCATTTTGTGATCTGTTCATGACATGCAGACGTCTAGTGGAGTATTTATCCGGAATAATAAGATTGAAATATAAAGCGCTGATCATAACAAGAATAAATGAAATATCCGATCCTGATCGGACAACGGAGCCCGATTCCGATCGAGTCTTCAAACACGTGATCTGGCCCGATTTCCAATCACGTGATTGGATCGGGACATCCCTACTTTAGAGGTTGTTGTTTGTGTTGGTCCGGCTCCCCAACCCCGACACAACCCCCCACAATGTTGGGCCTGAGGCCTAGCCTCGTGCAGCCATATTGTCTGCAACTATTTCCTTTTCCGTTGTTTCAAAGGTGCAACAGATACTGTAAACAGGTTTCCTCACTTTTTGATGATATAGGTTTGTGCCGCTGTCCCGTTCAATGTCGTTTAGGTAAAGGATGTCCTTCTTTGTCCTTTTTGTGCCAAACAAAAGACACCGGACTTTGTTCCGACGGTTCTCCATGCTGTATACATTTAACAACAAAGTACAAATATCAAACACAGTCAACAGTTATCTGATACAACAAGCCACTGTCGAAATTCGACAATGCCATAAAATATACCCTACCTTGAATTCTTCCGAAAGCGTGAATAAGCGTGAATAAACAAAGCGTCGTCCACGTCGTCTCCTACCGGATCCATTGCGGTCAATTTGCAATGTATCTAAAATCTCCAGGTGGATTAAATAGGTAATGGGCGTCACATTCAGTTAGGCAAGAAAAAAAAAAAGGAGAGAGAGAGAGGGGGGGGGTGCGTGTCGTTTGGACTGGCTTTTCCCCCCTCCCATTTAAACATTTAGGATGATTCTTTCTTTTCAGCTAAACCTTATTGACGTTTTAAAAACTCATTGTAATTTTTGTCGCTGTAAAATAAATAAAGGCAACAATGATTTCCCTTATTCTGATGAGGTTCAGCAAAAAAGATTTATGGGTAGTCACGTGCATAATTACTGTGAATTGTTAAATTCCCTTTAAACAATTAATTATTTTAATATTATGCTCTGGTTTGTGAAATGTAATGTTCTTTTCTTTAGACGAGCTATTTTTGAATCAAAGTAAGGTATTGCGATTTAACGCGTTTAAAACGTGACGCAACAGCAGCTTCCTTCCGGTCCACCGTCAGCGTCCTTTGTTACTGCCATAGCAACGTTTAAAAAAATGAATACATAAACTATACAGCGTTGAACAAAGCAGACTGTCTCTGGCAAGAAAAAACATCGAAACAGGGCCTGGTTGTATCATTTTTTGGATTACAGACGATGGGAAGTCTCAAAGATACATGAAAAAACCACAGCCACACAGTTTGGAGTTATTCTCTCCGTTTGATTGTTTTTATTTTATTTATTTATTTATTTTTTGGACATATATCGGAAACAAGAAACAAGAAGAAGTGTGCACAGTTTATTATGACGAGTTGCAGTGGGATGCTGCAGCCAAAATTATTGTTATCAACGTGTTTGTGCTGGCGGAGAAAATAAACAACTGAAGAAGAAAAATATTTGTAGTAGGTTTGTAGTCTTTGGCAGACCGTGAAAGGGATTTCCCGGAAATGATGTATGTCGAGTAAGCCGAGCCCTGGCTCAATCAATGCGTTTAGTTTTATTTTATATATATATATATATATATTATATCTCTTCCGTTGTCTTATCTATGTTCATGTCTACAATGAAGCTTTTTTTTAAAGAAAATGTATATATAGATTTCCTTAGTCAAAATATGGCTATGGTTGTGACGGACGTAAACGTTGCTATTTTACAAATTCAGAGCCTGTTTGCAGAAATGTTGAACGAAACAAATAAACTGCAAGCTGCATGTCGACACCGAAGGTATATTATGATAGTAAAGGGTATGTTTCTCGCTAGAAATGTCATAAAAATAAAGAATTGTCGTCAAAATATCCTATTTTGTTGTTTTTTTTCAGTGAAAAAAGAGTGAATATCCGCCATATTTTCTATTCACGGCAGGCTGCAACTCAAAGGTCACGTGATCAGGAGTGGCCCCCATAGAGAATGCATGAGAAAAAGAAACGTAGCAATTCCACAATTTAAACCCCGTTTTTGTGAAACTGCTACGTTTTTCCCTGTGGACAAACGTAGGTACTGCACGTTTTAGAAGGAGACTGGGTTGGGATTTAAACCCATTCCCTTCTGATGAAAATAAAATCTGTTATCGCAAAAGATTTGTTCATGGATGGATTTTTCAAATTTTTTAAACAGGAATCAAGAGTTCTGTTGTAACAACCTGTTGCTTTGGTGCATTGATGACTACAAAAAGAGATTTCTGCTTGTATCGTCTGCCACAAAGAAAGAGTTTGGGCTGTTTTAATATATAGTTTAGTATTTAGAAAACTAAGCTTCAATAATTAATTAAAGAAAAGTGACAAAAATGCACATAATAAACAATTAAAAGACAAATAACAAGAACAAATAGCTAAACAGAATATTAAATTAAGTAAATAAAAAAGGATCAAAAATACATAAAATATGCATTTTTAAAACACAAAAACCTGAACCAAGTATAAACTTTAAAGCAAATAAATAAAAATGACTCAACGTAAGTAATACATAAATAATATGTTATAAAAAGATCAGAAAGAGATGGATAAGCAGATAGACATTTGATCCGGATGTCAGCTGGATGAGGAAGTGAAGATCTTCATGGACAGAACTTCCTCCAAAATCCTGATTCTTTCTCCTTCCAGTTCACCAAAGACTCTTTTAGCTAATTCTCCAATGTTTATTGACTGTGATCAATACATTCAATCATTGGTTTCTCAGAGTTCTTGATAAAATAATCAAAGCTAACATCAAAATGCTCTTTCATTGATTTACAATCCTTTCCAACTGCGGTCAAATGAGCCGCCGTTCACATTTCCGTGGTCACATCAAGAAGCTCCGTGGAGTCTGGTGGAGATTTTCCAGCGTTCTCAGTCCTGCTACCGTAAGTATTGGATGAAACTCACACCAAAAATCCAGTGATGCTGATTTGACCACAGAAATGTGAACGGCGGCTCATTTGACTGCAGTCAATGTGAAGATACCATCTTCTCTTCTCCAGAACCTGAACTAGACACTAGGAACAGATGAGGGTTCAGTGCAGAGATTTAAAAGGAGAAATACTCGGACATGCAAAAACAAAATGATTTCTTATTACATGTGTTCTCTTTCAGAAGAAAAATGCCACATATACATGTTAAAAACTCTTAAAACATGATTTTCATTGGAGAAGGACATTTTAGGGGCTTGGGAGGATTTACCTCCAACCTCCTAGTATACCCAAACTTGCCCCCCCCTGATATTCTGTTTGCACCCCCAACAGGGGCTGGCTAGATCTGGCCCTGGTAGAGCAGCGTCGGGTTGCTCCACTCACCTTGTTTGATTACGAGATAAAGTACCGGCCTGGAAAAACCAACGCAGATGCCCTGTCAAGGATCCCTACCACCTCTGCAACTGCAAGGGATCCTGAGGGTGAGACCACAGCCCCCTGCTCAGCACCCGTCATCTTGACCCCAGAAGATGAAAACGAGTGGGCTAGTAGCGACCGGAATCAAGGGCAAGTGCAAGACTCTGACATACGACCAATCAAGAGGTATGTGGATGCAGGTATAACGCCCACAAAACAAGAACGTCAAGCGTTTTCCACAAAAAAAATCCTCCAGCAATGGAGAAAACTGCAGGTCATCAACAACATACTTTTCAGAAATGTTTTAGACCAGCATGAACATGACCCTCATCCGCAGAAAGTTCTGGAGACTGAGGTACAGGCATTCCACAAACATTGTGTCGTTTAAAACTGCAGAAGGGAAGGGGACACTTAGAGCCCCCCCTACAACCTATTTTAACTCCATATCCCTTAGAAATCATGGACCTGGATTTTTTTACCCCACTAATTATGTAACGCAAAACATTCATGGCTGCAGTCTGTCTGGCAGCAGCACTTTCTGAGCTAGGTGTCGCAGTTTGTTCGTCAGACGCATCGCGTCAACCAATCAGGGACTCTGCTTTGGGCAGAGTCACGTTTTCAGTGACTCAATCAGCGGGTAGAACACAAATCCTAAATGGATGCAAAGGTTCTCATCCTGAACTTCCATCCATTATATTAAGCCGTTAGGGCCGTGGGGTTGCCGTAGACTGTCCCGGCTATTGTTGGATGAAGGTGGGATACACCCTGGACAGGTCACCAGCCTGTCACAGGGCCCATGGGGCTGATCAAGCTGGAATTAGGTGGTGGTGCTCTTTCACCTCTCATTGAGACAATAATAATAGATCCTTTAGTTCGATTCTTATTTTTGTTTTTCCCCTCTTGGACTACAGAAAATCATCAAACAGGGTCAAAGAACCATGGAAGTAGCAGCAGAAAGCGCTGCCATACAGACACACCCCTTGCCACAGAAAGGAAGCTCACCGTACAGAGAAATCTCCCATGAATCCAGATTAGTGCTGCCACAAATGATTATTTTAATAGTTGACTAACAGTGACCACTGATTATTTTGTCCAATTAGTCGACTAAACGGTCATGGTTAAACTGGATGTAAAGCACACATCTTAATCATCATTAGCTATAAAACTTGTGTGTTGAAACTATATGCTAACTAAAATTAAAGACAATAGTTTATTAAACCTTTAATGAATCATGCAGCTTCTTTCCTTCATTAGTTTCTTGTCAACAAAGTCGTGACTAATCGACTATTTGTGGCAGCCCATCTTAGCCATCATTAGCTTTAAACCAACTAAAAACTAGATATATAGCATTACCTGCAATATCCATCCATCCATCTTCTTAACCGCTTCATCCCTTTCGGGGTTGCGGGGTGCCGGAGCCTTACCCGGCTGCTGATGGGCGAAGGCGGAGTACACCCTGGACAGGTCGCCAGTCCGTCTCAGGGCTTACCTGCAATAATGCTAGAGTAAATGCTGTAAGCTGAATCTGGCCGCTGAAGATGCTAGTGATGATAGCTGAAGACGCTCAAGTTGATAGCTGAAATTGCTGAAGCTAACAGCTGAAAACACTGAAGGTGATAGCCAGCTAAAATATTAGCTAAATGCTAATTTTGCCTAAAAAAAATTTTAAAAAAGCCTAAGTTAGCCAAAACAGCAAGCACATAGCTGAAATATTAACTAAACTCCAAAACAGCCTAAAAAACAAAAAAGCCTAAATTAGCCAAAATAGCTAGTATGTAGCTGAAATATTAGCTAAATTCCAAAATAGCCTAAAAATCCTTTAATAAATGCCAATATAGTCAAAAAAGCTAGCATAATGCCATTATAACTTTCAACTTTACTACACTCTGACTCCATAAAATATAAAGTAATGACTAATCACCTTTTAAATTAGTCGACTATTTTAATAGTCGATCAGTCGATTAATTGTGGCAGCCTTAACACAGATGTGAAAACGTGATTACTGATGTCTCTGTGTAGAGCTTTTTAAAATATATAAATCTGATTTCTAAACATCCTCCCTGTCTTCCTGCCTTTCATGCATTAGAGAGATAGAGACTGACAGCGCTCCCTGTAGCGAACACATTTGGTAGTAGCTCCTCCCTCAGACATTTATGGAATAAAGGCATCGAACACAGAGTATTAACAGTTGTTGAAAGAGAGGTGTCCGATTCAAATTTCCTGCCAGTTTCAATGTTAGGTCAATGGTACAGACACGATCTGAGGTTCTTTGGCAAAATATTATTAATGGGCACTGCGCGACGGTCTGGTCCCCAATTTGAGCAGCATCAGATAGAGGCTGAAACACAACAGAAGCTGGCTGTCATTCAGATGCAGCTGCTGCAGTAGGAGCAGGGGTGGCCTTACCATTAGGCAAAGGTAGGCAATTGTCTGGGGCCACCAGCAGGGTGGGGGCTCAGAGCTTAACTCTTACAAAGAAGTGTCTACAAAAATGTTCACACCCATCAAGTGATCAAGTGTTTCACCCTCCCTTGTCCCTCCACAGGATTTGGAATATTGCAATCAACAGCAAGTTAGCAGAACATTCAGCTTTCCCAGATTGGGCCGTTTTAGAGCGGCAGGGGGAAGATCCAGGAGGTGATTCAGGCTGATGGTGCGTGGCGTGATCAAAGATAGTTCATTTGGTGTAGCAGAGACAGTGAGGATATTCAGACCCAGGTCTGCGCGTGAATGATGAACCTGGAGACAGATTTCTGAGGTGAGCTGTAGCAAAACTTAGTGACTTAACGCTAAACATATAACTAGAGAGAGGCCAGGATACTGCACCAGGGAAGGTAACGAACTGGCAAAGAATGCTGGGGAAGGCTCCTCTTAAGTAGTAGACAGGACATGAGGTGATGAGTGCAGACCGCTGGGTCCAATCAGGAGGTGGAGCAGGAGCACAGGTGCACCATGACACATTTTATGTTAATCCACTGCATATTTTTTTTCAGTACAACTAAATGTGCCTTGAGAAAAAAAAAAAGAAAGAAAACTGAAACAAAAAAAGGAAAAAACCTTCCAATCAGGAGCCATTTCCCTTTAGTCAACCAGCCTTTTCCCTAAACAAGTTGGAGTAAACAAGTTAACATATCACTGATTCATTTTACCAAGTCACTATAGTAAAGATTCAAAAGCAGCATTAGTCAATCAGTACATGTTTACACTGATTACATCATCAGCCTTTTAGCTATGATGTCATCATTCTTTTGTCTAT
>NC_050527.1:20764607-20765423 GCF_002922805.2 Oryzias melastigma | reverse complement strand
AGGTGCCTCGACGGCCCAAAATTCGGTCATTAAACTTGGCTTTTGGGACATAAAACGTCACCTCTCTTGGAGGGAAGGAGCCTGCACTCGTGTAGGAAGTTGAGAGGCTCCAGCTAGATCGTTGGATTCACCTCAATGCACAGCCTTTCTTCTGAAACTTAGTCCCCTGAGAGAAGATGGACTCTATCGTTCTGGAGTTGCACAGGTAGAGGTGTTGGGCCGATGTGGCCTAACACGTGAACCCCCAGCACCGGAGTGTTGGAGTTCACCCCAGTGGACAAGAAGGTTAGGTCCCTTCACTTTCAGGTGGGGACAAGTTTCTGACTGGTTTTGGCCTATGGGCCGAACAGCAGCTTGAAGCACCCAGGCTTACTGGAATGTGCCTCAACGTGGGACTCCATTGTCCTCCTGGAAAACTTCAATGCCAATATGGGCAATGACAGCTGGACCTCAAGGGGTGTGACTCGAAGTAATGGCCTCCCTGATCTGAGCCCGAGCAGTGTTCTGTTCTTGGACTTCAGTGCTTGTCATTTTTTGTCCATAATGAACACCATATTTTTGAACAAGGGTGTCTAAGGATACATTTGGCATCAGGTCACCCTAGGCTGTAGATCAACTTTGTAGATTTTTGAGCTGACCTTAGGCTGTGTGTCTTGGACACTCAGATAAAGAGAGGGACAGAGTTGACCACTAATCAGTACCTGGTGGTAAGTAGGATTTACTGGCAGTTATTGTGCGGATCTGCTGGGACCATCTGGCTAAGCCCTCCGTCAGGAAGGTATTTAACTCCAGGTATTTAAAACCAGTACTGAGGCA
>NC_050527.1:20754014-20764532 GCF_002922805.2 Oryzias melastigma | reverse complement strand
GTGGGGTTTCCGTAGTGTGACGTCATCACTAGTCGCAGGACCCCGAGCCGTTCTGACACCCCGAGTAGATGTGGTACCTACACCGGCCATCTGAGTGAACTGTGTCCCAGGCTGTTGTGGAGGCAAAAACTTGGTCCTAGGAGAAGTTTGCTACAGCCATAGGGTAAATGGTGTATACTTTTCATCTTCTTCTTAACCGTTTTGTCCCTTTCGGGGTCACTTGGCTGCCGAAGCCCAACCCCATTGCTGATGGGTAAAGGCAGGATACACCCTTGACAAGTCACAAGTCTGTCGCAGGGTGTAAATCATAAACCCATTTACACTTACACTTAAGGACAATTTATAGTAACCAGTTAACCTATGAAACATATTTTTGGAGAGTGGGAGGAAGCTGGAGTCCCCAGAGAGAACCAACACATGCATGGAGAGAATATGCAAACTCTACGCAGAAAAGTCCTCCCTTGGTGATTCTTTTTCAGGTCCCCCAGCCAGGACTTGATCCAAGGATCTTCTTGCTGAGAGGCACCACTGTGCAGACTATGGCAGTCTGTACAGTTGACCATTTAGATCAGGGGTCTCAATCTCGCTGCCCCCAGGATGATAATTTGTGGCCCCCGTCCTTATATTAAAGTTTACTGTTCGTGCGGCCCGCAGGGTTGATATAATTGACAGTTGCTGTGTGCAGAGCTGAATGAACCAATCACGGTGAGGTATATGGCTCTGGAGGGCGGGACATCAGCGGGCTGTCCCGTGCCTCACTCCCTCATTCTTTCATTCCTCCAGTCAGCCAGGCGGAGGAGAAGCCATGAAGCACCAAACGCAGTTCGCGTGACAAATTTGCGTGCCCCGCGTATGGAATTTGCTGCTCGCGGCTAGTCAAAAAACGTGTTTCTGTCGCTGCGCCGCGTGTAGGAGGAGCTACCAGCTCTGTCTGTGGATGTCTCTCTTAGAATGAAGACACGTGTGATGTTGAGGAATACGTTTTTTGACGTGCTGGGTGTTCCTATTAAGTTAGAGCTCCCCAAGCTCCGAGCCGCAAACCTGAGGTCTGCCCTCTTTCACCGCGCGTGGATCCGCTGCTCCCGCCTGTCATACATGTGATCCTGAGCTTTAAGGGCCATGCGCGTCTGTGAATTTTAAGGTCCAAACACCGGCTGTGTCGGCGCGTATTCCAGTCAATGCAAACTAGAAGTCCGATATTCTGCTACGTGCGTTTGAATAGAACCTCCATGGAAAGCAGCCCCCGAATGCGCACTGATGCAGCCGGCGCGCGTGCAAGCAACCCACACCCCCAATGAATGAAAGACACATAGATCAGATTTATTTATTGTGAGTTCTATAAAAATCTCCAATAAATGAAATCCTTTAATGATTTTCTCTGTGCCGGGGCTTCTCTCTCAGTCTGAAGGAGGCGCTGTTAATACAGACATTTGAAACTGAATCAAAACAGTTTTCTCTAGTCCAGTGTTTCCCAACCCTGGTCCTCAGGGCACACTGTCTGGCGTTTTTTTAATCCAACCCTGCTCAAACACACCTGTTTGATGACCGTCATTGTCAGGCTTCTGCTGAGCCTGATGATGAGCTGAATCAGGTGTGAATAAGCAGGGCAACATGGAAAACAGGCAGGACAGTGTGCCCCGAGGACCAGGGTTGGGAAACACTGCTCTAGTCAGTCAGTCAATATGTGGTTTCTTCAGTCATCTGTTTTTGCTGTATGGTCATTATTATTATTTTATTTATTTATTTATTACCGATTTTTTAAAATATATATATAAATGTTTTCATATATTTTTTATATACTTCATTATTTTGTGTTAGAAATAAAGATATTTGAGAACTTTAGGATGTTTTATCAGTGCTTTTCTTGTGGAAATCCTGATGCGGCCTGGCCTCACCAAGACAATACCTCCAGCGGTTCCCGGCTGAATTGAGTCTGAGACCCCTGATTTAGATGATCCAGAGGAGTGATGGGTAGGGTTGGGCACAGAAGCTCTACCAAGTAGGATTCGTTATGATGTAGGCGGTTCTACCGAAACCAAAACAAGCTGCTGCAATCTGTGCCACATTTCAGTGCTCAGTTTCATTAAAAATCTATTTGTCTTTGGACATGTCAATCACTTCAACTCTGTTCAGTACTTTGAAGTTTTATCCAATCCCTTTGCTTTTCCTGCGAAAGTAGACGGGCTCATATAAAAGCACTGACAAGGCGAGCACAAGTGTGCGTGCCGCACAGCACTAGAAAGTATGGCTTCATTTCACAGCAGGTCACAGAGGTTAAACAGGTGGCTGCGTCCCATCAGCCAATCAGAGACTCAGCTTTGGTTATGTGGCGTTTTCAGTGAACCGATCAGCAGGTAAAATACTAATCTAATACAAGGGTTTTGTCCTGTCGCAGCGCGGCGGATCTCTGACTGCTGACAGCCACTTTACTTATTATCGTCGAAACAATAATTAAAAAGGTCCCCTATTTTTCCTCTCTCTTGGGTTAATGCGGAACAGCCTTCAAACTCAGTCGCAGAAGCTGCGTTTCCATATCCCCTGAAATTTTGCAAATCAGATTTTCGGTAACAAATTATCCTCATGGAAACACCTGTAGCATGCTACGATGCCTTCTGACGTCTTTTCACTTCTTAAAGGATGAGACTCAGTCCTCCCAAGGCCACAAATTACCTCTGTGGAGATGTTATCGAGACATTTGAGAATCTGGCCTCTCTTAGATGCTAAGAGGCCCAAATGAGGCCTTGAGCCCAAAAGGTCTGTTACTTTCCAAGCCATATTTCTTGATAAGGAAAACGCTGGACAACTCCTATGAAGGATTTACGGAAACAGAGATTTGTCCTAAAAGGTCTTCAAAGAATCCTTTCTGTCTCACTCCCTGAAGGATCGATGGCAGACCTCTTTTGGAATGTACGATTTATGATTTTACGACCCCGTGGACCTAAGGAGGACCAGGAACTCAGCTCAGAACAAGCTGAGATGAACCTTTGAATTTACAATTCTTTTATTCACAAATAAAGATTCTAAACATCTGTTCTGTTATTTGTGGTGTTGAATGTGAATAACATGAAAATGACTGAACTTTATTCACAGATTTCAACAGGAAGCAGACAAAACTTCCACTGTGATCTTTGTTGTTCATGAATATGTGATTTGTATCTGAATATGAGTTTAGACAACATTTAATCATGTATTGATAAACTGCATGTTAAGAGTTAATGATCTGGAATATAATTCATGCTTTGATTTAATCCTCTTTATTTGACAATTAAGGAACATTAGAATTACATGTAGTTGATCATTTTCTATGAGAAATCTCTTCATAGTTGAATGTTTATTCATTAAGAGTTTGAATGATGATTTTTAAACTTTGTATAAGCTAAACTCATTCTGATTTAAACTTTATGCAAACTTGTTTTATCACAAAAGTATTTGACTTCACTTTTACAATGAAATACACTTTGATGAAACCACACATCTTTGAATGCTCAGAACATTTAAGAGAAATAACTTTTATTTTTCCTGAATAGTTTAAACAGTTTAGATAGGAACATGAAACTGTTAGATCCACTAGAGACGTGTGCCTGCAGCCATTCGCTGATAGCAAGGCCTCCTCTGAGATCAAAAGGTCATGCACACTCTCACTTCAGAGCAGTTGGAGTTTGGGTTTTGAGCAGAGAACAGCTCTTGGAAGAAGAGGAAACTTCTTCCAATCTTTTTTGGTCTTGTTTTTATTTTAACTTACCCCACGTAACTAAGTTTGTGCCAAGACCATTTTTATTTACTTTATCTTTTTGGTAACTGTCGTGCATCTTTTCTTTTAACTCTTTTGAAGCTCGTCACCATTTGTGCTTCTTATTTTTTAAACTGATTGAACGATCCGCTTTGAGACTAAACTCCAGTGAAATTTAAATCCAGCACGCTTTTTCGACGACCATCCACTCTTTTGGCTGTGCAAACCCAAATGACCACCAGAACTTCAGCCGCATCCGGTCGTGAGCTCCAGAAGAGTCTTCGACCGTCCTCCTACACCCTGAGCCAAAGCTGCTGCTGCTTTCATCATCTCATCGGCTTCAGGAGAAACACCTTTGTCTGATGAGCTTCGTCTGAATTTCCAGTCCAAGTCCAGCTTCGAGCCACCATGGTGAGGAGACCCTCTCAGCAAAACTGTTGCGGTTTGATGTGGTCATAACAGCCAATTTGATTTATCCAGACTAGTGTCTTGAACAGTTTAACGTCATTGTTTTCTTTAGATTACAATTTTTCTCTTAAACCGTTCTGAGGCATTACTTTGCTCATCCACCGACTTTCACACACATTCATACACACACACACATTCACACCCACATGCACTATATTGACTTTCTTTGTTTATTTTGTATATATTCTCATGCTTATCTCTTAATAAATATCAAAAAGGCAGTCGTTGTCCATCTTGTTCTTTCTTTGTGATACGGTCCCTTCAGATGAGAATTTACTTCCTGAAGTGTTGAGATTGATTTTGAAGATTACTCTTTAATCAATTTTAAAGCTAAAATTGATAAACTTTCATCATTGAGTAATTTTTCCTTCCTTACGGAAGGTGGTGCCCCTTTACAAGACAAAGTCAAATTCTTCATTAAACTTGACCCCTTGCACGCTACACACCACAATTTTGAAAAAATTAAAATTTTTTGACAAAAAAAGGTTTTTGCACTTAGAGGAGGTGGTTTTTGGGAACGTATCGAAATTGCGTATATAGCTCCTCTTGGGCTTCCAGAGTTTGGGGTCAAGTCAGCCTTTCCATCTCTTGCTAAGCGCAGACATGAAAGCTGCAGCTAGCAGAGGAGCGTCTTCAGGGGGAGAGAGAAAGGGATAATAAAAAAAAGAAAAAAGGCGAGAAAAAAATGCAGGTGCCGCAAGAAGCCAATCATAGTGTTTAGCCTTGGCTGATCATGAAGCAGCGAGACATGCTAGGATTTTCAGCAGGATCCAGACAGAACTGGAGAATAAAGCTGCTGGCAGTGCTATGGAGAGAAATTAGACTCACTTGGATTTGTGCGTGCATAATTCTTGATTTGTGCGTAAATTAGGATTTGTGCATAAATTTGGATTTGTGCGTGGGTAGCTCTTGATTCGTGTGTAACTTTAGATTTGTGCATGCCTAATTCTTGATTTGTTACTCACATAATACGTTTTGTGTATAAGTAAATAGAAATATGAAGTAAAAAAATACAAAATGCAATTTACGTACGCACACATTAAGATTACAACATCTTGAAACTACGAACACACAAAAATCTTTAAAAAACATGCACAAATCCCTTGTTACGCACACACGAAGCCAAAGTTACGCACGGATCTACTGTGAGACTCTTTTCACGTCTCACAAATTCGTCCGTAAGTGCTGCGTTTAAGTACTAGTGGAATGCTCGGTCATTAGAGTTCTTATCAGCCTTCCCTTCTAAACGTATTTCCTTCAGTGGGTGTTGCAGGGCTTAAAAATACTTTCAAAGAAAATAAAAAGGATTATCTGAGAATATGACGTTTACTTTTAAAAGCTAATATATATATTAAAAATATATTAATCTCCGAGACACCAAATTAATACAAAATGCGTAACAGGAACGACCAGTAGGGGGCAGACTGTCAACGGCAGTCAGACTGAGAGTCACGGGAAGAATGGCGGCCCATCTCGGTGGTCAGCGCCCCGAAGTAAGTAGCCTCTATGTTCAACACTAACATCTACTGTCTTCAGACATTGATTGAGTCATTGTCTGGATTGTTTTAATGTTTTTATGCGCTCACTTGTTGGTAAAGGCCACAACGTTCTTCTCACATTACTCTGTTAGCAGTAAGCTAACGTCCGTGTAAGCTAAGCTACTTTAGCGATCATTGACACTATCAATGATCTGTAGCCTGTATGTTTTGAATTAATGTTTTGAATTATCACAAATATTTTCTTTTTCTTTTTTTTTACCAGAATGGACTAAAAAAGTGAAACATAATTAACTAATAAACAAAAATAGTCCACCAGGCTCCATGTTACTCATAATGCACTAACAATTACCCAACCTTTTACATTTATCATTTTTTCGGAGAAAAAACAAACAAACAAAAAACAAAACAAACAAAAAAAAAGCATTATTGTGAATGCTGTGTATCACAGAACATTAATTTGTATTTGTATGCCAGTAAGCACAGCCAGAACTCAATAAAGTAAGGGGAGGTAGATTATAAAGCAAACAGTTTATTTTTATAATGAATAAATAAAAGTTACTGTCCAAAAAATGTGGTAATGCTCATTTAATTAGCCCTGGTTATTTTAGTTATATTTGTTAATTTTATTTTAAGATGCACCACAAACTTTAATTTTTTTTGTAATAACTGCTGCTATCAGATTATCTACACTTACATTTGCTGCATTGAGATGATCCAATGTGTTACAGATGTCTGTTGTTTTGAATAAGTCACATGAGCTTCTCAAAAGTTATAAACATTTTCATATTTTTCATATCTTACTATAAGTGTCTGTTGTGTTGTCGCAAAAAAACAAAAAGATATCTTTGTATCTTTGCCGTTACAACCTTTTGGGGGGGGGGGGGGNNGGGGGGGGGGGGCATGGTGTAATGCCACACTTAGACTAACCTTTCCTTTGTAACATTTTTTTTAAAGGACTTGCTCGATGAAATGGACATAAACCAAGAAGATGCATGGGTAAGTAATTAAGCACTTTAAATTAATTCAGTAAAACATGCTTCATTTGTTGCACGTGTGTCTTATCTGCATTCAAAGCTAAATATTTTACAGGTGGTTAAATTAAAAAAATGCATTAACTGTGATCTTTCCTTCATAGAGCTTATTAAAACAAAACATCTTGGAGAGACTTAATCAGCGTGTCACACGTGCACTTCAACACATGCCTCTGGATATAGACTATTTGGAGTTCGTTTGCAATCAAGAAATGGTTTTCATTGACGCTCTTTCTCAACACATCGAACTATCGCAGGAAATGCATCCAGTTGTTGATCCAGAGGTACGTTATTCATTTTTATTATTTCAGTTTTTTTCCACAATCTATAACATTAATGCTACCATATGTATGTGCATGCAGATCCCCCTTATTGACTGGGAGAGCAGTGGCCTGGTTCCTAATCCACATGCTGAAGTGCAAGTACCAGAGTTCGACAACCCACTCACAGATGATCAGATGGAGCTGCTGCAGGAACACATTGATCCCCTCCAGTCTTCAGAGTCTAGTGGAATGGACATTTATCTGCAAACACTGCAGTACGTGGGAACGTTTCTTGTGACAAACTAGAAATGAATTTGTTGGAGTCCTGATGAAAAATATTTTTTAGGACTTTGTTTATTGAAGACAGCACAAAAATGTACTTAGTTTTACATCAAAAGCAAATAAAATCAAATTTCAAACATCAACTGTTGCATTGTTATTATATTTTTTCCAAAGAATGCGAATCGATAAGAACGATTAAAACGGCTTTCTAAGATTGGGGTTTCTGAATTTAATACCTAGGGGTTTCCTGACCTTCATGGTTTTTATTCCCTCGACACATTTGAATCAGCTGATTGTACGCATGTTTTAATAATATGAAGTCAGATGTGCTGAAGCAGGAAAACTTTTAAAACAGGCATCTCCCACCCTGTTCGTCGTGAGCTATTGCCCTGCTTGTTTTACAGTTAACCGTGCTTCAGTAGTTAATGCTCACCTAGATCAGGTATGTTCAATCAATCCAGCTAAGCAAGAATCACTGAGGCAGGGTTAGCTGCAAAACAAGAAAGATAGTAGCTCAGGAGGAGCTGGGTTCGAGATGCCTGACCTAAAACATGCAGGTCAGGGATTCTGTTGACTGTAATTAAGAAATACAAGTTTAAACTAAATCTCCAGTCCATGGATCACAAAGAACAGATGAGGAATGAACAGTGTCATAAGTGCCATAGCTAACATAATGCTCTTTTTCCTAAACCAGCACGGGCTAAGACAAGCTCTTCTGAAGTTCTGGGGGTGAGGTTGGTGGGGCTGGCAGGACATATATGGGAATGTTTGTGACTCTTTTGGGATAGCTGGGGCTGCTGATCCTGCCCTTTCCTTTCTTGGCCTCTGACTTATTAAAATGCCTGGAAATTGCCTTGAAAAGAGGAAAATATATGGGTTAAGTACAAGATGTATAGAAAAAGCAAAAGATTAAAAGGTCCAAAATCAAAATCATGAACTGTTGGCGTGTTGTTATGGAACTTCCTGTGACATCACTACTGACCTGATTATCCCTACTGAAAATGTGTGTCAAAGAGAAAGGCAATTAGAAAGCACACACTGTAGTTATAAGATACAGTTTTAAAAAATAAGAAAAAACCTTTGCATAGCTTATCTTCAAGGTGGACGTAAGACATAAATTTATAAACTTAAAAATCTCAATTAAATAAATGCTAATTTAGTAACCCTTACTTGAAAAAAAAAATACAATTATCATTTTTCTTCAGCCAAAAGCTACTATGGAGAGGTAAAAGAGCAACAGGTTGCAGACTCCTGTTTTAATGTGCAGCGCCTTGTTTGATCGTGGTCAGTTTAAGGCGCCGTGTAAATTAAATAAACTTGAACTATATTATAGTTGATTACTAAACGACTATTTTAATAGAAACGTCAAACGAAAGTGACATTGGAAATATAAGACGCTGTTTTTCATAGCTCTCCATTTAGAGAGATAAATGAAAAAAAAAGGGAGAATTCTGATAGGCCCTTTCTCTCTGTAGGATGCTTAAGCTAGCGATAGCTCACAAAACACCCCCTGCATTGTTCTAAAAATATTTTTACTGCATTTAGTTGCACTTTGTCTTCAATCCAATTTCCAAAAGAGATGGATAAATAGAATAGTTGTTAAAAAAAATTCTGTCATTTGTAACCTTTGTTAAAGAAAGTAAAAATAAGGAGGAAAAAAAACGATTAAAATCAAAAGGCTAATTTAGAACAAAAAAAATGTAGTTAGATTTTTTGGCCAAATCACAAAGTTCCAGGTCGCATGCCAAAAAGGATAAATGTTTATTGAGCATGCTAAAACTAGATTTTAAAAACATTAAATATATATATATATTTTAACAGTACTGTGAATAAAAGTAGGCAGGAATATTATTCAAGAATAAATCAACTTAAACGTTAAATAACGTCCAATATTTTATTCTCAATTAAAATATATTTTGTCAAACTTATACAAGTTAGAAAAAAAACACAAAATAACATAGGGCCATTAATAACAATAAAATAAAATGATCTGGAAGGCCAGATTTGGGCCTCGACTGTGACAAGTGCCCTAGACTTTACACAGGTTTGCCCGTCTGGGCTGTAACACTGACATTCCATTGTAGAGCTGGCCTGAATTAAAAGCTCAAGTAAAATTAAGTCGTAAAATGTCCTTGCCAAACAAGATGGTGGATTGTGGGTACGATTAAATAACTGATCATTAGAATTACAAACAATGCATTGGGAAAGTAGGGGGAGGGGGCTACATTTTCCCAAAAAGTCTTTAAACAAAACATGTGATCCATAAAATAACATTATTGAGCCCAACAGCATAGTCATATATATATATATATATATATATATATATATATATATATATCATAAGGAAGAACATTGTCAGAATCTAGACTAAAGCTTACCTTTTTAAAGCTTGATTAACTGTTGTGGTTGAAGGTCGAGAAGTGTTTGCAGTGGTACTGTGGCCAACAGTGGGAGTTGATGTTGTAGGTTGGTAGATTGCCACTAATTTCCCTTGCAAGAACAGACTGCGCCATGTTTTCCACAACTTGCTGCTGAAACAACAAATAATAATCACACTCTGGAACGCAAACATAAAATACAACTTTTGGAACCATAAAAAGGTGAAAGGGTTTTCTAATTGTCTGTGAACTTAACATTACGTCCTACACTGCACTGACGTGTAATAATAGGAACGAGGCAAACGATCGCTAAAGTAGCTTAGCTTACACAGACATTAGCTTGCTGCTAATAGAGTAGTGTGAGAAGAACGTTGTAGCCTATACCAACAACTGAGCGCATAAAACATTAAAACAATCCAGACAATGACTCAATCAATATAATAATAATAACAATAATAATGGATTGGATTAATCTGCGCTTTTCCAGATGCTCAAAGTGCTTACATTGTGTATCCATTATTCATTCACACCTCATTCATACTTGGTGACGGTAAGCTACTATTGTAGCCACAGCTGCCCTGGGGCAGGCTGACAGAGGCGTGGCTGCCAGTACGCGCCTACGGCCCCTCTGACCATCACCGGAACATTCATACGCATTCACACACCAGTGGAGCCACACTGGAGGCAAGGAGGGTTAAGTGTCTTGCCCAAGGACACAACGACACTTGGCTGGCGGGAGCCGGAATCCAACCGCCTATCCTTCGATCATTGGCCGACCCGCTCTACCACCTGAGCCACTGCTGCCCATGTCTTCTATATGAAGACAGTAGATGTTAGTGTTGAACATAGAGGCTACTTACTTCGGGG
>NC_050527.1:20749319-20751898 GCF_002922805.2 Oryzias melastigma | reverse complement strand
TTAAAGTTAAAGTCCCATTAACTGTCACACTCCTAAAAGTGTGAAATGTGTTCTCCACATTTGACCCATCCCCTGGTGGAGCCGTGAGGTGCAGAGACAGCAGCACTCAGGAATCATTTGCTTGTTTAACCATAACCATAATCCTAACCTTAACCCCTGTCCTCTGGGTCAGTGCGACTGAGGAAAAAGTTCATCACTGGCCGCACGTTTTTTGAAAATTACATACAAATAGACACTTTCTTATTGGAAATGGGATGGAATTATAATTATTTTTTTCTTTTAATGTGTTTTAAGTTGTTGAAGCTGAATTAACAGAAATTACAAGTTTGGAAAGCAAAGTGAGGTAAAATGTTTCTTTTTTACAAATTATTAAAATCTTTGTGTAATTCATATGATTATACTTAGTAAATTTAATTCAAATGCTTTACCTTTATTTATATTTTTGTCGACTAAATATCTGCTGTAATTTAGTCGACTAAAATGTGACTAAAATTAATAGAATCAACATGACTAAATTGCGACTAAAACTAAACCCTATTTTAGTCAAAAGACTATGACTAAAACTAAATTAAAATTCTCCGTCAAAATTAACACTGTGTTAACCTATGGTGTCGTGGATCGTTTCGGCGTCTGTTCTATTCTGTGCGCAAGGCGTATCAATTCTGGCTGGAAGTTACATCAAAATACTTAAAAGAATCCGGTTTATTTTAAAAATAGAACCAATTTTTCACAATAAAACGGCGTGATTGACAAATGTGATCATGTTTTAGTGTCTAAACAGACTGTAGAGATGAAAATAAACATACAATCGCAGCACCCACACACAGACACGCACGCGGGAGCCCACGCACACAAAACAGACAGACACAACAAAACGTAGTGAGCTCCGGAGCAGGGAGCAGGGCGGCTGGGTGTTCCGGAGAAAAAAAGAGAGGCAGAGAGCAGTTCCTCTTAGAAATACGGGTTGATATCTTTACTTTATTAATTTACCCACACACAAAGACACACGCAGAACAGACAGACATGTGCGCACACACAGATCTACGTAGTTGGCCAACTTTGGAGCGAGTGGGCGGGGCTGGATGGCAGAGAGCAGTTCCTTTTAGCAGAAACACGGGGTGAGATCTTTAGGTTATTGACTTATGACCCATGATGGAAAAAACAAAACAAGCTCTAGAAGAAGCGCCTGTCGACTGTCGCGGAAAAATGTGCGTCTGGTGAGAACTGCAGAGCGAAGCGGACTCCACCCGCACTCCGCTCCGCTTCACGGCTCTTCCGCGTCCAGTGTGAACCCGACGTTAGGTTCTAAATTTAGCATCTTTGGCCGGGTTTTCATTCCCTTCGTGCTGCCATGGGTCCAACTTCTGTCTCCACTGTCAACAGCGCACTATGTACCCTAGTCACCCAACTCACTCCCTGGATCTTTGCGCTGCCACCCAGACACATTCTGATTCCCGTCTGCTCTTCCTGTTGCCCCTCCGCTCCTGCTTCAGTGCCCAAACTCTTAACGGACAATAAAACTCCCTACTCCCTACCTCTGCCTTCTGTGATCCTTTTGGGTTACAGCATCTTGGTCTGCTTCGCCTCTCAAACATGATGTGCTCTGGATAATTCTTTTTTTCATCTCTTCTTTTTTGTATTTTTCATCTCATTTTGCCCTGTTGTAAATATGTAAATTGTTCCAATTTCTTCCTATCTGCAATGCTGCTGTAACACTGAAATTTCCCTACCGTGGGACGAATAAAGGACTATCTTATCTTATCTTAATTGTCCTGTGCGATTAGCAGGAAATTTACGAGCTGATGTCATTTCTTCATCGGAAACTGAGAAAACTGTTAAGATTTTTTAAGAAGTTATAAAATCCATAGCACATTTAGTGTGTTCCTTTAAATCATTTTATTAAGCATATAAAGGACATTTAATTTTCAAAAATTCCTATGACCATCTTTTTTATATTAACCCAGAGTTTAACGGACTAGAATTATTTCTGTTAGTCGTGTGTGGCTAAAAATAAACTCATTACCATAGAGAAAATACATCCTAATGACTTTCAAAATCTACAGATTCTGGATTTTTTTTTAATTGATATTCATAGTCACGCCAGTTGAGTAGTTTGGGGCAACATCAAATTTAAAGTTTTATGCTGGATTTTAACCAAGTTCCGTCTGACAAAAACAAAAAAAAATGGTTGAAGATACACAGATACACATTAGCACGAGAAGCTCTATGATAATGGCGTCTCCACCACTCTGCTGTCTAACTTTTCTAGTGGCATTTCCTAGACATGCCATCACTATCAGAAGCCATCATGATCAAAGTTAATTATTTTTCTCATTAGAGAGTAGACCTTGTCTCTTCCCTCTAAATGTAACTTTTTTTGTGGATTGTTGTAAAGTAAGTTGTATTATCAAGCCTGTGTACTATTTACCTCATATACTTTATTTTGTAATCAAGCACATGAGGTTCTTTCCTAAAGGAGGAACAAGGAGTTTTGGTACATTACCTCTGTGTAAAAACACACATAGCACCACTCTTAACACTAGAATTCCTAAGCCTGCGCAAATTTGCGCAGGGAAGAG
>NC_050527.1:20737906-20742891 GCF_002922805.2 Oryzias melastigma | reverse complement strand
TCTTCCCTGCGCAAATTTGCGCAGGCTTAGGAATTCTAGTGTTAACTTGGTTGCCTGCTATGCTGTTTTCTGTCCAGCAGGAGTCAGCATTAAGTGACACAATTTCGACACAGTTTGGTTAATGTGCGCAACACTACGTGTGTTTGAGATCCCCCAGCGCCTCGCCTGCATCGTCGATGAGACCAAGCTGCTGCAAGAGGGAGCGGAGAAAGGCGCCTGAGATGAGGGCGAACGACGAGACTGTACGAGATCAAGGAGTTGGGGGTTGTCCTTAACATTCGGTGAATTTTAATATGCCACTCTTCTAGAATGATCTGTGCTGTTGTGTCTTTTATATTATTTTGACATCTTTCAGAGTAAAGCAGATAAAAAAATAGCCGCGGGATTCATTTCATGAGCACTGTCACAAATAATCTTTAGCATTTAAACTTTGTGTTGTGGCATAGGAGCTTATGGGCTGGTGAGAAATCTGCACAACATGTTAAGAATGGATCCTAAACGTATCCAAGAATGACACAAACAGACAGGGATATTAAGAAGACGGCAGGAGAAAGGGAGCAGACTATTCCTGGAGGAAAAAGTGAATTGGGAGAACCAGTATAAACGAAGATTATTGAGCAACGATAGAAATATAAATGGATCCACATAAAAGCCAAGATTTTTGATACAGAGATTATATGTCATCATTTTAATAAATCCTAAAATGTTCATTTGTCGTTGTTTGCATTTTTTGAACAAATTTCACCACAAAATGAACCCATTAGCCTTCACCATTCTGTCTGTGCCAAATTTGGGGGAAAACATCGGAGCTGCATTGTATGTGGACCTACATACATATTTGAAAGAAAAAAGAATTTCACTCATGTTTTCCTGAATGACACGCCGGCTCTATGGTGATGTCATGAAATGGGTGGAACCCTCAGGGAGCGAAAGGCGTAGCCTCAATGAGCAAGTCGTTTTACTTCCATGTATGGAAAGAATTCACTAAAATAACTCATATTTCATAAATAATTTGCGTTTTAGTGTTCCGAGGTTAATATAAGATCATATATATGGATATAGGTTACTCTGAAAGACTTAAAAGGGCCATACCATGATTTTCTTAAGGAAAGTTTTTTGCTGATCACCACCAGCTCTGAGGAGAAATTGAGTGTTGTGTTAGACTGGGAAGAGTGCTGGCAGAGCAGACTCTTCCTGGAGGGGGCGGGTCGAATCGTGCTGACGTCAGCACGATAACACCTCTTTGGGGTTCTTTATAGAGAGGAATGAACAGTACAATGCACTTAAAACCTCAAAAAGTTGAATTTAATGACATGGCCTCTTTAAAGTCTTTGCAACTCAAACAGTAGAAGAAACAGTCAAAAACTAACAGTGACCGTCACTTGCAAAGCTCAAACTTGTGAGCATTGTTCTCTGAAACAGCACTGATGGGTCCAACCTTATAGTTTAAATCAGAATAATCTGGCGACTGTGCAAACAAATCTAGATCATAGTGCTCCTGTGGGAATCATGTTCCGCATTTCCGCATTTCTATTTTTGTAGTGGGGTTTCTTATCCAACCATAACAATCACAGCTGCTTACCGACTCCCATCAACTCCACAGCAAAACAAGTCTTGGCGTTGGTTGAGCTGAGAACTGTCCTCCAGTCCAGGAAATAGGAAGATACCAGCGTCGTCTCACCAGAAATGTCCGTCTTGATCAGGACAAAGTGGACCGGGTCACATATAGACAGCATAGTGGCTGCATCCATCATTTTACCTCCATCTTTAACAAGAAAAGAAGTCCCGGTTAGATTGAAAGCTGGGAACTATTTTTTGAGCTAATCTTCACTAACCTGTAGACAGCTGCTATCCTCTTACCTGCACCGTCCCTGCAGAGCTCCAGGAGGAAGTTTTCCCTCAGGTCTGGTTCACAGGTGCAGGGTACGGGCCTAGATCCAAATCTCTGGTTCCGGAAGTGGAGGTACAGTGTAAACGTAGAAGACACCTGACCAGGTAAAGGCTCTGGCTCCTGCAGGTGCTCCAGAAAGGCCTTACCACCGAGAACTTGGAGATGCAGGTACTGCTTTGACGGGTCTATATGGGTTTGAAGGAAAGAAGAGAAACGTTTACACAAACATGACAAACACATGATCACATCATGGGAGTGTCTCACTCTGTCTCAGCTCGGTCGGTTCCTTCTCGCCGTGATGAATGACAGGCTTAGAGGAAGATCCTGATGCTGGTTTTGTTGCTTTTTCCTACAAAAGTAGGCAGTTGGTGATAGAGTTACTCAGTCTTTTCTAGATGGATAAAGCACCAAAGACTCTTTTAGTGCATAAGTGTGATCTATCAACACCTGGTGAAAGTGAAGGTCTTTCATCACATCATCTATAATGCCTCTGCGCTGAAGAGCATGTCTAAAGTCTTCCTCAGACAAACGTTCAGAACTGTGATCCGCCCTCGCCGTCTCCGCCAGCACCTCTTGGATTTTCCCATGGATGTTCATCTGGCAAACACAAATAAAAAGTTGAGTTAGAAGTTCCTTCAACTCAAAAGCAACAGAAAGGGTAACAGGTCTGACAGACCACTAGAAGACCATCTTCAAGCACCATGACTGGTTTTCAGCTGTGGATTCTGTTATAAAGACTGTTTGAGCCTCAGCTCTCCACATTCACTGAGGCATGAGGGACACAGCCAAGATGAAACCAGTGACGTCTTCTGAAATGTGTTTCAAGTCCATTAAACAAGACTTCTTTAGAGAGTCAGAGCTGGTGCTGACAGAAAGTCCCAGTCCAATCACATTTGGACCTGTTTTCAAAGTGTTCCAGTGGTCTATTAATTATGAATATGCCATTTTCAGATCAAATCAAAAAGAGCTAAAGAAATACGCAGAAATGCAATTTTGATCTTTATTTTCTTTATCTGTCCATCATCATCAAAATGCCACAAGAACATGTTAAAAGCACCATTTTCACTGGAGAGGGTCTTTAAAAAAGCTTACCAATAATAGCAGATAAAACCCTCACTTTATTCTTCATAAGGTGATGGAGGTTGTAGAACTTTTCTTATGATCCTCAAACACCTGAGCTGCTGCCCTGCATCACAATCCCAACACTGTCTATCATTACTGCGCTTTATTATCACTTTTTAAATGTACAACGTTGCTCCTGTAGTGCTAAGAGTAGTCTTAAATTACATACTTACTAAATAAATATCCATTTTAATCCAAGCTTTTAAGAACCTACAAAAACTCTGATTCTCCTGCTCCTTTTCATACGTTTTTCAGCACGTAGAAACTCAATCACACATTCAACAATTTTAGCAATCATGGTATCAAAACGTTCAGCTTGTTAAGGACATTAATGCTTGTACTTTTGTTTTTTTGTTAAATTTTATTTTTTTTAAGCTTTTACACAATTTATGTGATTTTTCAGACCCAATGAATTGACATTTTTTTCAAATCCTTCAAAAACTTTATGCAATTTTCAAAATTTCGCAACTGTGGTATCAAACGTCCAGCACGTTAAGCACATTCATGCTTGTGCTTTTGGTATTCGCACATTTTATGCAATTAAAGATTTTGTGGAGTTTTTACAATTTCTTTCACTAAATTTTTCAAATTGTTTGTATACATTCTGCAAACTAAGCAAATTTAGTATTAAAACGTTCAGGACATTCATGCTTTTACTTTTGGTATCCATGCATTTTACGCAATTTCAATTTTCTTTTATCTATTTATTTATTTATTGAGGTTTTTGCAATTTTAAAGAAATTCTTCAGATTTTGCAAGTTTGGTATCAAAGTGTTGAGCTCATTAAGGACATTTCTGATTGTACTTTTGCATTTTACGTTTTTTTAAGATTTTACGCAATTTATGTGATTTTTCAGCCCCATTGAAAGTGAGTTAAGATGTGTCACTGACACATAAACAACAACAGCACTGTAAATAAACAGCAATCCAAAGGATTTGTTCTGTTCTTGTATTTCTGATCATGAACACTTGTCGGGATTTAGAACAGTTAGATACATGCACGCAAAAATAAGAAGGTAAATCAAAAAGATGGAGGGAGGAAAGTGCAAACTTAAACAAACTGGATAATTATAGTGCGTCTTTCTGTCATTTTCTTACCTTCTTCAGATGACTCTGAATAATCTGCTTCAGTTCGGAGGCTTTTTCTGGAGGTAAAGACATTTTAGGTGATGAGCTGCAACACCTGAACCCTGATATTCACAACAGCAAACTCCGAAGCATATTTTTAATTCAGCTGAAATCTAACTTTGTTTAGCATCTTCGCAGAACTGAAGGGGTCCTGACGAGCCCAACTGCCAGTTACAGAGGAAGGTGTCCGAGCTACTGCCTGAAAGAAAATGAAAACAAAAAATCAAAGTCACTCATTTTTTCGTTCAGATAAGTAATTATTGCTTTTTACATCAGCCTTTTCAGTTATAAAAGTTTATATATTAATACATTTATCCTGTTTTGGCATTTTCAACGAAATAGATATTTTTCAAATATTCAGGGACCTCAATGGTCTGTCGACAGCGGAAAATTTAAAAATGAGCCATTGAGTAAAAGCGCAGCGAGCGGCGTTGATTCTGCTCCGGAATCTGCACAGCTTCTCATGATTTATTCCGTGCTTAACCTAAAGATCTCAAAGGAGAATGTCCAGACTTCATGTATTTGTTCTGCAGCTATACAGACGTGGCAGTTCGTAGCTTCCAAAGTCAATAGGAGTTGAAGAAAGCTGTTCTTGATCAGATACAACGAAAGTCTATCGCAATAGACTCATTTCACTATCGGAAAAAAGTACTATTGCAATAACGATAATTATCGTTTTATCGCCCAGCCCTACTGACACTATTCAATTCAATTCAATTTTATTTATATAGCCCAAAATCACAAAGGAATTTGCCTCATTGGGCTTCAAAATATAAAGTTTTCTAAAAACTAAACAGACTAAATAAACTGGTTATCCCTGCCCTTAGACCCTCCCTCCCAGTAA
>NC_050527.1:20721861-20736785 GCF_002922805.2 Oryzias melastigma | reverse complement strand
TGTCCTGTAGGTGGCACTGCAGCTGCTTTACTACAACTCTTTCTATGATTTTAGATATGAATGGGAGATTAGATATTGGTCTATAGTTGGCCAAAATGTCAGGATCCAGGCTGGGTTTCTTTAAAAGAGGTTTAACAACCGCATATTTAAAAGACTGAGGCACATAACCAGTCTCTAGAGAGGTATTTATTATAGTTAATATGGATTCACTAATAAGGGGGAAGATTTACAATTACACTACAATTAAGTCGGCCTAATTATTATACAACTTCACAGGAAGTGTGCATTATTTTGTGTTAAAAACAAAGATATTTGAGAACCTTGGAATGTGATTTCTTGTGGAAATCCTGATGCGTCCCAGTCTCACCCACACTCTGCCTCCAGCGGCCCCCGGCTGAATTGAGTTTGAGACCCCTGCTTTACATGAATGACTCTTCCAATGGAAAAACTCCCGATAATTTAATTTGGTGATTTGAAACACTTCAATGTGGCAAATATGCCGTAACTTTCTTGGATGAGCAAATATTTTAATACTTTTAGTTTAATGTTTTAGAAAACACTACGACCTTGCTCAAAAACAGAGCATGGATTTCTGTGTGTTACAGTCCCCTTTCTAAAGGCTAAAACATAAAAACAAGGAAATCTATCCTTCATAACAGGCAGTAACCAGGACACATGGAAGAGGAAGTCACACTTTCTGCAGCCCGTAGTTTAATCCATAAATTCAATCTTCACTGTCTCACCCCGACCGTTCCACTGCATGAGATAAAGCCCCGGTTACAAGAAAACCCTCTCTAAATATTGGATTTGTTCTTAGAATCCACTGTCCCAGGATTCCTGTTTTTCCATATTGGATTAGTTGATAGTCAAATGACTCGGCGTGAATGGGATGTGAAGCTGACTATCCAGATGTGATGCCTCAGGATTACACACAATACAAACTATAGGCTGTGTGAGAGAGGGGAAAAAAATCAAATTTTTAAGATTTATTATTGTGAATTTTGGTTAACTAGAAATGTTATCACGTAAAGCCGTAAAGAGTTCAGTGCTCAGTACATGCTAACCAAGAATCCCTTATGGGCAGTCATTACATCTAAAATAACCCATTTCTCCCTAAAAAACTTGAGATCAGTGAAAATGCAGTCGTGAGGCAGATTACTACATTTTTCACAAGAATCTTTCACTTGGTGATGCAAGCACCTAAATTGGCACCATCGACGTTCAGCACATATGTTTGAAGAAAAGTACGTCATCAGCTACAAATCCACCATGGCGGCCATTTTTCAAGATGGCCAACTTGTCAATCCTGGTAAATGCTCTTATTGACAAAGAACTTCAACCTACACAATTTTCTAAATCATCTCTACATTAGTATGAATGTACTCCTAAGTTGCACACCCAGTTTTCAAAGGTAAAAATAGTCAGCACTCCCACCTATTGCTCAGCCATGCCAGCAGTTGACAAAGTGTTGCTACACCGGTGAACGTCGGGGACCTTGCAAATGCTACCGCAACACCTTGATATGCACACACAACTGCAGCTGCAAATGCTTGGAGTAAGTGATAGTAATTAGCATGCACAAGGGAAAGCTAGATTCTATAATACATCACATTTGGTGTGATCTTGTACATATTTAACAACACATTGATTGGCAACTTTGCTGTGACAGTTTTTTTGCATTAAGTTTTCATGATACTACCATAGCATTTTAAATAAATTTTTAATGATGTATTCAATTCCCCAAAAATATGTTTTGATAAGTAGATCATCAGAATAGTATTCTACTATATAAGCATTTCATTTCATTTATTCATTTATAAAGCACCTTTCACCACTACCCAAGGAGACCCATTTAGACCTAACACTGTGGAAATGGGTATGAAAGTAATTGAATACTGGCCATCATTTTGTTTTTGAACTTGGATAACATACGTTTTGGAAAAAGTAGGTTCTGTTGCACATATTTGCCAAAATTGATGCTTGTATCACCAAGTGAAAGAGTTTCAGCAGCCCGCCCCACTAAGGTGATGATCAGAGCCGTTTATCTGAATTCAAGGCACTGGAATGCTGCAAACAAAGAGACAGTCGATTCTTTTGTAAGTTTGCATTTAATCCAAGGTGCTTTGTTCCATCTTCTACATTAAACTATCATGGCTTTAGCCAAGTCTCTGTTATATGAAAAACTATTTGATGATACTAAAGAGTCACACACACACAAACTGAAAAGTAATATGACTAGTAGTATGCTGTAACATGGTTGCGAGTTGTATCAGAGATCCAAGAGTTAATACATCCCACGTGATAAAGAGTACAAGGCTTTATCACTGAATAGTTTGACGGTTACCTCGGTAAAATGGACAGCTTTGGTTTCTCTCAACAACAGAAAAAACTGTGGAGGGGGTATTGAACACAGACAAACCCATCCAGTGGGTAAAAATGACAAGGGTCTGGCTAAGTTACACAACAACCAATAGTCATAGAAAAGCAATTAAGAGAGAACTTGCTCATAAAGTTAAAGATAACATTCAGGGAAGTTTGACACTTTGGCAGGACAGTTCCAGAGGAGTAACTACTCACAACTTAATAAATCTGGCCGTCTTGAGTTGCCCTGCAAAATGTAAATGGAAGAACAGATGGCGCTCTGGAAAACCTGCGAATGGATGCACTTCATTAAAAAAAAAAGAAATCCCAAAGTCAACCTCTTGGCACAGGTGTTGCCCTAACATTTTTAATAGGATGGACGGCCACCACAGATCGTTTTGAAATGAAAATGTCAAACGTCCACAGAAGACCAACGCACGTTTGAGGATTTCGAAGAAAAAAATGCAAAAACAATCCTTCCAGATTTGGTTCTGTTTCGTACTGCATCTCTAGCACATTCCCAGAAAGACATTTCGCTATGATACAGTACATTTGTCAACAGTGATGAAGGGAGGAAAACCAACATGCTGGCACCAGGATCCTGAGAGGTCATCATTTTTGCTAAGATCTTGCACGCACGCGCACACACGTACACACGCACTCACACCCACAGGTTTGATCTAGCGCTTCTGCATTTTGACCTGAAGAAATAAATACCCTCAGTTATGCACATAATGCCATCTACATCTACATAGGAAAAGTACCTAATCCCAGGTACTGGTGCAACAGAAAAGTCCGTTTGAGCTGATCCAGATCATTCACTGGAAGTACAGAAAACACAGCAGTCCAGCGACCACAGCGGCCCCCACACCAACGTTAAGCAGCACTGGTTTCCAGCACTGCCACTTCTCTTGTTTCTTCTCAGAGTCCGTCAGTCTCTGTTTTATCTGCTGGACCTTCTGCGCCGTGTTTGCGATCCTCTCTTCCCGATGTCTCTTCCTCACACTGAAATGATAAGACAGTCAAAACCTCACAGCAGTTCAGCACAGGTTCATTCACGACACAGACCCAGACAAACGCAGCATTAGTGCTTTCAACACAGCAAATTAATGCCTCAGTTATGTCAATTTGTGAGGCTGATAACTGAAACGTTTTTCTTTAAAGAATTAGAATAACCAGCTTTTGTGAAAGAAACAAAAACAGTTAATTGAAAGAGCGACTCATGTCTGTCCTGCTGGACGTTCACGAGACTGTGCTACCAGCCTTCTTTTAATTAGAGCAAAATACAGTTTCAAAACAAAGTCTGAGATTTTTTTCAATACGACTAGAAAAAGTTGTTTTTACATTGGCAGGAATGTTGAAGTGTTAAAGGAACTGATGGTGTGAAGTACGGTGGCCTTGAAGTGCAAATAACATCAACAAATCACTCAATGCAAAAATAAAAAAAAAATTAAAAAAAAAATCGCAATTAAAGTAAAATAAAATAATTAGGCCTGTGAAATTATCACATTAATCATATTTAATAATTACAGACATTTTAGTGCATTATTTTTTCTAATCCCATTAATCTCATTTTTGTGTTGGATGGTTACTTCCGTGTTCTGCAAACCTGGAGGAGCTTTTTATCTCGCTCATACCGTGGTCATTTAAGAAAGATCTACATATTTAATAAATCATTAGAACTTCAGTCCTGTTAAATGCTATTTTTGAGTTTAATTTTTTTTTTTCCAAAAGCGGACCGTTTACTATGCAGTGTGTCACGTTGTCATGGTAACAGCTTCAGCGCGCGGCACGAATGATCCACACTCTGCTTCTGCTTCTTTTTGAGAGGTGCTTGTCGTAAAAAGTTTTAAAAAAAAATCAGTTTAGAGGAAAAGTTCCCCTGTTGGCGCTTGTTTTTCTCCAGATAATAAAGCAAAAGTTTATTTTAAAAATAACCAAAAAACAAAGTCTAAATAGTTCAATTTCTGCGCCGTTTCATTTCTTCCTTCTTAGATTCTCTTCTCTATTTTTTTTAAATTTTCTTCAGTCTTTTAAATGATCAAAGTGACCCAAACAGGTTAAAGGAAATCTGAAATCACCCTAATGTCTTGCTGTTGTGATAAAGTGTGGAATAAAGTATGGAATTTTGGTATTATAGTTCATTTTCAATATTTTTGGATTGTTCAGAAAAGTGTTCCTACCACTTTTGATGTCATAAATTAGAGACTCTGGACCTGATGTTTTTTTAGCTTTGCCATTTGTTCAAGATTTGAAAAATAAAATACCCCCCGGTGGTATCAAAATAAAGGTTGGAAGTCTTAAAAAAAAATAATAAAACCACCTTTTTTAGTTTTACTTCTAACTTTTAGTGCACCACAACGTCACAAACTTAAAATACCTAAAAATGAGGCTCTTCATAGCAGTTATTAGGTTAAAAATCATTGCGAATAAAATTGATTAATTAAGATGAATTAATTAAAATTATTCAATTGCACAAAACATTATTGTACGGCAGCCTAAAAAAATATTTAAAAAAACACTACAGTTTATACATTCTTTCAAAAATCCAGAAACAAAAATGTAAAAAAGTTTTTTTTTTTAAACAAAAGTAATTTCCAGAAATCAAAATGAAGAAAAAAATGAAGCAAAATAAAGAAACAGGAAAAAATAGGAACTGTGGGAACATCACGGGATGATGTTGAGTTTTGGGGAGGGAAAGGATGTTTAGCCTGAACCCTGATTGAGATGATTTATCCCTGAACTTTTGCAGTGGGCGTGGTCTGAAGATGTTTTCATTCCTCCAATTGAAAAGGTGAGCAAATGTCTTCATCTAATCAATGATATCCTATAGTATCAGTTCTTATTTTGTTTCAGTTTTTTCAGTTTGTTTTTCAAAACATTTCCTTTTTATTTTGTTTAAGTTCCTTAGAATTGTGTTAGATTAAATGTTTTTTATCATTCGTTTTGTTTTTTTTATTTTCATGATGATCTTTCTTGAATTTTTGCATTGAGAGATTTGTTGATGTGATTGAACTTCAGGGCAAACGTTACTAAAAAGAAGAGATTTCCTATCATGCTACATAACGGTCACTAAACAAACATTTCATCAGGTTAGCGGCTTTCATCACATCTCCTGACTTCTGGTGTTGCTTTAGAAATGTCTGTGAAAGAGTCCTCACACACAGGAGTCAGATCAGGCCCGTTTACTCTAAAGTTAGCGTCATCCTTTTGAATGAAAATTTAGGAGATGCACAGATGAAAGCCATGTGTCCTGAAAAAGGCTGGAGCTACTTACTGCATATCCCCATCTGCTGCATGGGGATCTTGGCTGCCAGGCTTGATTGTTGTCAAGAGGTCTCCAGTGTCTCTCGGTGAGTCCAGACATGGCCCATTGGGCTGTCTGCTGTCATTGAGGTTAGGTCGTGGAGGTGGTGGTGGAGGAGCCGGCTCTGGCTCCAGCTCTTCTTTTAAAAGGTTTTGGAGCATGGATTCCTATGAGGAGAAATGGCAAATCAAATCATAGCAACACAAATCTACTCTTCAAAGAACTGAAACCAGATCAGCTGGTGGTGATGAGGAGGAATTCTCCACCTTCAAACGGGTCACAGCTGACCTGCAGAGGATTTCATGCATTTAACTGACAGTGGCTGACATGCATGTGTTCATGAAGCATGAGAAAGTCGAGAACTGTATTGCAGCATGAACGGGCAACCCCCCACCCCCCACGTGCTCAGTTACTGCATTTAGCCTCCAGTTTGTGATATTGATCTCCAAACCCAATGTATGACTTTTCTTGAGCTTCTAGCTGACCGAGTATGGCTGTTAGTAGCTCCACCCCTGATCCCCCCCGTCTGATTATGATAGCTCTGTGTCTCTCTAGCGTAAATCTTCACCACTGCTACATAAAAACATCCATCAATCTGGGTAACGTCCAGCCGTATGGTTCTGATCCGGATGTCAGCTGGACGAGGAAGTGAAGATCTTCATGGACAGAACTTCCTCCAAAATCCTGATTCTTTCTCCTTCCAGTTCACCAAAGACTCTTTTAGCTAATTCTCCAATGTTTATTGACTGTGATCAATACATTCAATCATTGGTTTCTCAGAGTTCTTGATAAAATAATCAAAGCTAACATCAAAATGCTCTTTCATTGATTTACAATCCTTTCCAACTGCGGTCAAATGAGCCGCCGTTCACATTTCCGTGGTCACATCAAGAAGCTCCGTGGAGTCTGGTGGAGATTTTCCAGCGTTCTCAGTCCTGCTACCGTAAGTATTGGATGAAACTCACACCAAAAATCCAGTGATGCTGATTTGACCACAGAAATGTGAACGGCGGCTCATTTGACTGCAGTCAATGTGAAGATACCATCTTCTCTTCTCCAGAACCTGAACTAGACACTAGGAACAGATGAGGGTTTAGTGCATGTGCAGCAGAGCTGTTGATGGAAAGAAGATCATTCATTCAAACAGAGTCTGTCCAAGACAGTTTGATTGATTTAAAAGGAGAAATACTCGGAAATGTAAAAACTAAATGATTTCTTGTCACATTTGTTCTCTTTCAGAAGAAAAATGACACAGAGACATGTTAGAAACTCTAAAAACAGGATTTTCATCAGAGGGACACTTTACAAAAAGTCAAACTGACATATAAAAGGATCACCTAAAACCAGCCTTAAACATTTTAGCTTACAAGAGTGAACCATTCTCTGCAGGTTCACATTTGACCCAGATCTTGTCTAACTAGGGAATTACTTAGTCATGGTCATTCTTAGGACTCTAGACTTGAACCAATTCCCGTCACTCCTTCTGGACAACAGCATTATTATTCTTGGTGTAATTCCAATAAGACTAACGTTAACTTCTGACTGCTTTAACAACAAACTGACAGAACAAATAAACAGTGAAAACCTCAATATCCCAATTTGTTTACTTTAAATTCTTTAAAATATGTTTCTTGTAAAGCTTCTGATGAATGAGTATAATCACTTTATGATTCTTGGTTTCAATACAAGAGAGGAATTTGGTTAATTTACCTGAAAAATTAGTTTAAAAAAAAATCCCATTTCATTAGAGTTTCATTTTTTCTTTGAAATACTAAAAAAAGAAAATTGGTCATCCAAAAACAAAAACTGATTCATAATTTTTTTTCTTGGCCAGAATAAAACATCTCATTTAAGCAGCATGTCAATAGAAATCATATTGGAGCAAACCAACAAACTGGCTCCAGAACAGGAGAAAGAATTTTGCAAAGATTTTTTGTTTAGAAACTATTACTTAAGAAACGTTGGAAATGACTTTGTACCTTTAGTCTGTGGCTTCTTGTTCTGGAGCAGAAATCCAGGCACAGTCTGAAGCTTTTTGGTCTGGAAATTCAGCTTCATTTAAATCCCCAATGTCACCCTCTTCTGTAAATAGTTTTCTTAAATCTTAAATGTATTAACTCTTCAATTTAAGTACATTATTTAATCTTTTTGAATTTAGATTTAAACATTTTTTAAATACAAGTTTGCAATAACTTGAGGTTACTGGTGGCAGTTTGTTGATTTTGGAAACCCAAAGAGATACAAACACTGAAACCCCTTTCTGGGAAATCACTCAAAATAATCCATTTGATTTGGATTCACAAGTTCACAATAATAGATCAATATTTTTTCTTTACCACGTTTTTCATTTTTATTTATGTTATTTAAATTTCATTTGGTCATGAAAAACTAGTTTTACACAAGTTATGAAAACAGAACAAAATGGACTTTCATTTATACATTTCTTACATAAAAATGAACTGAAACTGTTTTTTCCTCTTATTAGAAGAAACATCACATTAATTACTTAAAAAGGAAAATCAATCCTTGTTTTTTGTTAGACTAAGCCCTCATCTCTGAACATGGATGTTTTAGAGCAGACACTTTGTATGTGCACAATGCAGCTCCCTTATAAAACTGCTCAAGGAAATCAGTTCTTTCAGTAATAGCAGAACAATTTCAACTAGAAAATTTGCATTACCTGTGATAATGCTAGTGTGAATGCTGTAAGCTGAATTTGGCTGCTGAAGATGCTTAAATTGATAGCTTAAGATGCTGAAGCTGATAGCTGAAATCACCCTAACCCTTTTCCCACTGTGTATATGTACAATACACGGAGGGAAAACATCTTCCACAAACTAAAATGACCTGTGGACTGCTTTTGACTGGAGACTAAAGATCTCTGTGTGGGCGTGTACTAGATGGAGCATTCCGGGGTCGTCATGGCAATGACCACAGACGGAGACGCAGGTCTGCGTCCTTCTCTCTCATTGAAAATATATGGACCTGCATCTGGCTCAAACGAAAACTCATATCTTTTGAACCATTTTACTCAAAGTAAAAACACTGTCAGAATCCAGAATTGTTGGACTACATTTAGTGCAATTTTCATGTTTTTGTGTCCAGGTATACACAAGTACTCGCAAGTTAAAAACGAACAACCTCAAAAATTCGTATCCACCAAAAATGCACTGGGCTTACTGGAGGAAATTGTCAGGTTTTGCTGATACTTGGGGCCGCTGTAACCCCAGGCTCACAGTGCTAGCATTACAGCTCTGATGAGAGCGCCGCAGTCTTTGAGTAACTTTAAAAGTGAGAGGAAATCCCACTGCAGGCGTCCACGTCCTGCGTCTGCAGTCAGGTCTCTGTGTCACCGCAAATCTGTTTAGTATGGTTCAAATTTTGCCGGACGACACATCTGATCCACAGCAAATAAAGGGGGGATTAGCGTGAACGTCTGTGAGTTTAGAGTTTTGCGAGGTCGGCAGAGTCTGTAGCTGCAGCCAACCTGTAGCTAATATGAGTCATCAGCTGTAGATAGACCGCTCCCACATCGCACCTGAACTGTAACGCTAGCCGTGTGAGCCCAGGGTTAGAAAACTACATGGCTCAGGATTTTCCCAGTTATATCGTCTGAAAGGCAGGAAAAATGCCAACGTTTTGATGTCAACACCTATTCTGTGAGGGACACAATGGCTGAGTTTAAGCAGGTTGAATCCACTTGATGTGTTTTCTTCCTCTCACTCTGCTCCACTCGTCTTCACTCAGCTGCTGCTCCCAACTGACACCACATTTGTTTTGTTTTTCATTCATAACTGATAAATGACTCAAAGATGACATGTCGACTTTCAGCAGCGATATTTTAAAAACCATAAGGGGTTTCAAAATAAAAATACAAGTTCAAGAGCCCAAAGTCTACTGAACAGTTTAAAAGTTGAATGGTCTCTGTAGCTGAAAGTCTACTTGACTTCTATTGTTTTGTAGAGCTCAAAGTTTGCTCCTGGAAAAAAGGGCTTTGGAACATTCTGTAAGCCATTTTTGATGGAGTTAACAAGGTGGTAGTTGGTTGAATAGTTTAACAATTCAGGTACTACTAACAGGGCCAGCTGACAGGGTCTAGGGCAGGAGTCTGAAACCTTCAACACTAAAGAGTCCTTTGGATCAATTTCTCACTGACCCAAACCCAGCAGGAGACGCATCCTTCAGAAAAATAAGATGCTACTTTGTATTTGTTATTTTTATGATGAAGACAAATAACTTATTTTAGCATAAACAAAACAAACTTTAAGAGAATATAGATTTTTTCTCTAAATATGAAACAGCTTATAACTTAATAGAGGTTCAGATGACTTCCTTTCAAAATAAAAGACTTTGTGTCACATAGGATTATCTGGTTGGAGCAAATCTCGCGGTAGGCAGAGTAATATAAGCAGAGGAAAGAAAAACATTTCTTTTCTAAACATTTGCGGTGCTTCTAGTCAGAAATTCACAAATCTAACAGCTAAAATGAAAACAGAGCTAATTAAGTGGCACTTACTGTATTTTTAACCATCAGGTGCACTTAAAACACAGGAATTTGTCAAAATGTTTAGTTCTCGATTAACAGATCACTATGGCTACTGTGATTTCGAGGGTCGCAGAATGATAAGTCATTTTACTTTTTGCTAACTTTACAGTTACTTTTTAAAACTAAAAGCTTTTTTATGCAGGTCGCAGACACCAGGTCCAGAGACAGCAGCAGCTAACAAAAGAGCCGTCCTCTAGGGCCACAGGGACTCTGGCACATCCCAAATACTGTGAGAAGGCTCTTAGCGTCCTCATGCATTTCACCGAGCTTTACCGTTAACCAAACCTGTTTTTTAAAAGAACCTCTGTTCGCCAGCTCACCTGTGATGTACAGTTATCCTTCAGAATGAGCTTGGCTCCCTCAATGACAGCCATGTAGGAGAAGCGGAGCTGGTCGGCCGTCTGGATCAGACCCATGCGATACTCCCTCATGCGTAGAAGCACATTCTGTATGTTCACTGAAGACGGGTTTTTCCTCTTGACCATCTGCAAAGCAGATCAACATGTTTGTACACCACAAGCGTTTTCAAATGAGCTCATGAGTCATAGATTTGATTGAAATAGTTCATTCATCTATCTTGTTCTGCTCATCCAGGACCGGGTCGCAGGGGCAGCAGTCTAAGCAAAGATGCCGACTTCCCTCTCCCCGGTCACTTCCTCCAGCTCCTCTGGGGGGACCCCGAGATGTTCTCAGGCCAGCCAAGAAACATAGTCTCTCCAGCGTGTCCTGGGTCTTCCCCGGGGCCTCTGTCCAGTGGGACATGCCCTGAACACCTCACCTCTACTCCGAGCTCCCACCGGGTGACCGAGCTCCTCACCCCATCTCTAAGGGAGCACCCAGCCACTCTCCGGAGAAAACTAATTTCAGCAGCTTGTAGTCAGGGTCTGGTTCTGTCATGACCATAGGTGAGGAGGACTGGAACATAACGGAGCAGCACAGCAACTGTGTTACCAGCAGATGCCTTTCTAATCTGACACGAGTTCTCGTGCGCTTCCTGAAGGTTTGATGCATAAAGGAGAATAGTGTCTGATGTTCCTTTTCCTGTCACAAAAATGTGATGGCAAATCAAACGCTCCATGTTTAAATCCTGTTTTAACAAACCACTAAAAACATCAAATACATCTACAGCACCACCTCTGGTCAAAGAATGTCACTGCACAGCTGGAAGGTTCACAGAACATCAGTGATTACAGATTAAACACCCTCCACAGAACCAGAGTAATGTCTAATGTTAAGACGTTTAAGGGGAAAGCAAACAGACCGGCTAAAACAAGTTCACACAAATAAGGAAAGATATCATCACAGTGTTAGATGAAGTGAAGGAGTGGTTCAGCAGTATGAACACAAGTCGAGCTTTCTAAAAATAAAAGTCTTCTCTGGTCAAAACTGCAGCTGCTGCTGAACCTTTTCCAAGAAGTTAATCAAATTTGCACAAATCTTCAGTTATGATCAGATCTTTGTCTACATTCTATAAAACTGGACTTGTTCTTCCACAAAGGTTTGAACTTGGAGAGTTTAAATAAAACAAATGTGTTAAAACATTCCTGTCTGAGGAAAGTGTAGAAAGTGTTTAGTGAGGAGTTATTCTGCATTAAAACATCTAAAATATAGTAAAAAGTCTGACTACTATGTGGATTTGGTTTATTACATGTTATTTTCAGAACAACTGTCACAATTAACGAGGAAACACTGTTTTTTCCTTTGTGTATTTTTTTATGTTGTGACAAACTAAACCAAAATTCTTTCATGGGACAATATGAACTTTCTATCCATGTCTACATCAAGATTTCATGTTCAGAGGGAGTACTATAGATCAGATCTATTATTCAGGACCCACGGACCGGCACTGGTCAATAAGTCACTTGGTACCGGGCCGCAGACTGAAAAAAGTAAAAAAAATGCACAAACTTAGATTATTGCCGTGGAGTTTATTTCTGATCCTGAACAAAGTTGGTATGACACTATTGCAGAAAAGACTTCACAAAGTGTCTCTTCACATCCGTGTTGGTCACGTGACTTAAAACGGCTACCTGCTTGGCTAACTGGATTGCTATGCTAGTTGCCCAAAGCTAACAAAAAGCAAACATTAAAACATATTTGGAAAGTTTATTTGGGGAGAAAAGAGTCAGTGAAGAAACCGAAGAAGAGCCTTTAACTTCAAGTTACAATAAAGCTGATGTTTACAGACCAAACCAGGAGTCTCTGGACGTACGGAATCACTGAGACAGTTGTTCTCATGTAGCAGAAGCCGCTCTGTCAAAAACGCGGCGACAGACTGTCTACTGTTTCAAACATGCAGATAATAAAGTTGGAGAAACGGTGGATTCAGGTTTATATTATATTTAGAAAATGCCCCTTTTAAGATGGTTTATTTTGCTTTATTTATTCATCACACATTAAAAGTCAGACCTAGCTGAAGCTAGCATCCGGCTGTTAGCCTCGACTGATGTTAAAGGGAAATCCCTCTTTATAAATTTCAAAACACCTGCAAACATTTTACGGAGAATGAAGATTCAATCAAATAAAGTTGCTGATTTGTGGAAACTTAAAGGAAATTTGAGAATTTTCCTGAGTAAGGTTCTGAAAATTTAGCACAGAAAATGTGTTGGAAAAAAAAACACCCAATGAATAAGGATTTATGTAAAGACAAAATACAATCAATATTTTTGCCCTGAAGTATAATCGGAGCCTGGATTGATGTTAAAAAGAGAAAAAAAAACCTGAAAGGTTTTGTTTTTGGAACTTTTTCAAATTAGAAACAATTTCTACAAATCAACAACTGTGTTTAATTAAATCTTCATCATCTGCATAAAAAATACCTACTGGTATTTTTAAACTTTTTTTAAAACAAACTACTGCCCCCTTCATACCGGTCCCTGAAAATACTGTGTAATTTAAACTGGTCCTTGGGGTGTAACAGGTTGGGGTCCACTGCTATAGATTATAACACAATCCAGTCTTTTCACCCTTCTAATTATCAGCCAACTGGTTTCAAATTAAAAGTGGAAGAAAGGAAGAATCTGTAGTGATGAAGCAGAGGAGGATGTGATTAGTTCAGATATCATTAATGATAGATCTGAACAGATTCTTTTTATCTGCCATCATTGGTTCATCAGTTAAAGCTCTTGGTTCCATTATTTAGGAAACAAGTTTTATCCCAGGTTCCTTTAATCTTGGAGCACTTATGGCTTCCAAAATAATCAAGTCTAGTACAGACAGCTTTCACATTCTCAGCAATATAATGATTTTTTATTTAGAATGGATTCTTGCCTAACAAAACTTCAATGAAAGAAATGTTTCCATTCATGTATTCCTTGTGTTTATTTGACACATTAACAATTGTGTATATCTGTGTCATGCTGAAATGCTTACAACTGAGAATGAAGGATAAAATCCTGTCCTGATAAATAATGCTACCTTTTGATGTCCAGCTTCATAACCATTAACTTAAACCCATGCAAACTCTCCCCGCTTTTTTCTTACCAGGACAAGACAAGTATCCACCAACGCGAACGTCCCCGAGCGTCCGATTCCAGCGCTACAGTGCACCACTGGGGGTCCGTGCTCCGTGCTCAGAGAGCCCGACTCCCGGACTTTAAACAGGAAGTTGAGGAAAGAAGCTGGAGACTCTGGCACCCCGAAGTCTGGCCATGTGGTGTAGTGAAAGTGATAGATTTCTCTACGCTCCATGGTCTGCAGAAAACATGAAATAACAAGCCTGACTTGAGAAAAGCACACACGTGTTACAGTATTGTGCTAAAATCTACTTCAAATCCTGAACTAAAGAGTGGCTGGTAGCATATGTAGTATAAGCAGGCTTCAAACTTGATGAGAATCATTTCTGATTTCCTCCAAAATACTTCAACTCATAACATTTGATTCATTCATTTTAATGAACTTAAAAAGCATTTCTTGTGTGTTTGTATGATAAACACTGTAATATGTAAACACACATGCAGCAACATGTCCCCACTCGGTCAGGGTCCTTACAAATACAACAGGAAAACAGACATCTCAAATCAAGGCTGTTCTCCACTAAAGGAGAACCCTTTCCCTGGAACTTAGCAGGAAGGCTGGACTCCTCGGTCGTTTTGTTGAGGCAGATGTGTCTTTTTTTTAAGAGGCACAACTGGATGTGATATTGGAGGTGGAGATGTGAATGTGCCGTTTCTGCGTTTCAATTCACTCGTCAGACCCCACAAAACACAGGCAGACTTCTTATGCTGCCATTCAAGTGGCACAGAAGCAAAAAGAATTCATCTCCTTCAGCTCTGCTGGAAGTAGAAACAAAGATCGACCTAACAAAGCCTGACTTCTGACTCCAGAGGAGCTCTTCTGTTCCAGCCCGGTGCTCACCTTTGTGTTGTGCAGTTCCAGAACCCTGACGGTAAAATAGGATTGGTCCTCCTCTGAAAGCAGCTTCACGTCAAAGCCGGTGTCTGCGAATGACATCTGTGACTCTTCTTTGGTGGGCCAGTACTGGGCGCACTTTTCCTGTGTAGACACAACATGGCTTCACTACAGAGCTGCACAGACAGGTATCAATACATGCAGGCGGGACGCAGAATGAGTGCTCAATCTCCAACAACTGTTTCTGCTTGTATCAAACAGAATATTAGACATTACTGTACATATGCATGGTCCCGCAGCAATTTGGAATTCTAGATTGTTCTGTTTACGGTAAAACTGCATCTTACATAGGGCTGGGCG
>NC_050527.1:20716635-20721732 GCF_002922805.2 Oryzias melastigma | reverse complement strand
TCCCGCAGCAATTTGGAATTCTAGCTTGTTCTGTTTACGGTAAAACTGCATCTTACATAGGGCTGGGCAATATGGATTTTTTAATATCATGATAGTTTTTCATATTGTGCAATAACGATATATATCACGATATAAACCAACAATATTTGTCAAATTTGAATTCTCTGTGATCCACTGAAGTCAACATGATGCAACTTTTTTTTTTGTTTAAAAAAAATCTACCAGCCAAACATAATTTTTACTGGTCAAATTATAATCCTGTTTTACACAGATATGGCTGAGGCATTTTACTATTAAACTTTTTTCTGTTATTTTTTGTTTAAGAAAATAAAATAGCATAAACGTAACTTATAAATGGTAAGAACATGTCTTTATTGTCATCCAGCTGTAATCTCAAATTCAAACTTGCTGAGAAAACAAGGACAGATTTCCTAATTCTGCCTCCAGTTGATCACATTTTATATTAAATCATAAAAACTGCCTGAAAACAGTATAATGTTTCAGATCATTGTTATTATATAATCCTTGACAATAAATCTGCATCTTTATACGGGTGTGACTCTTTAGCAAAACATCTGACGGATCAAACGCCATCTCTGTAATGCTAGAAAGATGCTGTTAAAACACAATCAATTCTGTTATTTTTTAGAAAATACAGTTTTTATTAATGTCTGATAGCTTAATCTTGCATGTATTCGCCTTGTCTTAAAGACTGCTCCACTAAAATACTGTCCGACATTAAACCAGTCCGTGTTTCCATGAAGGAGAGTCACGGAGGAGCCTGTTAGCGTTAGCATGTTAGCATTAGCATCTAAGAACAGCGCCGTCTCCAGATCAACACATTTTATCAACCAGTCTGTTGCTGCTTCAGGTGAAGCAGCTTTATCCTCCAGTTCTGACTGGATTCAGTTCAAATCGCCGCATGTTTTGCTGTTTTATCAACCAAACTAGACGCTATACAGGTGAAGTGACAGCGGGGACGGGGTGTGTCTCACATCACGTGTGTGTTTACGGAGGAGGAGATGACTAAAGAAATTCATCAAGAGAAGAGCTAATAAACATAACTAATTAGATTCAAGCATTTGCTCACCATGTGGTGACTAACCCTCTAACTTTTATTCGCCAAAGAGGAGAGAACGCTCACATCTAGTGTTTTTTTGACCCTTCAAAATAAAAGTCTATTGCCATTAGGGGTGTGCCAAAATATCGATATTGCGATATATCGCGATATTTAGTCCTGCGATCGATTCTCGATGGGTTCTCACCAAGTATCGATATTATATTTTCATTTAAAGAGGCTGTAGCGCTGAGCGTCTGAGTCGCGCGCCGGAACTATGGGCGCACGCTGCGTCGGACTTTTAATAGCGATGCACGCGCTCGTTCGGGAGAAGCACCGGTGAGATACAGGCTCTGTAGCGCGTGTGTGAAGCATGTCTACCTGTCAGCATTTATCATCCATCTGTAGGAGATCCACCCGGTAAGAAGTGACTTTGTCTGAGCGCTAGAATGTCAGCGATCTCTTACTTTCTGTTTGCTATGGGAACTGAGCGCGTGCTACGCAGTTGTCTGTGTATGCTTCAAGGAGCGTCGGAATTTTCGCTTTCATGCACTTCAATGTTTAACCTGCTGCTGTACGGTGTAACTTTGATAAATTTATAATGTGACGTTTTCAAACAATGTAATTACTTGTTGCTAATGTTAATTTTAAAGTAATTCTTAAATAAAAAAGCAGGATTTGATGTATGAACTTAAATTTAAATGTAATTAAACGGAAGTACATGAATTCACTGTAAAATTAGGGAGAATGCTAATTAATTGAAGCACTTAAAATTATATTTATTGCCATTATTATGTGTGTTTTAAGGATTTTACCTATTAACTGCTGACTGACCAAATGGAAAAATGATAAAAATTGGAAAAATAATCTCAAGTAACAGTTTGAGTAAATCAGCCTTCATTTTTGGATGCTCAGCCCTTTTCAAGTGAGAGAAAAGTGCACAAAAAATTAGGTCAATTTTGAGAGAGGCTGTAAAACATTATATTCATCATCCTTTGGTGTGACGTTGTTTTAGAGGTAGATAACTGTCACCACTTGACTTATTTAATTTTTGTTCTGTTTACAACAATTCTGCACTAAGTAGTGTCACTGCTGATCATGTTTACTATTGTTAACATTGAATCTGACAGATAATTCCAATTCAGTTGTTGTCAATGTTTGTCAAAGACATAGTATTACTGATTTCAACAATGTTGCACAAAAGTGTCTATAATTTGTTGCACAAAATAAGAAAAGTTGTTTAGTATGATTGTGTTTGAGGTAAAAAAGATAAATGGGGATATATTTCCCCCCAAAAACATGTTCTATATAATGGTAGTTATTAGAGAGGATTTTTACCAATTATCGCAGTATCGCGATATTATCGATATCGTGAGCCATGTATCGCGTATCGTATCGTATCGTGAGGTACCCAGTGATTCCCAGCCCTAATTGCCATAGACTTATTTTCTATTGAGAAGTTCTATCATGATAAATGCTTATCTTCTTATCGCCCAGCCCTAATTTCAGGTAGAACTTTTGTTCACTTTTCTTTTAGAAAATTACCTAAATCAGTTTAAGTAGCATCAAGAAAAAGTTTTTTAAAAATGGCTTTTCCCTCTTCCAAATTCATTTGCTCATAAACTTCTATGCATTGTGATGGTGAGTGACGGTTCTCTTGCTGCCGCCCAAAATGATTGTGTCCAGAGGAGTTCCTTTCAGTTTTGTTGTTTCAAACATCTAGATTGTGTCCAAATTCCCTCTCTAACCCCCAACTACTAAAACAACTAAAGAGTGCCCTGGATTTTAGGGCAATTCAAACACGATGCTCATTCCTTTTTTCTTTTCATTTTTCCCAAACGCCGCATAAGACGTCACCAATTTCACAAAGTCAAAATCAAATCAATACGATCATTTCATGACGTTTATTCATGACTCCACTGTGTTTGGACGGTTTATTTTAAAAAATACATTTAAACATGATTTTTTGTTCGAAATTGTTCAACCGCAATGCATTGTGGTCTATATTCCACCTTTATTACCGGCATGAGGTCCAATGAGGTAATTGTTTTTTTGAGGCAATTGTTTTTTTTATTGTGCTATATAAATAAAATTTGATTGAAACTGAATTTATTCGTTAATCTAGTGAGCATCAATGCACGCTAGTTTTTCGCAAAGACTTCTGGGAAATTTCTAGGGCACTCGATTTTGGAATTAGTAGATTTGGACAACACTAGAAAATGGCATTATATAGTGAGTAGGGGGGAATTCTGACAAAGCTCTAGTGATTTGATGAAAAGTACCAGGTTCTGTCAGAACATACATCCTGATCCTGATCCTGATCCTGAACATGTCAGCGTGAAGCAACTCAAGCAAAACCAAGTATCATGAATGAGCAGGAGCTGAAGTGAACTCACAGATCCTTTCTCTATCACTCTGTTGAGCATGATGACAGCTTTGGAGCGCTGCTCCCAAATCATCAGCCAGAAATGGCCACAAGTATAACACAAGGGCCCCTGTCAAAACAAAAAAAGACAAATGCAAATAACACAAACCACTTGTAAACAACACTACAATGCCTTTGATGCAAACAGGAAAAAGCGAGCAGTAACCCTTCATACCTGAGAGAGGATGTAAGATCTTTGGGCTTCTTCTTCCGTGACTAAACTTGCATTGATGTAGTCATTTTCTGAGTCTTTAAGTTTCACCCGACTGTGATCGTCTAGAATCCAGAGATCACACACAGTTGAAGCATGTCATCACTTAGCAAACATTTGATGGTTCACAGCTTTGTCCTACGACTCACAAGGGCTGACATCTCTGTAGCGGTTCAGATTTTTGTTCTCTGGGAATTTGGCCACTTTGTATGGATGTTCACTGGCTAGGTTGCGGATCTCCTGTTGGCAAAGAGAGAAAGAGGTCATTAGTTACACAACAAAAGCAAAGCTGTGTACTTTGTGGAGAGCAAAAGCATCTGCCTGACTGAAGAGGAACAGGTAGAAAAGGTAGAAAATACTAGACCCACCGAGAATCTATTGCAGGACTAAATGTCACAATATTGATATTTTGGCACATCCCTGATGAAAGACCTGGATCATCCAAAGCACGGCAGTCTGGATTAAGCAGAGCTGTTCAGATCTGTTTAGACCAGGAGTCTGCAACCTGCAGCTCCAGATCCACATGTGTCTCTTTAATCTCTCCATGGTGGATCCTTGGACAAACATTAAGTAAGTCATGGAGACTGCTGATCCAGACATGTCGACTGTCAGAGTCAGCAGCTCCTGATAATGTCTGACTAACCAAAACTACCTAATGAAAACAAATAAAGTCTGAAAACTAAGACTACCAAGATCCAACAACAAACTAAAATAACAAAACCCAGCAGAGTAAGACTGCTGAGGACAAAGAGGAGAACAAATAAAAGAAATATAAAATAGTTTCTTAAACTAAGGATTACTTAATTAGCATTTATTTAATTTAGATTAGTTAAATGTATAAATTGATGTCTGAGGTTCACATAGATGATAAACTATGTAGGTTTTTACATCCTGTTGACCTGAAGACGTCTTGTTTGATCAACTCTACCTCCAGAATGAACAGGTTTTATATGTAAAACTTTGGTAAAAAGTTTGATCTTTTTTGAGTTAAGAGCACATATTATCTTATGCTGCACAACATTGGTTACTAGCTGTCCAGAACCGCACTGAGATGATCCTGTTTGGCACAGAGCGTCTTTTATTTTGAAAATAAGTTTTTTCAGCTTCTGTCAAACTTTAAAAAAACGTTTTTAGAAATGCTAGTTTCTTTTTATATTTTTGCTTTTGTTTGTGAAAAAAAATAATTCATATTTATAATTAAAAAGAAAGTCATGACTGCAAATCCGAATTTCTTAAAGTCTAAAATAAGACTATCGGTGATTAGTAGATTATTAAAATAATCGTTTGCAGCAGGCCTAGTGTATCTTTACTTTTGGCTCATTTATTCCTCCATAGAGCACTTTGGTCTCGTGAAATCCTTCACTCTATAGCAAAAAAGAGAGAACCTATCAAATTAAATTAGAA
>NC_050527.1:20694173-20716487 GCF_002922805.2 Oryzias melastigma | reverse complement strand
TTTGTGAAAAAAAAAATCATATTTATAATTAAAAAGAAAGTCATGACTGCAAATCCGAATTTCTTAAAGTCTAAAATAAGACTATCGGTGATTAGTAGATTATTAAAATAATCGTTTGCAGCAGCCCTAGTGTATCTTTACTTTTGGCTCATTTATTCCTCCATAGAGCACTTTGTTCTCGTGAAATCCTTCACTCTTAGCAAAAAAGAGAGAACCTATCAAATTCCATTAGAAAGCCCACGTGCAAACAGTCGATGATAGTCCGACAGGAATGGTTGGTTTGACAGAACGGTTTCCTGGAAGAGCTCCGCTCTGGAACGATCAGCTGTAAAATCTCTGACGTGTCTCCCTTCCTCCAGAGTGCCGGGATCACCACAAACGCCGTTAACGCACAGCCATAAAAACTGTGCGGGGTTTGCAGCGCAGCTGGGGCTGAGCGGCACGCGCTTTCTGTAAAAGTTCTAATGAGTTCTGAGAAACGGCAGCTGACGTCCGCGCGCGTCATCCAGCCTGAGCTCGCACGCGCCACAGCTACGGAAGTCAGAGGTTTGAACGCAGTTTGCTAGTCTCTCCAAACCCACCACGGTCACCAGAAACACAACCGAAAACCCGGAGCAAGAGGACGAACGTGTCCGAGCAGAAGGGCGGTGACGGAGAGAGAAACGGACACACAGGAAGAGAGGAGCAAGTAGCTTCACGAGTTAGCTACGGAGCGACACCGACGGAGGCCCGACTCACATTGTAAAGGTTTTGCCACCCCCCGGACGAATCGATGTTCTGAAACTCTTGCTCCATTCTGAACAAAAATATGAACCCAAGAAAGCAGTAAGGCGGTCGCAGGCTGGTCAGCGCCTCATTCCGCTCTGGCGGCCATCTGCACGGCGGTGTGTGACCCTGGAAGCCCTCCGGGAGGCTGACGCGCGCGCCGCGGACAGACTCGGGTTGCCAGTTTTTCAAGCACTTTTACACAAACGGTTCCGCTTCCGCTCACCTCCACCAGCACGCGGCTGCGCGCGCGGCAGTTCGCACTCTGAGAAGTAACAAAGATTAAAAAAAAAAAACGATAATAGCTGAAGATGGGAACTAGATTTTTAGATTTTATTTATCTGCACTTATACAACATATTGAAAAAAACTGGTATAGAAATACGTAAAAAGTAGTTGTAGGAAGAGACAAAACACAAACCCATATGGGCTTATATTAAAACCTTTACCTAATGAAACTTTAAATTAACATAAAATACATTTTTATAGCTACATACAAGCCACATATACTTAATTTGATCTATTTATCAAAGATAGCTACCAACAAATTTTCATCATTGGTTGGGAACAAAAAACATAATCATAAACCCTTTTCATTGAAATGATTTTAAAATAAGATTACCATTAGTTGATCAAAATCTGGACTTTCTAATGAAAACATTGATTGTGATTTAAAACATTACTGTAATTTCCTAAAGGTGAAACCTCACATTAATGGATTTTTAAAATGTCTTTTCCAAATCTTTACATTACATGAAACACAAGAATGCCCAGATATTGTCTCATGTATTTGACTCTTGATAGACCCCTTTGTTGTTGTCTTTTTTTGTTTGTTTGTTTTGTTTTTGTTATATATTTGTTAGGGCTTTTAATCGTTAAAAAAAACAACTAATTTATCGCAAATCTGGAAAAATTATTGCAATTAATTGAGTGGAAACTCTTTGAATTAGCAACATTTCTGGTGCATCCATCTGTGACCATGAGACTGACCAGATGTTTAAGCTGCTGTTCAATAAACATCACAACTTTGCTTTGAAATGCACAAGAATATTTGATTAAAATGTGCACATTTATGTGAATTACTAATGTGTTTAATATTGTACTAGAATAAACAAATGATAACAAAAATGGCTCTCAGATTATGGTCAAATTCTTCAGCTGAAATTGTTAAAAATTCAACACATTGGCTGTTTTCATCCATGAAAAAATAATGAACAGTCCTGCAAGTTTTCTGTGTAATATATACAAATACTAATAGTATCTTGACCAAAGTATTTACTTCATGTACTTGCGCTGTGACTACAAAATCTACTTAATAAATGGAAAAAATATATAAATATATAAAAAAAACAGGCAAGAATAGTTATTTGTTTGCCCCTCAATGGTAAAATTACAAGTAGGCCTAAGTTTAAAAGTAGCTCTTTTTTAACATAGAAAGAACATTTATTTGAAATGACTAAATTCATTTTTTTATTTTATTTTTTTATTTTTTGTCCAGACAATGAAGATCAGGGAATCCCAGGTCTCTGAATTATTGTGGTTTCTGTTGCTTTGCAGATATTTGCTGCTCTCGGAATCAAATTCAATGTAAAAAATCTGCAGAGATTTGTTTGAAAGAAAATGATTCATTTTGAATCACTCAAGGAGGGAAGGAATGACTGAGTCCAAACAAGTTCATGTCTGTAGTATTTTTAGCAAACTAATCTTCTTTTAGGCCATAATTTTTTTTATAAAAAATAAAAACATAAAGTTTGACGTTCTATCACTGTTGTGTTTACTCATGTATTGCAAGAACCTTATTTCAAAGTTCGGGTTCTATAACTAACCACAAGAGGGCGACAAATCGCTGTTATTATCATCAACCAGTAATAGTTAAAGAAATCATTTTCAATAAGTTTTGCGAACCTAATACCAGCGTTTTCTTCTTATCTTTTTTTGTTAGAGTTTTTAAAACTCAAAGCAAGTAATTAAAAAGTATTTTTTCAGTTGTTTCCCTTTTTTTAACGTATGGCTTTTATAGAATGTTCTATGAGTTCTCGACTGACAAGCTTTTTTTAATCATTAAACATCTAAAATGTCCATATGAATGCTTTCTTTTATGCCATATTTTCAAAGTTCTTCAGTAGCCTACATGTTTTTTTTTTCAAGTTCAAGTCCCCCTCTGATGAAAATCCTGTTTTTAGAGTTTCTAACATGTCTGTGTGTCATTTTTCTTCTGAAATAGAACAAATGTAATAAGAAATCATTTTGTTTTTGCATTTCCGAGTATTTCTCCTTTTAAATCTGTCAGTCAAACTGTCTTGGACAGACTCTGTTTGAATGAGTGATCTTCTTTATGTCACAACTAAGGAGTTATTTTGCGCCCATAAATATTTCAGACCCAAATAAAAAATTTGGAAAAGAAAAAATACCAGTGTTTGGCCAAAACAAAATGTAAAATGTCCAAAAATGTTTGCTATTCTAAAATAAACTTAATTATTTCAGCTTCAAATGTTCTGTTCTTTAGGTTTCAAAACTCAAAATTTCAATTTCAAAACCTTTTCACTTTCAAATCTTTTTTTTTCATTTTCAAATCTAAAAATTTCAGTTTAAAAACTTTTGACCCCGTTGTGTGGTGTTGGGGCGGGGCTAACGCGAAGGACCAATCAAAATCGATGAGGGTGGTAACTTCAGTTCCGATGCGTTCACTGACTCTGAGAACTGTAATAATTACAGTCAGAAAATGTCTGTATCGTCTGTACTACCTTAATCTGAAGTTGTTCTAAGACGGGTGTAAAAAGCAGAGTTTCATCGCGAACAAACCGCGTCTCCAAAACCTCATTTCGTTTATTTAACAAAATAAGATGGCGCTTTGAACGGGCGAGATGTAGCAGTGGTGAAGATTTTTGCTGCCGAGACACAGAGCTATCATAATTAGACAGGGGGATCAGGGGCGGAGCTGCTCAGCTCCAAAAGCCACGCCCCCTCAGAGGAGATTTTAGAAACAGAGGCTTCAGATCAACATGAAAAACGTATTTTTAAGACATTTATGTTGTGGGATTTTGGTTAAAAACTTCATAATCATAATTAAAACACTACTGGGAACGTTTTTTTTTTTTTTTTAATAAAAAAATGTCTTAGGGAGACTTTAAGTTTTTTTTTTTTTTTTAACCTAACTTGATTTTGCTAATAATTATTTAGAAGTGAAAGAACCCGGTCAGCATCTGTCTCCCTTCAGCAGCCAATCAGTGTGCCTCAGGTGTGGGTTGTTCACGATCTTCCCAGCCCAAACGCTCAATGAAGATGAACTCACTGTGAGGCCCATTTAATAGGAATACTCGGGAAAGGGCAGTGTACAGAGAGAATGCCCCTCCACCAACCACTGGAGGGTTAAAGGAGATCTAGAAAAAAATAGTGAATCCATCGATGTGAAGCACCCGCATCATCCTGTAAGACAGAAAACAGTGTGTTGTTCAATGACACTGCAGGAGCTTCTAGAAATCTGTGATGTGGCTTCATTTGCTTACTCTTTGGTCTACTGATGACATAAACTCTTCTTCTTTGTCATGGGGCTGTTTCCATAGCGACGTCTTCCGGCATCCTCCTCGCTCGAACCAACACCACCATGAAGGTCCCTGAAGAGAACCCAAACCCAGACAGGTTTCTGCAACTAACACACACAACCAAATGATACGTATCACCGCCTCTAGAGGGAGCCAAACATCAGCAGAAAGCCTGACTCTGACTCTGGTCTATACACACAACCTCCAGTTACAACCTCAGACCTTTACCAAGAACATTCTGTCTGCCCTGATCAACCAATTTATTTTTTTCATTTACCTTTATTTAACCAGGGAAGTCCTGCTGAGATAAAAAAAATCTCTTTTTCAAAGGAGCCCTGGAGCTGGACCAATCAGCATCTTTCTTCCTTCAGCAGCCAATCAGTGTGCCTCCTCTCTCTAGCCAATCAGATTTCAAAATGTTACTCCAGTTGAATGAGCTCTGTGCTATTGAAAATTAAAGTCAAATCAGATTTCAAAATGTTAAAAAATCCAAATTAATGTATAATATATCCCTGCTCCGTTCCATTTGAAAATACATCCACTTGTAGACAAAGAGATCCATGAACGTCTTTGTTTTCCTGGTCTGACCTGGAATCTGGATCAGAACTGTACAGCCTAGCTCTGATATTGATCATTGCTTCTTGTCGCACGTTCCTGTTGGCAGGCTTCTCCTGGAGGAGCTGAGCTATTTCTGCCATCATAGGACTCCACCTCAGGATTCCGTCTCGACTTTATGCAGATGATGGTGTTCTGCTGGTTTCATTTAAATAAGACCTCTGGTGTGCATTGTCCTGATTCTCAACTGCAAGAAGCAGCTGGAAAGACGGACCGTACAGCCACGTCTGAGGCCATGGTCCTTGAGAGGTAAAGGATTGTCTGTCCTCTCTGGGAGGATGGAGAGCTCCTACCCCAGGTGGAGGTCTGGAATGTTTCTGCTTCAACTGCTGCGTGTGAGCCTGCTCCGATTAGTGGGAGAAGACGGATGGATGGATGGATGAATGGATAGATGGATGGATGGATGAACAGATAGATGGATGGATGGATGGACAGATGGATGGATTAACAGATGGATGAATGGATGGATCGATGGATGGATGAATGAACAGATGGATGGATTAACAGATAGATGAATGGATGGATCGATGGATGGATGAACAGACAGATGAACAGACGGATGAACAGATGGATGAATGAATGGATGGATGGATGGATGAATGAACAGATGGATGAACAGATGGATGGATTAACAGATGGATGAATGGGTGGATCGATGGATGGATGAACAGACAGATGAACAGACGGATGAACAGATGGATGAATGAACAAATGGATGAAGGAATGGATGGATGAATTTCTTTAACCTGTACTGTAAATGGTTGTATTTTTCCTCTAAAAGATGCTGCCCTCTCCTTTGAATATTGTCATCAGAGTTACTGGGTGCATGTTATGGTGACTCTTCTGAACCTCACAATAATGTCATTTTCTTCATAATCTTCTCTCCTTCTGGGTAATTCTTCCTGTTTCCACCCCTCAGCACGCTCCAACTGTCTGTTTTGTCTTTTCTTTTCATTTTTTACTTTTGCATCTTTTAACTTTTAATTCCAAAGACATAAAATACACTCAACGTACAATATCTGATGTCACCAATCGGATTTTGTATTTAAAAAAAAGCTAAAGACAAAAAGGCATATGAAACTGTTACATTGACTCAACTCAACTCTGTTCAGAAAATTGTAATCCAGCAGCACGAAGTAAAATCTGAAGTTCCTTTAGGTTCACCTATTGATGGACTCAAAAATTCCTCTTCTAATTTCAACACCTTTATGATTTAAAACCATCTGAATAATCGATGTAAAACAATATTCTCCGTCAGAGGGGAAAGCAGAATGTACACAAGTTTATTTAAGGGGTAAAACAGCCACGTGCACACATAGGGCTTCAGGGGTGCTTGAACACCTGCCCTTTGTCTTGTATTAAAAAGTGCACTTGGACCTGCTTTTATAAAAATTTATGATCTATTTTTTTTTAAGTTTTTTAAGTTTTTTATTTGTATTTATATTACTTAAATCTTGTTATAAGAAAAAAACATTGCTACAAATCCCTATTGTACTCTATTGTACTTTCATACTTCGACTCACTTGGACTCAGAGAGAGAGAGAGAGAAACTTCTGCTGCCACACGGAGAACTGAAGCGGTGTGACAGTGAAACAACTTCAACCTGTGAGTTCTGGTCTAACTAGTCACCATCCGCGGATTCCATGAGCTAAAATGTGGCAAATATTTCAAAAAATACTCTATATTAGTCCAAGAGTCAGTTTCTACTTTAGCCATACGACTGAACGCAGCACATTAAGTCAGAACACACAGATCGTGCAGGGACAGCAAGTTGGGTACTAACTACAAAATAAAACACTTCCATAACAAAAGAATTGCATTTCCTGAGTTCATAGCTTCCTCACCGCAGGTCTAAGACTAAATAAATCTGTTTAATGTCATATTTTCTGATTAAAAATAGCTTTTTAAAATTCTGTTTCCCAATGTTTTTTTTTCAAATCTTTGAAATCATAACAAAATTATGTGTTTAGAGGACAGGATGCAAAAGAGTTTTAGGCAGCTGTGAATATAGAACTAGAGTCACTTTGGGTTCAGCTCTCAAAATCAGGAAAATGTGTTTAAACCAAAAGCAGGAAACTGGGCTTGTTGGCAGAAACATAAACACTTAATAAATAAACTAAAACAGGACAAAAACCCATGGAGAAATAAAGAGAGGAAAAGCAGACACTTCTATTCGCTCAGGGCAATGAACAGACATGAAAACAGCTCCAGATGATCGACATGAACCTGCAGCGACTGACAGGAGACAGAATCTGACTAAAACTCCAGTAAAACACCAAAACTAAAGTCCTCCCAGCAACAGTATTATTAAATATTGATAATTTCAACATTCTGGGGATGAAAGTTCTTGGATCTGTGCTTAAAATATTACAATTTATATTAAACTTGATTCATGTTGACGCCTGCTCCACAATCCCAAAATAAAGAGCTTCCTGTGTTTTAATGTTTTGGATGTTTTTCAAGTCTATGACAATTAATTGTTTCATTAAAAATGACACTTTTATCACCTTCACCAACATGGATCATATAGCTGAGTAGTTATTCCTAATATATAAATATATATTTTTTAATTTCCATATTGTTTAAACCATAAAAAAACACACACATGCACACAAAAATGCATTTTCGTTGCCCTTCTCCAACACTGAGCCCCTGGCCCTCAAAAATCCTGTGCACGTCCCTGGTGTAAAATGATACTTCTTAATATTGAAGTCAATGGAAAATAGCAGCCTGACTCCAGTGGAGAAAATGTAAGTAGATTTCAGATTCTTTTATTTCTAAAACCCCATTTTACAATCAAGGTTGTCTTGTTTAAAAAAAAAACCCACAACAAAACAGGTGATCTTTGTTCTATTTTTTTCTATTGAAAGAAGCCACAATGTGTCTGTACCATAAACATGATCCGTGTCCGTTTAGTTTATGCTATGAACTGTTTATTTCTGTTTGTGGTGATGCAGGAAATGAGTTCCAGTCAGCTCTTTGATAAATAAGATCCACCTGTTCTGAGCTTTGCAGTTTGCCTTGACGTTGATGCTTGTGAAGCTGCTTAGGTAGGCAGGAACCGTCAATAAAGTACACAAAAAACACCCCAGATAACACTACTAATGTGAAAGACCCCCAAACACCGACACAGACAAAACAACATTTAATAAAACTCATTTGAACTGTTTTTTCTACGTGATTTCATGTATTTCTGTGCTTCTTCTGTGTTTCTCGGGGGGGTCAGTCTTGGTCATCTCATCAAATGAAGCCTGACTTAATCAGGCTGGGATGAACACCCAAACACTGACGGAAGATGAAGTCACAAAGATCTTTCTCCTTCATCTGTTCACCTCGTTTCATTTTTATTTATGCTCCAAGAATCTGACTCAGACTTTCCACAGAAACCTGCCGTACAAGTGCGACAGTTCAAGATTATGAGGGATGAGTGGGGAGTGACTCGGCTGCTGCCACTCAGGGAGGTGGGCAGGGCTGTGAGGCAGAACCTGAGAGCAGCAGGTGGAGGAGGAAGTGGAGATATCTCTGTCAGGGGCAAGGTGGAGGACATGGCCCGGCCTGCTCTCGCAGGAGCTCTGCTCATCCTGGTACTGGTTCTGAGTCTACAAACAAGACATCTTGTTGGGTCGGATTTTCCTCCAGTAGCCACGGTCCCTGGAGATTTCATGATTGGAGGACTGTTTCCCATCCATGAAGACGTGAACATGCAGAACAGATCCTTTGACCCGCAGCCCCCGCAGTGCATCAGGTAAGAACTCTCAGTGTTTGGGGTAAACAAGCATGAATGTGCTCCAGTTTAGTCGATGCAGACATTTATTCTCTGTTAGTAACGTGAGCATCGCTATTCTAATTTAGTTTAGTTTCTAATCTAGTTTCCCTGTACCTAACAGCAGTAACACCGCTTAGGTGTGTGGGTCAGCTCTCAGTGTTTGACTTTCAGAATCCAACACAGGTTTGGGGACGTGGTCCTGTTCAGAATGTCTGTGTGATCAGAAAATCCTGTTCCTTCATTTCTACCTCCAACTGGGTTGAGTCATTTTGACCTCTGGCAGCTGCAGATGGTGCATATTTTTAAAATTGATCCCACCTGATGCTGGGGGACAGACAGTGAAGGGACAGGGGGTCCAGTACTCCAGAAAGTTCTGATCCTGGGCCCTTCTTCCTCTTACCTGTAACATATTAGAATTCCTAGAAGACCTGCAGCTTTGGGAAATGCGAACAAGATCCACATAAAGAGACAGAACCAGGAACGCTCTGTTCCACTCTGGTATTCCCTTTCAAAGCTGCAAGCAAAAGAAGTTCAGGTGGAGCTTCCAGGGTGGCATCAGTATCCGCTGTTTCAGCTGAGCTGTACAGCAGGCGGGGCTTGGATACCTGAGTAAAAGACCGCTATCCCCGCAGGTTTGAGGAGCGAGGCCTCTCGTGGGCGTTGGCTATGGTCAATGCCATTGAAGTCCTGAACAGCTCTCCTATTCTGACTGAAGTCAACGTCACGCTGGGCTACCACATCCTGGACTCCTGCTCGGATGTTAGCACGGCTCTGAGGGCCACGGAGGACCTTCTCCAGAGGGTGGCCCCCCTGAAGCCTGTCACTGCCGTTGTTGGAGCCTCATCCTCTGAAATATCCATCGCTGTTGCCCGACTTCTCACCCTCAACATGATTCCTCAGGTAAGCAGTGGGAGGCATCCATGCAGCAGCTGACACATTAACAACAATGCAGAGTACAAGCTGTTCTGACTCACTGAAGGCCCTCAGGTGGTCTGTACCTGCACACATCATACAAGGTTTCACGCTGTAACTCAATGCCACTGTGGCAAAATAAATGTGGACTCTAAAGAATATGAAGGACGTATGCTGATGTTGGCTTCACTGGACTAAAGCACAGTCATGGTCCAGAGGCTGCAGAGTTCCCACAGAATCTCTGGTTTAGCAGATGAGGAAGTATTACTCTCCATGGCATGAGGATGTTCCAATGTAGAGATATCACGGAGACGCTCTGACACAATAGACCCCTTTCACCGTGACGTCAGACAAGATGGCGACAGGGCCGTGAGTGTGATGTGTACATTCCGTTAAAAAGATTTAGACCAGAAGACCAAAGAACTGAACACTGTTTAACATAATTTTACATAAATAATAAAAGTTGACCATTCCAATTTCAACAGAAAAATGTACAATATTTATTTATGAATGTCCAGCTGAACTGTATTTTCATTTCCTGCCTTAGATTGTTCACAAATCTAAATACAATTTTGAAAAATCCTTCTATATTTGAGGTCTTATTGAAAATATCGACCTTTTATTTGAGCAGATATTATTCTAACGGCTTCTATTTTAGCTGATGTAATTTGCATGTATTTTAAGTGCGATCGAGCAAAAAAACTGATAGAAATTCATGTTGGCCACATTTAAGACCTTCAGCAAAGACACACATCTCTGCATTGCCTGTACACATTTTATCCACAGGAATTCGTGGATCAGCTGAGCTGCTGGTCTGACTGCAGGCAGGATTACTGACATTTGTACTCTGATTTGTCAACAATCTAAGAAGGGAAAACCAATACAACCAGATAGGACATTTTTAAAATAAATATTGTACACATTTATGTTACACTTGGTTTGGTTACCTTTTATTATTGATGTAAAATTGCTTTAAACAGCGTTTAGCTGTCAGCTTTGCCGTTCTAAACCATAGACACCAGAAGCGACTCTGACTGTGACGTCATGTGAGAAGAAGGGTCCGTGATAGTAATGTTGTATGCATATTTGGTTTCCAGCACATATTATCGTTGATAATATAAGCATAAAACCATGAGCCCAAGACACTTTTCTCCTTCAGAATCTGCTGGAATTATCATGTTTACGGTTGAAAAGTTACAGTAAAACATAAACCCTGGAGCTCCGATGTTCAAGGGTTATCGCAGCTTCCAGGTCTCTGCTCTCCTTTTAATCATGTTTTGTTTGTTAATTGGGATTTTTAAAGTGTAAAGATGACATCCAGGTTTTTCTGTTCCAAAGATCAGCTATGCATCAACCGCTGTCATCTTGAGCGACAAGAGCCGCTTCCCCGCCTTCATGAGGACCATCCCCAATGATGAGCACCAGACCGCAGCCATGGTCACTCTGCTCAGCACTTACAACTGGACCTGGGTGGGCGTGGTCACTACAGATGGAGACTACGGCAGATCTGCACTGGAGAACTTTGCTAGCGAGGCTTCTGAAAGTGGCATCTGTGTGGCGTTCAGGCTGGTTCTGCCCGAGTCTGTGACCAACCCCAACATCCAGTCTTCCATCAGAGACACAGCGGAAACTATTTACAACAACCCGAAAGTCCAGGTCATCGTGTCGTTTGCCAAGCCCACTCACATGGTCTACCTGTATCAGGAGCTCAAGGATCAGACGCTGAGAGCAGGACAAAGCCAGAAGTCCATGAGGAGACTTTGGGTGGCTAGTGACAGCTGGGCGTCCTCCAGCTCTGCAAGAGGAAACTTGAGTTTAGAGGAGATCGGTCAAGTTGTGGGCTTCACCTTCAAAAAAGGAAACCTGAGATCTTTTGAGTCTTACCTGAACAGGCTCGGCTCAGGTGAACTGAGCTTTAAAGGGAAGGACCGCCTCATCCAGGAGCTGTATACACAACTCAATGGCAGCAAAGGATACACTGACAGCGAACTGGCATCCAAAGCCGCCAGCATTCTCAAGGAAAACACGCAAGCGGACACCATCTTTAGCATCGAACTGGCAGTGAGCGCCATTGCTCAGGCTGTGGCTTCCATCTGTCGAAGCAGAGAATGCAAAAGTCCTGGAGCTGTGCAACCCTGGGAGGTAATCACACTGATATTCATGTCTCAACTCAGACAAGACATCAGACACAACATCCACTTCTAGGAATCCTCACTTCATGACGCTGAACTCACTTTACTTTATAAGTCAGATCATTTTGATGTTTAACCCTTTAACTCCAGAGGCATCACTGGTGACGCTTAAACATAAAATCTTTAACTTTTCAACCGGTAACACAATCATTCCAGCAGATTTTGAAGGAGAAAAGCGGCTTGGCCGGCTCGGCAGCTTTTCTCCTTCAAAATCTGCTGGAATGATTGTGTTACCGGTTGAAAAGTTACAGTAAATCATAGAACAAACACTGGAACCTGGGCGTTAAAGGGTTAAGAAATGTTTGCTCCAAAGCAGCTGGGGTTAAAACTGAACTGAGCTGTGGCAGCTGATGGCGTCATAACCATCAGCTCCTCAGATAATGCAGCCAAAACCTGGACACGGACGGTGCCGGTATCCTAACCCTAGCCTGGTCCGTGTCTGGTACTGCGTCCAGTACTGGGTCAGGATACCAGTGTAGTCCATGTCTTAGTACCCGACCAGTACCGGTTTGCAGCCTGGATGTTGGGGAGCCTTGATTTAAATTGGATGTCAAAAAACGACAGTTGGGGACACTAAAAACATCAATTTTTGACGCGGAGGGTCTCTAACCTTGTGTCCAAATGTGATGAGTTAGGACTGAGAATCTGTTGTAATATGTTACTAGAGCAAGATAACATCGGGCCATTAATAAAAACGGAAAAATGATCAGGAGGGCCAAATAGAATCACCCAGCAGGCCGGATCCATTGACTTTGACACATGAGATAGAGGATCAGAGTTAGCTGAGAAAAAAAATACAGTAGCCATGGGCTGAAGATGAATGATGAAGAATCACATCATCACAATATAATGTTCCCTAGTTGATCTCCGTCTGGTGAAGGGATGTGTTTCATAAATACCCATTGTTAGGTGAAATCTACAAAGTAGGATTACAGATGTAACTCCTCACTACTCACTATATTCACTTTTCTCAGACAGACATGAACCTTTTCACACTTTTATCTCTTGTTTAAACTCTTAAAGTTCAAACCTTCACATAAAAATATGTTCAGGATTACAGAATGAAAACAAATATCTGATCGTGGTCAAAGATGTATGTAACTCTGGTAAACTGCACAGGCGACAAGATTAATTGACCAGATCAACAGCCAATCAGGATGCAGAACACAGTAAGCTGAAAAAAAGCATGCAAAGTTGGGCTGAAAAAATCTGAGAAACAGCAAGACTGCAAAAGATGAACTGTAATATAGTGGGGGATACTGTATTGTTATCGGCTTTATGAACATTGTTGTCATTTTGCCTTGAGTCACAATGTCCAAAAATGCATTTGACTTGTCTTTAGTTGTGTTGACTTTATGTTATATTAAAAAAAAAGGAAAAGTTTCAAATATTTGCTGTATTAGCCAAGGTGTGTTCTAAATATTGGCTTCATCTTTTATTATGCTCATACATCTTCAGTCAGATGACAACGCTACAGCTTTGGTTCAAGGGTACTGAGGCATCAATGCACACAGCACATGTGGACTCTCTGAGATGAAGGAGCAGGTTTTCATCGCCACAGACATTCAGCACAGACGAGTCAGGTCTCAAATCTCACAAACAAATGTTTGACATTAGAGAGGATGTTCCACTTCTCGGTCTCAGTGAAGACTCTCGACAGTTGACAGAGGAGTGGAGGGTCGACTGCTTTTCTTAAACTCTGGAAAATTGGTTTGCCCTCTCTCGGTGGGTGGAGTGTTCCTGCCTCAGGTGGAGGAGTTTAAATATCTTGGGGTCTTGTTCACGAGTGAGAGAAGATCGGAGCGTGAGATTGACAGACGGATTGGAGCGGCGTCCGCCATTTTGCGGTCGCTGTACCGGTCCAGTGTGATGAAAAGAGAGCTGAGCCAGAAAGCAAAGCTCTCAATTTATTGGTTGATCTTTGTTCCAGTACTCACCTATGGTCATGAGCTCTGGATCATGACCAAAAGAACGAGACCCCGACTACAAGCGGCTGAAATGAGTTTTCTCCGAAGAGTGGCTGGGCGCTCGCTTAGAGATAGGGTGAGAAGATCGGTCACCCGGAGAGAGGTTGATGTAGAGCCGCTTCTCCTCCGCATTGAGAAGAGCCAGATGAGGTGGTTCAGGCATCTGATCCGAAGGCCTCCTGGGAGGTGTTCCGGGCATGTCACACTGTGTGAATCAGGGAAAGACCCAGAACACGCTGGAGAGACTATGTCTCTCGGCTGGCCTGGGAATGCCTTTTGGATCCTCCCAGAGGAGCTGGAGGAAGTGATCGGGAAGAGGGATGGATGGATGGATGGATGGATGGATGGATGGATGGATGGATGGATGGATAGATGGGTGGATGGATAAATGGATGGACGGACGGACGTTCGGACGGATGGATGGATGAATGGAAATTAATCAAACAAAAATGTGAAAGACAGGATGACAACTAAAATCTTACAGAGATGATGAAGAAGCGTTTAATTTTTGAGACAAACCCAAAACGACCACACAACAACACAGAACAAGCTGAGCCTTAATATTTCCACTTTCATTTTTGACCACAACAAACCACTAAGAAAATGTCACCATGAAGATGTTGTCTTTTTGTGATTGATCGTTAATTCATGTCTTTGTGATTGAAGAATTTTCAGTCATCAACAAGTTCTTCAACAAGTTACAAGTCCTTCATCAGTTCTGTCTTTGGCTTATCTCAGCTTTAGATTGTTGTTTATGTTGACCTGAATTCAGTTCTGATTCCATAATGAAATTTGACTCCTTCTGAAGGTTCTACAAGCTCTGTGGATGCACAAGTTCACCCTTGAAGCCCACAGCTACAGGTTCAACAGCAGAGGAGACATCAACTTGGGCTATGATGTGACGCTGTGGAGCTCAGATGGAAGGAACGATATTATCCTGAATGTTGTGTCAGAGTATCATGTGCACAACAACAGCTTCACCAACCAAAGCTTCATGCAGCTCCCAGAGCTCCAGGTAAGAGCTTGATCTGCTCCTTCTCTGAGTGCTAGAACAGCTAAAGTAGAATAATGAAAGCAAAATTCAAATAAAGTCAAGGAAACATGCAAGTTCTGAAAAGTAACATAACTACAATGTTTGTCTGCCTCCCCAGGACATCATCTCAAAGTGCTCCAACAGCTGTATTCCTGGAGAGTTCAAGAAAACTGCTGAGGGCCAGCACACCTGCTGCTATGAGTGTGTCAGCTGCACTGAAAACTACTACACTAATGACACAGGTATGAGAGCAAAGTCACACTAATCTGTAGACAGGTTGAAAAGGTTTACCGACAACCACGTAAAACCACACTGAGCAGATAGCCTTATAAGGTAAAATGCAGTGAGGCAAGAAGTATTGGTCTCCAAACTGTCCTACTTAAAAAGATGTAATGTTTATCATAGAAACACTTCGACTGTGAGAGATAGAATGTAACAAAGTTATACAGGAAATCACATTGATTCATTTTTAAATAGTTTATTTGTATAGTAATGTAGAAACAAGATTTCTGTTCATTACAGATCTGTTTAAGATGCTCTTCTCTCCTCCACCTGTAATTATGTCATCTGTTTGATCTGGTTCTCTGTATAAAAGACATCACACCCTTTAGCTGTCAGACTGCAACCTCTCCATCATGTCCAAGACCAAAGAGCTGTCAAAGGACACCTGGGATAAGATTGTAGGTCTAAACGAGACTGGAATTACCCAATCTACAATTAGCAAGCAGCTTAATTAGAAAAGATAAGCTGTTGGAGCAATTAATAGAGAATGGTAGACAAACAAGATCATTGACAATCTCCCTCCACCTGGGGCTCCAAGCAAGATCTCACCTGGTGGAGTACAAGTGGTCCTAAGAACACCGAGCATAGAACATGGCAGCCTAGCCCTGTATCTCAAAAACCACCACCCAGGTTGTTTTCCAGCTTTCCTTTCCCACCTTGCTACTGATTATCTGACTCAGGTGTTTCTACTTTTTGACTGCCTGAATAAACCTGCAGGAAGAGCTTAAAAGCAGGCAGGGTGGGTGGTAGATATCAAGGAACAGGGTTTGGACAGCCCTGGCCTAGAACTGCACATGTCAATGACCTGAGGAGGACTGGAACCACAGTAACAAAGGTTACTATGGTAACACACAGCATCTACATGAATTCAAGCCCTACAGAACTTCAAAGGTCCCTTTCCTTAAACCTGTACATGTCCAGGACCCTCTAAAGTTCTTCAGATCCCATTTGGGTGATCCAGAGGAGGATTGGGATCAGATGTCGTCATACCAACATGGAAATATTTGGCAGAAACACCACTCACTGTGTTTAGAGGGAGAAGAACTCCGAGTTTCCTCTCCAGAACATCATACCTACTGGGAATCATTGGAGTGAAATTATCACGCTTTGAGGCTGCATTCCAGCAAAGGAGACAGAACGACTGATCCGTATGAAGGAAAGGATGAATGTATCCTTGAAATTTCAAGTTGGTGTATGGTCCAGCCAGTCTGGACCCCAACAGATAATCTAATCCACAAAGCTAAATCAGAGTCAGACAGGCTGAGGTCAATCATGAGCATGAGATCATCCAAGAAGAAACTCGAGTTGTCAGAGTCCAGGCGAGGGTCAGGGCAGGCAGCAAGCAATCAGATGAAGCTGAGTCAGAAACAGAAGATCAGGTCCAGAATGAAACATTCAGTAATGCAGGCAGGATGGCACAAACAATACTTTCTGAGTCAGGCTCCACGCAGTGCTTAAGTGGAGCTGTGGGTGATTAGCAAATGAGAGACAACTGAGCAGCATCCAGGAACTGTGCGGTGAGGCTGATGGGAGATGTAGTGCAGTCAGTACTCTGGAGACGGCTCCCGCCGGTGACAAGGGGGAAAGAGGAGCGATGACTCCTGACACGTACAGGAAACTTTTGACCTGTCTCATGGGTGTTATGTTACAAAGTATAGAGATGAACTTTAGTTTTGAACAAAATACTTTTTTCTGCACAAATAAGTAAAAAAAAAAAAACATCAATGCCACTTCCTGGATTTTATTTTTAACATTCTGTCTCTCACAGTTAACATTACAAACCTCTCTTATCTTAGTAAGTGGTACAATTTGGAGATTGGGTGTCTGACAAATCTATTTATTTATTCATTTAACATTTAAATCATAAATGGGAGGATAAAGCCTCTTGAGATGAAACATCTTGTTTTCAAGAGGGCCCTCCTTTACATCATGTAAACAAAACTTATCAAAACAGATTTGACAGTAAAAGATGACACAACACTCACACACATTCATACAAAACACACTGACTCACAATATACGCCTCTCCTCCTTACAACAGTTCATAACAAAAGCTTACATTCATCTCTGGCATTTGCATCTCCTGCTCCTACAGACATGGACCTCTGTCTGAGCTGTGACCCCCACACCCAGTGGTCTCCTGCAGGCAGTTCCAGCTGCATCCCTAAGGCCCTGCTCTTCTTCTCGTGGAAAGATGGCTTTGCCGTGGTGCTCCTGACCTTTTCTGCTCTGGGCATGGTCCTGGTTCTACTGGTGTCAGCTCTGTTCCTGTATCACCGTGACACGCCAGTGGTGAAAGCTGCGGGGGGGCCGCTAAGCCACATCATGCTGTTCTCCTTGATGATCAGTTACACCAGTGCCATCCTGTTTGTGGGGCGACCGACCCACTTGCAGTGCAAGGCTCGTCAAGTGCTCTATGGCATCAGCTTTACTCTGTGTGTCTCCTGCATTTTGGTGAAGACTCTGAAAATCCTGCTAGCCTTCCGATTCAACCTGGAGCAACAGGAGGTCCTGCGGAGGCTTTACCAGCCTTACATCATAATCACTCTCTGCTTGGCTATGCAGGCGGTTACCTGCATCTGCTGGTTGGTCTTTGCAAGTCCATTTAGGGAAATTACCATTCAACCAACCACTCTGCTGGAGGAGTGTCATGAAGGCTCTTATCTTGCTTTTGGGGTTATGTTGGGTTACATAGCAGTGCTGGCATTTGTGTGCTTCATTTGTGCGTTTAAAGGACGCAAACTGCCCCATCAGTACAATGAGGCCAAGTTCATCACATTCAGCATGCTGCTGTACCTGATCTCATGGCTGCTCTTTATTCCCATCTACGTCACCACCACAGGCCTCTATGTGCCCGCTGTGGAGATGGTGGTTATTCTACTGTCCAACTATGGCATCCTCTGCTGCCACTTCTTCCCCAAGTGCTACATAATCCTGCTCAAGAAGGAGCAGAACACCTGCAGTGCCTTTAGGAAAAATCTCTATGAATATTCCAGTAAAACCACAGATTCAGTGGCTGTTACAGAGAGTTCAGACTCTCACTGTCACTATAGACCTCCATTCATCCCTGAAATCTCTCCATCTTTCTTTCAGTCTGCTGTGACAGTAGACAACAAACCCAGCACACCCCTAACCCCCAGCCCCCAACACCAAGCAGGAAGAAGAAGCAGCATCTAAAGTGTGCTGCTTTGAAAAAGGTTGAAGTACAGGCATTTCATAGAGTCTGTGGTCTTTCATTCACCCCCTTAGTCACAGGAAAATGATCCATGATTAAGGACTGGCTGTCTGGCTGCTTCCAAATGCTCTAAGAATCTGACCATTCTTCCTAAAACCTATTAGCTTTTCCTAAAACCTGATTGTTTTTCATACAACATAACTCTCCACCACCAGCTCAGTGGCCTTGTGGTAGAGTGTCCGCCCTGAGATTGGAAGGTCGTGGGTTCAAATCCCGGCCGAGTCATACCAAAGACTCAAAAAATGGGACCCAGTGCCTCTCTGCTTGGCACTCAGCACTAAGGAGTTGGACTGGGGGGTTAAACCACCAAATGGTTCCCGATCGTGGCTGTGTCTGCAGCTCACCGCTCCCCCAGGGGATGGGTCAAATGCGGAGAACAAATTTCACACACCTAGGTGCGTGACAAATAGTGGGACTTTAACTTTAACTCTCCTGTTCTTCTTAGAACATGTTGGGTATCAATGGAATGATCAACAGTGAAAGGGAGGTCAACACCCACCGCTTATCCACTACACAGACCTCAAACAACTCCCCCAGCCCCTATGGTGTTCTGACTTTACAAATAAACACACACACCAGCCCCTCTCCAGGCGGATGTGTCCAATGTCTTTCAAATAAGTACTCAAGTGGGAGCATAGGAGCAAAAATGTCTAGTTTCAATTTCAAACACAATAAAAGAGTATTGATCCTTACTGGATAAATGGTATTGGCATCTTGGTTAAAGATCACTTTAAAAATGGTATTGCAGCCTCTCTTTGACACACAACACTACATAGAAGTTGGCTGTGTGTTATAAGATGTCATGGCTCACGCCATACAATGCCGCAACTTTGTCTCACAGAACACCACCTTGAAGTGGCCACATCATCAGCAGTCAAATGTGGCGTGCTAATTGTTCCAGCAGGCACCTATGACAGCAAGGCCTAGCCTCAGAAGAGCTCATGAGAGTAGCAAAACATCTTCAAGGAAGCATACATTTCCTTTACTTTGTGCAAGGTTTAGAACAGGACAAAAAACCTGTGGTTGGCCAATGTCCACGGACCATTAATTTATATAAAAAAAAGGCCAAAGACTAGTAATAAGGCTATGATATGTTACAGCTTTATTAGAATCATTGACCTGAAAGACTGGAACCTAGTAATCGAATGAAGAAATGACACTGTGCCAAAACATACACGGTAAAAAAAAAAAAAAAATGCTGTGAATGAGTGGAAAATGAGTTGTGACAAAATAAGTTTTTCTTACTCGAGTTTTTGAAAGTTTGAACAGCACATGATCACTTTACTGCACGTTTGCACTTTAATGTATTTGTTTTTCCTTTTAGCCACAGCAGCACAGTGAATCACTGGCAATTCTCATGTGGGAATTGGCTTCATGTACTGTCTTGACTAACTTTGAAAAAATGTAAAAAAAAATGTCACTGGAACAGCAGTGTTTCAGGAGGTTCAGCAGGTTTGCTAATGATCAAAGAGTTAGCCATTTGATCCCTGCTACCCCCAGTCAACTGTTGTTGTGCCCTTGGGCGAGATACTTCAGCCTCCTGGCCTCCAGTGTGGCTCCACTGGTGTGTGAATGTGTGTGAATGTCCCGATGATGGTCAGAGGCGCATACTAGCCGCCATACCTCTGTCAGACCGTCCCAGGGCAGCTGTGGCTACATCAGTAGTTTACCATCACCGAGTATGAATGAGTAGTGAATGAACAATGGATACAAATTGTAAACGCTTTGAGTGGTAGGAACAGCGCAGAAGAATCCAATCCATTATTATTTGTGACATCCAGTCTTTCAATGGTTTGGACATTTTATGTACAGCTGCAGCAAATCATCTTACTTGATAGTAGTTTGTTAGTGTACTCTGGAGGACGGTATACTACGAAAAAGCCATCCACCATCTGTACCCACTTGATCCTGTAACTTTTTAACATATTTATGAACTAGATATATAGCATTACCTGTGATAATGCTAATGTGAATGCTGTAAGAGGAATTTGGCCACTGAAGATACTGAAATTGATAGGTAAAAATGCTGGAGTTGATAGCCAGCTAAAATATTAGCTAAATGCCAAATTACCCTAAAAAACTATAAAAGAATCTTAGATTAGCCAAAACAGCTAGCATGTGGACGAAAAAATTGACTAAATTACAAAAAAGCCTAAAAATTGGAAAAAAGTGTAAATTAGCCAAAACAGCTATTGTGTAAATATTAACCTAACTCCAAAACAGCCTAAAAAACTTTTTTCAAAAAGCCTAAATTAGCCAAAATCTGCTAGCATTTAGCTGAAACATTAGATAAACTCCAAAACAGCCCCCGAAAAAAACAAACAAGCCAAAAAAAAAAAAGAAAAATTGCCAAATCAGCTAGCATGTTGCTGAAATATTAGCTAAACTCATAAACAGCCTAAAAATTTTTAAAAAGCCTAAATTATCTAAAACAGCTGGCATGTAGCTGAAATTACATTTTGCTTTTCAAAAGATATACATTTATCTGTTGCTGCCATCCTCATAAGACATTTTAGATCTAAACTCTGTGCAATGGGTGTAGATTTTGGTCGTGTGTTACCTGTTTTTCGTGTTTGTATTGTTATAAAAATGAAGTGTTAAAATGAGATAGAGTAATTGTCACATATTTTACGCTTCTGTTAATTGCTCATCATCAAAATATTTTAAATCATTTGTGTTTTACATGAAAGATTAATTTCTTGGCTTGACATTTGTATCCCTTTCTGTTGTGTGATCTGTTTTGAAAGTGTTATTACCAATCAAAGACACTGACACATTGTGTTAACTACTGGCATTAAAAGGATGGTTGTTCTCAAGTAACAGGGCTTTAGTCCACTATCCAGATACTTAGTGGATTGTTAATATTTGCTTCTGCTCAAATGACATCCAGTTATTTAATCATTTTGGCTCACACCTGGAGCTACCAGCACAAAAACACCCATAGATCTGTAGCAGCAGTTAGAACTGAAGAAACTACTCAAATGAGTTGTCTTCTCTTTAACTTTCTACAGTTTTATGAAACTTTATAACAAATGCAAACATGAAAATGTTTTAAAATAACCACTATTTGATGCACTTTGTGTTTTATCCTAAATAAATATGTTTTTTTTAATATATTGTGATGTACTGTGTATGAGATATGATTGTAAACATTAAAACTAATAATGACAGGTTTCCTAAATGTATTTCAGTAATGTATAAAAAATTCTACAAGTTAAGGCAACTTTTGTTCAAGTCCAATATTGCTTCCACCTTCACCTCCACATGATCAACTTCACCAACAAAGAGAGTGATGTAATAACTCAAGATCAAGATAATCATGCTTAAACCCATCCTGGGATGGTGTGTCTTTGCGTGGTAAACACTAAACCAGGGGTGTCCATCTCCAGGCCTCAAGGGCCGGTGTCCTACTTGTTTTCCAATCAACCTGCCATTAAGGCTGCTTATTGACTGAACACACCTGATCCAGGTGATCAACAGCAGATAAGGTTTCTGGAAAACCAGCAGGACTCCGGCCCTCAAGGCCTGGATTTGGACACCCCTCCACTAAACAGTGTTCTGACCTATGAGTCGCCATTTTGACAAATTATTTCCACTTTGATTGTCAGAAGGTCATTTAATCTGAACCCACTTGGGCAAGCAGAAAATCCAACCCATGCTTCTTTGGATTGGCTGTTAGTGAACGGATCTGCACAGAGAAGGTGGAGTTCTACTCGTATAAGGTAGAGGATCTTCTGTGGTTATCTTCCTTTACTGCCAACTTCCTTTACTTTTTCTATTTTTGTTTCTGTTTCTTTGCTCCAGGTCCAAGAACCTTCCTTTGTGCTTTCTGTGTCAGAACATTTTATAATTGTTGTCATTGTTCTTTGGGTTTTTTGAAATGAAGTTTCTAATGGACTTATCATCCTGGACCTGTCCTTGGTCGCTTTTGACCACGTACCCAGCAGGGCAGGCTCTTCTCTTGATGTTTCCTAACCATTTGCTGGCGAGACATCTTAGAGCAGAT
>NC_050527.1:20668710-20694039 GCF_002922805.2 Oryzias melastigma | reverse complement strand
GCTCTTCTCTTGATGTTTCCTAACCATTTGCCAGCGAGACATCTTAGAGCAGATTATCAGATTTAGAAAATGCAGAACTGTACATTGGACTAGCAGAAGGTAAATGGACGTCTCAGCTGGAGCAACCTCAGCCTCCTTCCAGGCCGACTAGACTTATGATGATGGATCATTCAAGCCTCTTCAGTCCTCACAGAGAAGGCACGTTATTCTGGCCACTGTTTTTTTTTTTTTTTATTGCTGGCTGGATGGTTGTTTTTCCAGAGTCTATCTGGCTCTGGGAGCTCTGGCTCCCTCAAGAACAAGCTGGTAGTTAGAGAGATAGGGGAGGACCTGGAGGAGCTGCTGACCCAGCCACTTGGATCAACCAGAGAATGAAAGATTGTATTGAGAATAAATGCAGTGGTGTCTTTGCTCCTCCTGGCAACCCCAACATTCCTCTTTCAGAGCCTATGCAAGCGGGTCAGGGACAGCTCACTCATGGAAAGCAGTGCTGGTGTAAATGAGGCTTGTGTATTTACTGTGGAGAATCCACATTTCCTCAGCTATGCTGGAAGACACTGTGAATTTCTCACTTCTCAGAACAAGTTTATATTTCCTTGGATTCTCCCAATTCCATGCAAATGGATTCTGCCAAACTCGACTCCGTCCTCAAGCGGACCACAAGGAGCAACAGCAGTGCTTCCTCGCGTTTGCCAACCTTTCAGTTTACTCTTCACAGAGTCTCCTTGGTTAAGGTCATTGACTGTATAAGTTGGAACTGGACATAAGTGATGAGGTCCCCTGTAGGAAATGCCTGATCTCCAGCCCTCGTGAAATCAGACCAGAGCCTTCCCTGTCCCTTCTTGATACATCTACCACAATATTGCAACCCGTCCACAAGGATTAGTCTGAGTCGGTCTGAGTCGCGTTTTTAGAGGAGCTGTCGGCAATCGTCAGTGAGCTTGTTCGAAGTCCACCCCCCTCCACCTGAAAGTGAGCACAGGAGAAGCTGTCAATCAAACGTTGTAGGCGGGGCCAGCAGAAGTCACATACTTTTACTGAGGCATCTAATTGGTCAGTTTATAACTTAAATAACTGCAGATAAAGAAGAGATATATTTAAAAATATTAGGATTTGAAAGAAGATGTTAAGAACAATGCATCAGAACAAGAATAGTTATTCTGACATATAAAATGACTGAGAAATAACTGTCTATTTCTCAATAGAAGTCTATGGGACTTTGACCTTCCTGCATCCCACTGGTACTTCCTATTTCAGGGGTGTCAACCTCAATCACAAAAGGGGTCAAAATCCAAAACACACCTTAGGTCGCGAGCTGAACAGGATAAACATTTATTGAACACTGTAAAACTACATTTTTAAAACTTTAAAAACAACTTTTTAACATAATTATGAATTGGATACATAGCATTACCTGTGATAATGCTAGTATTGAAACTGTAATCTGATTTTGTCCACTGGAGATGCTGAGATTGATAACGTAACAATACCGAAGCTGACTGCTGAAAACACTGAAGCTGACTGCCATCTGAAATATTAGCTAAATGCCAAATTAGCCCAAAAAAAAGAAAAAAATTAGGTTAGCCAAAACAGCTAACATGTATAGCTGAAAAAATAGATAAACTTCAAAATAGCCTAAAAAATGAAAACAAAAAGCCTAAATTAGCCAAAACAGTTAGAAATATTATTCCAGAATAAATCAACTTAAACCTTAAATAACTTGTACTTATTTCTAACTTGTATAATTTTGATAAAATTATTACTATGGAGAGTAAAATATTGTACAATGGTGCAGACAATAGGGAAGAATTCTATTCCTCTCAGAGCTCTTAATTACTCTTTAAGAAGCTCTTCTGCACTACCTGTATTAATGACAGATGTTTGAACTGGTTATCAGGATAAACATACACACAACATTTAAGGCTCTTTGAGCAAACAATTTTTTTAATAATCACTAACAAATCTCTGGTAAAAAGCTGAGGTTCAAAACATGGAGGTCTTTTTTTTGGTTTATTTCCATTGGTTAATTATGGCGTCAGGCAGAACCAGAGTGACAAAATCAACCTTAACCATTGACTGTATACGTAGGAACCCCTCCCTTGTCGTGTTAGAAATAGGCCCGGGGGCCGGATCTGGCCCGTCAGCTAATTCTATCCGGCCCTCAAGATCATGTTATCTTATTATTATTAATGGCCCGATGTTATGTTTCTATGGTGAAAACTGCAGATCTCTCATCTTTTTCAATGGGACAAGTTCAATAATCTGTAAGTAACAAATCCTCTCTTTTAATCTACTGTACCAGGTGATTTTGAATGATGACGAACAAGCCCAAGCATTCAGCAGGTAAACTTTCAGCATCATCTTTCTTTGACCTCCTTAGACACAATGTGTATTTTGCTAGATCATGCCTGTTGAACACCCTCCGCCCACTGAGTGTTGGGGGATTTTCTGTCCGTTGTTCTCTCAGAACGCTGACAGCAGGAGCTGTTGGCTGGTTTGTTGGCAGTAAACACTTTTAATGTGGGTTTGGATAAAAAACAACAGGATGAGAAACAGTGCTCCATTTCATCTATCATTGTTTCTTTCTGTATGTCAACCGGACAGACTGGTTTGGAGCAGGGAATTTCAGATTGAATGAAATCTGAGATCACCTTTGTGTTCCCATGATGCAGATGGGCTGTTCACCTCCTTGTTTTAGAACCACTGGTTCAGTTCTGAGGGACACAAGGAAGAGTAGAGAGTATAGATTCAGAGAAAACTGAAGATGAACAGACAAACACAAAATTGCTAAAACATGTCATTAGAAAAAAAGAGACAAGTTAGTAATATTTTAGGTGTTTTGAGAAGTCACGTTTACATTTTAAAGTAATGAAAAATGCACCAAGCAAACATTGGTTTTCTGGAAAAGCCATCCAGCTAATCTTTACTTTCTTTTTCCTTAACCCTTTAACACCGGAGGCGTCTTCTGATCTCCAGAAAAATGACTGCCTAGGAAAACACACATGAATGTTTGAAAAACAATACACCTTCCAACATCACATGGATGCAGTTTAGCTTTCTGCCCCTAAACAAAGATCAATTCACTATCTATGCGGAGACACCAGAATTATCCCTAAATCCCAGCAAATCAGAGATCACTTCAGTTTTACTGTTTCCTCCAGACATGGAACCAAGAACAGGAAATCTGATGCTGTCCCTCTTGATAAGAGTCCTTGGACTCTCTTCTACCAGAACCCAGAGAGATGACTGAAGGAGAGCAGAACTCCTGTCTGCTTTAATATACAAAAGGTTCTCCAGCAAAAGCTGCAAAATCAAACGGACATAATGAACGCAGATGGACTGGATCCTGGAATAAATCAAGATTAAGGTATACAAAAACAAAGCGGTATGAAAATTCATGAATAACTATGTTCACCATGTCGAAAGTCTGAGAGTCCGTTAAACTGAATGGCAGAACCAAGATTTTAAAATGTCGAAAGCTGTCTTCCACTCATACCCTTCTCTGATCCTAATTTGGAGATAAGCATTGATCCAACTCTAGTCTTCATCTTTTCATGTATAAAAATCAAAGTATTTTAAAGAGCACTGTAGGGAATCGAACCATAATCAGTCTATTGATTTTTTGACCAACCGTGAAAAGAAGCTGTTTGCTCCAGCCAAGTCTCAGCTTACTGGACTGATTCTGCTGCCCTCCTCTTCCTCCCCATCTTCCCCATGACTCCTCACTGGATCCAGAGTTCTGGAGGTGTTCCCGTGCTCGTGCCTCCATGACTGAGCTGACAGAGTGAGCTTGTTGGTAGATCCTCATTCTGCTGAGGCAGCAGAGCATTGAAGATCCCATAATGTGTTGCTGCTTTTCTCTTTCAATCTTTAATCATCTGAATGATCAAATGTGAAGGAAATCCTCACTGAACTTGATTTCAGTTAAACACTCGACTGACTGTGACCAAGAGTGTAGAATAGGAAAGTGTGTAAGAGTGAATCTGATGGTCTGAAAAACATTTCAGCAGCAGCTTGAAACCCAGAGAATCTGTTGGAGGTCTGGAGTCGGTTTGTAGAAGTGGAGGTGGTGGAAATCCTGAGTCCAGACTGAAATGATGAAGATTTTAGAAAGCTGCATAGGGTCTAGATACCATACTAATGGTGCTGATGGTTTATCAGGCTTTTTAAGATGGCTTTCCCAACGCTTTTTTTTTTTTTACATTTAGATTTAATCAGAAGTGGGCGGTCCCAAATTCCAGAAGATGCCCATGGCGGTCGGTGGGCACCCTAATCTTTTTGTAGTGCCTCTAGAGCCAACCTCCTGCAAATAGCCTCCCAGCTACACCTGCAGCAATCCATCCTGCTTCAATAACATCAGAGAACATGAAGTTCAATTCTTTTCTCTGTCTTCAGAACCCGCCCCTCACCATAACCAGGTTCCAGGTGGAGGTTTCGTTCAGCTGCTCTGCTTCCACCTTCATTCTAGTTTCATATTTGACGTTTTTTCTCCCAAACGCGCCTGAAAAATGTCTGTCGTTGATGAATGTGACTGTCAAAAAGTTCAGCCTCGCAGCTCCATCGTGTGTTTTTGTAGACCAGGGGTCTGCAACCTTTAACACTCAGCAACTTGAACACTAAGAGCCATTTGGGTCGATTTCTCCCTTACCACAACCTGGGCCATAGAAAAGTAGGACTTTGTATTTATGCTATTGTTATTTTTATGAGAAATATAAAAAACACAAGTATTTTTTTGCATTAACAAAACAAACTTTTAGAGAATATATATTTTTCCTTATATGAAGCCGTTCATAGCTTTTGACAGAGGTTCCCTTGACTTCCTTTCAAAATAAGACTTCCTCTGTCACATGGGATCATCTCGATGCAGCAGCTCTAGTGGTAGGTAGTGTAATGTCAGCAATGGAAAAAAAAACAATTTCATTTTTAAACATTTTGTGCTTCTTAGCCAGAAATTCATAAATCTAACTTTCTAAAATAAAAAAAAGAGCTACCTGTATTTTTTTCACCATGAGGCACTCTTAAAACACTGGAATTTGTCAAAATGTTTAGTTCTTGATTATTGAACCACTAGGACTACTGTGCTTTGAAGGCTGACAGAGTGATACGTTTCTTTACTTTTTTTAAACTAAAAGCTGTGTATTTTTTTAACCAGAGAGCCACATGGGTAGAAGTTCCAGACATGGCTCTGGAGCCGCAGGTTGCAGACAAACATCGCTTTGATTTATGTGTTCACGGCGGCGAGGGGACCGAACTCTGGAACAGGCACTGAAGTGGCTGACGGAGACCAGTCCCCGACCGGACTGGACAAGTCACCAGCTTGTCATAAGGCCATGATGGAGGACATTTAAAAATAAATGTAAACATAAATCTGCATTGGAGAATTTCTTTAATCAAATTATTGTGAATCAAGAGCAGATGGAATCAAAACGTGTTAGAATCCTTTCATTTTGATTTTGTGGCTAAATTCCCTGCATGGTCAGCATAGTACACTTCATCTTGACTCTTTATAAGGTCAAAATGTTGCCACAATAGACACAAGTTGTAATTTTATTCAGTTTTTCTTGGTGGTTGTCAAGCCACCAAATAATATATTGTATATTTAAATACAACTTTGGAATATTTTGTTCAGGGGGAAGACATTGGAGAAATTTCTTCTTCACTTTTCGGCTTATCCCATTTCTGTTTCTCCTCAGTGATTTGGCAGAGTTTTTACGCCGGATGCCCTTCTTGACACAACCCTGTACTTGAGGGGCACAGGGACCCAGTTAGGCAGCAGCATCAAGGGTCTTGCCTAAGGACCCAATCTGGGTGGGGATCAGTGGACTGGGATTGAACCCAGCGTGCAAACCCTATACTTAGCCACTGAGCCATCCATCTGCTTGGAAGACATTGGAGAAACAATTTCCCTAAAAAGAAAAGGCAACAATAAGAGATGCTCAAATAATTGGTTTATCTGAGCTTTATCTCAGTTTCTCCAACAGACAATCTATACTTCTAAACCTCAGTTAAACCAATATACTGTTTTACCCTGACGTCTCAGTGATCGTCACACATCATGGTCATTCTGTTTTATGTCAATGAATCCAAATTTATTAAGTTCATTCTTCTTTGGTATGAGTTAATCCTGGTTTTATCTTGTTTTCTTGTTAAATTAATTCATCTTCTTGACCGCTCCATCCCTTCCGGGGTCGCGGGGGTGCCGGAGCCTAACCCGGCTGCTGATGGGCGAAGGCGGGGTACACCCTGGACAGGTCGCCAGTCTGTCACAGGGCCTCAATCACACACCCATTCACTCTCAAATCTAGGGGCAATTTAGAGTCACCAATGAACCTATGAAGCATGTTTTTGGATGGTGGGAGGAAGCCGGAGTCCCCGGTGAAAACCCACGCATGCACGGGGAGAACATGCAAACTCCACGCAGATTTGAACCGGGGCCTTCTCGCTGTGAGGCAAGAGCGCTAACGACTGCGCCACAGTGCAGCCCTTGTTAAATTCATCCACTTTTTTTTAATTCATCCGGTTTTCTCTAAGATCATCTTGTTTTTTCTCCCTTTTCCCGGTTCATTGTGTATTATTTCACTTTCTCCATTGTTTTTCATTTTAACAAAATTCTTATTTTATTGCTTTGCTTTATTTTATTTCATTATATTTATTAATCTAGTTTATTAATTCGGTTTTCAGAGCTCTGTTGACAAGAGCTGTTGTTAAGAGTCTGAATGTCGCCCCCTGCTGGTCGCAGCAGGTATTCCAGACGCACAGAAGCTTCCGCTGACGTCAGTGCGCACGGCTAACCAGGCTGCAGCTGTCAGACAACAACAACAACAACAAGCAGAACCGGAGCCGGCGGTTCTGACAGCGCCTGTCTCCCGCCGGAACCCGCACGATGTCCCTCTGAAAGTGACGCCGACCGGCGCTACTTTGTCCTCCGCGCTGAAAACCGGTTCGTCGTCGCTGGTGACGCCGGAGACTCGGCCTGAGGGAGCGGGTCGACTCGGCGGCTTCTGGGTTAGTGGGCCTGACGGTGTCGGGACCGGCGGTTCGTCTGTCGCTCGTTTGGTTCCCGCCTTGCGGGCCGTGGAGCATGCAGGCTAACGGGGCTGCTCAAAACCGGGAGCCTGACGTGTCGTGCAGAAACGGCGCCCCGAACGGGGAGTCGTCCTCCAGCGGAGCCGCTCACTCCAACGGACCTCTGCCCGCCATCAACAACGGCAGCGCCGCCATCAGCAGCAGCGGCGGCGCGTCGGAGGGCGCCGCGGGCTCGAGGAAGAAGAAGCACCTGTCCCAGTCCGAGGAGGACGTGATCCGGCTCATCGGCCAGCATCTGCACGACCTTGGGCTGAAGTAAGTTCCCGCGCTGCATCCGGCCGCAGGTCAGACTGACTGACGGGGAAGGTCGAGCGAGCCGCGATGCTGGAGGCTGTTCAGTGTTTCTAAATGATGATGTAGACTGGACACAAACAACAACAAACATCACACAAATAAATAAAAACAGACAAAAACTATGATAAAGTGGATCGGATCTGATTCTGAACCTGTTCAAGTTTAAGTTTGTTTCATTAACTTGGTTTAAGTCAGGGGTCTGCAACCTTTAACGGTAATAGATCCATTTGGACTCGTTTTCTACTGATCAAAACCTAAAAGGAGCCGCATGGTCTTACTTTAGCCTTTAAGAAACTTGGATTTGCATTCATGACCTTTTTTTTTTTAATAATATGATCTATTTTTTGGCACCAACAAAATCAAAAATATAAAAAGAACCTAGCATCTCTTGAAATGTGATTTTTTTTTTCTTTTTTTTAACTGATTTTCTGTGTCAAACAGGATCATCTCAGTGTGTCTCTAGACAGCTTTTTTATTTTATTTTATTTATTTTTGGTAATTTTTCCCCTCTTTGTCCTCAGCAGTCTTACACTGCTGGGTTTTGTTATTTTAGTTTGGATCTTGGTAGTCTTAGTTTTCAGGCTTTGTTTATTTGTTTTCTTTAGGTAGTTTTGGTTAGACAGACATTATCAGGAGCTGCTGACTCTGACGGTCGACATGTTTGGATCAACAGTCTCCACGACTTATTTATGTTTGAACAAGGATCCACCATGGAGAGATAAAAGAGACACATGTGGATCTGGATCCGCAGGTCGCAGACTCCTGGTTTAGATTATAGATCAGAAATATTACAAAAAGCAACAGCTCCATTTAAACTTTGAGTTTGAAAATAGTTTGATTAATCATGACCCAGGATGTATATAAAGAAAATTAAAGTTTCAGAGTATTTCTTTATCCATATCATTTGGAATCAGGAGCAAATGCAGTTAAAAAGTTTGACATTGTTACATATAAACCACAATCAGCAAACGTCCTGCTCCACTCCATTCTGATCATCCTCTAACAGACAACTAGATCCATGAACGTCTTTGTTTTCCTCGTCTGAGCTGGAATCTGGATCTAAACAAATAACTTCAATATTGCTCGACATTTTTGCCTCACCAGTAATGTCTGGTTGGAATTATGTGGCTGTAAGTTAGAGGGAGAGCACGTAAACAAGGGGCTGATGGGAAACAAAGGTAGGCTCACTCTAGGGGTGCCACAAACGATTAATTTAATAGTCGACTAATCACCGATTATTTTTTCCGATTAGTCGACTAATCGGGTCATGCACAAACTGGATGTAAAGCACACATCTTAACCATAATTAGCTTTAAAACTGAAAAAATCCTAAATTGTCCAAAATAGCTAGCATGTAGCTGAAATATTAGCTAAGCTCCAAACTAGCCGAAAAAAAATGAAAAAAACTAAATTAGCCAAAACAGATAGCATGCAGCTGAAATATTGGCTAAACTCCAAAATAGCCTAAACAAAATCTTAAATTAGCCAACATAGCTAGCATGTAGCTGAAATATTAGCTAAACTCAAAAATAGCCTAATAATCCTCAATAAATGTCAAAATAGTCCAAAAAGATAGCAGGATGCTATTATATCTTTTAACTTTACTACACTCTGACTCCATATAATATAAAGTAACGACTAATCGATTATTAAATTAGTCGTCGACTAATTTAATAGTCGATTAGTCGTCGATTAGTCGACTAATCGTGGCAGCCCTAGCTCACTCCATGCCAACATCCCGCCCACAACTCAGAGGGAAATTTCTAATGAACTCTGCAGAAACTATGTTCTAGAAAACGACACAGGTTTAAGATTTTGGCTAAAAATGGTGTCATCATAATTAAAAGACCACTGGGAACGCTTTGAAAATACATCAAAAGACGATGGGATTGGGTATTTTAAAGAAGAGACGTTTTTACATTTGTAATCAAATAAACTGCTGTCATTCCGGGATGCAGGACCTGTTCTGTCTCAGTCACAGTGGATCTGTACCGTAACCAGGTAATGGTGGTTTCAGACAGCTGTTGAGGGTGACACTCATCTCTGTGTTTGCAGTCAGACCGTGGACCTACTGATGAAGGAATCTGGCTGCCGCCTGGAGCATGCCTCTGCCACCAAGTTCCGGAACCACGTTCTGGATGGAGAGTGGGATAAGGTGAGTGAACGTTCCTGAGCTTTCCAACAAATCCAACAACCAATTTACTGATCAGCAAACCTTCTTAGCAATTAGTCTACTTTCTGACTAGCCTTCCTGTTAACTTTATGACTGACTTTCTGCTCCAACTTTACAAGCAAGTTTTTAATCAATGCTTGAGCAAGCCTTCTGACCAAACTTAGTTCACTTTCCAGTCAAAAACAATTTTAAACTAGAAAAGTTGCATTACCTGTGATAATGCTAGTGTGAATGTTTTTTGCTGAAAGTAGTCGCTGAAGATGCTGAAACTTCTTGCTGAAAATGGTGAAACAATTTACTTTAATTGCTGAAGGGATTTACTGAAAATGCAAAAGCTATTTGCAAAATGTTCAATTTGCTAAAAGACTGAAAAGTTTGTTAAAGAACTATGACAGAGTGCTGAAGTTGAGCTAAATTTCAGACATTTTTAAAGTAAAATTGCTTTAAAATCCCTAATACATGCCAATTTTGCAAAAAAATAGTCTGTTCCTTAAATATGAGCTAAACTCCAAAATAGCCAAAAAAAGCTAGCTCATTGCTTAAATACTATCCAAACTCCAATACACCCTAAAATTTATCAGTAAACTAAATTAGCCAAAAAAGCTAGCACATTTCTTAAATGCTAGCTAAACTCCAAAATAGCCTACAATTCCTCAGTAAACTAAATTAGTCAAAAATGTTAGCCTGTTGCTAAAATAGAAGCTAAACTGTAAATTAGCCTAAAAACCCCAAATACATAAAAAAATGAGCCAAAAACGTTAGCATGTTGCTAAAATATTAGGTCAACTCCAATTTTTTTCAAAATGACTATTATAAATGAAAACATACCCCATGAATATATTTAAAGGCTTAAAATGACAGTTTAGAGTTTGCATGTTTGTTGTGTGTTTTCTGTAGACAAACAGTGCTGGTTGTGTTGAGCTCTGCTCTCCTTGTCTGCAGGCTGACAGTGACCTGAACGAGCTGAAGGCTTTGATGCATTCTCCGAGTGCTGTTGTGGTGAGTGTGGTTTATCTATAGGTCAAAACTCCACGCAGAAATAAGACATCTCCACGCACGTATCAAACATTCCTCGTGGACGATTCAGACCCCCCCCGAGTGCTTTCTGCTGCTGCCAGATCGCCAGTTAAATTCTTCTTTTCCAACCAAAACAGTATTTTTTCACCAAAATGGGAGTGGGGGGGTGGTGTAAATGACATTCCCTCTGGATTAATCCAGCCTCCTCGTCTACGCGGTCCTCTATAAATGGACATGCTGGTTTGGTTTCTGCGTGGTTGAAATCTGCACTCTCTAAATGTTAATAGGAAGTTCTATTTGAACATCGTTCACCTTAAGAAGGGGCGGAGACCTCAGGAATCGCAGTAAGACCGCAGGAATCACAGACTCAGTTGCCATAGTGATTGATTGTGAGTGATTAACCCGCTTCGTGAAATGAGTTTGCTTTAACCCACTTTCATGGGTTTAACTTACCTCTGTTTCTGAAACCAGAAACTGAGAGTTTTCTTTAACTCAGAGTTCACTAACTCAGAGTTTCAACAAAACCCGCTTCTTAAAACGGGCCCCAGAGCTGATCAGTTGGATAGGCCTGAATAAAAACCACGAGAAGCATGATTTTGTTTCCACAGTGCTCCTGTCTTTCTCTGCTCTGTCCACACAGAGGATGAAGTTTCTGCTCCTGCAGCAGAAGTACCTGGAGTTTCTGGAGGACGGGAAAGTCCTGGAGGCCCTGCAGGTGCTGCGCGCCGAGCTGACACCTCTGAAGTTCAACACGGAACGCATCCACATCCTGAGCGGGTCAGTCCACAGACACGGAGGCCACATCTATTACAAACAACAGACCAAAGCACAGGACTCAGAGGATCAGACACTGAGATTACAAAATTAGCAATGCTGAAGCTTATTTATCTAAATGTGAGATTTGGGTTCTGTCAATCAACCTGTTTGTTCGGGGGTTTGGGAGAAATTTAGGGAGAGGGCTGATGCATGAGACAGAATGAAGACGTTTAAAGAGCATAGATCCACTAATAAATAATAAATAGACTAAGAACAACACTAGAGAGTTTTATTCTACTGTCTTTGTCATTAGTCACAAACCAGAGAGAATTAAACTGTAAAGTCTCCGTGCAGGAAAAGAAGAGGAGCACACTTCATTCTTAGTTCTTGATTTTCTCCTTATAACAAGAAAATTAACTTTGTTTTTTTGTTTAAATGAGAAAACAAAAAAAAAAAAAAAGTAGGGCAGGTAATTTTCGGCTTCCGTAAAACACAACAGCGAAGATGCAGCCATGTATGCACACAGCCGTGTCGGTAAACAGCTGCTTTTAAGACGTACTAAAAATAGATTCATGTGAGCAGCAAAACCCTTTTCCTTGTGTTCATATTGATGTCATTGTAGACAGTCCAATTTTTTATCTTCTGCTAAAGATGACTTTTTATTTAAGGCATTAATGCGTTTCCTTTTAGACATGCACAACCCTCTGTCGGGGGGCGGGGCCATTGTCCTGTCAGTTAGACCCAGTCTGAATTCTCCCTTCCCCTTCATTTATCCCTCCAAACGGAGAGTTATGAAAAGTAGTGTCTCATATTTCGGACGTCACTTTCATCGAGGACGTCACCAATAATCGCCGGTCCGCTAGCATTACCGCAGAGCTTCCAGCGCTTGAATATACACAACAACCGAGGTTTTATAACTTTAAAAAGGTCACGCTACAACAAAAAGTCATTACTAACATTTACATGTAAACTTCTGCGGTTCAGAGTACAGCCGTGTGAAGAAATCCCTCCAAAAAAATACATTTCCTGGACACGCTTGCACTTTAACTGCCCCTTCAAATGATGGGAAGGGAGAAAGGGAAGAGTCCGGATTGGGCCTCAGTGTAAGGATTATTTTGGTATCACAGAACCCCAGATTTGATTTGACTTTGTGCCATGGTGACATCTCACTCTGGGATCTCCCTGACCACTTGAAGAAGAAGAAGAAGACTTTGGCAAACTGGAATAATGATTCATACAACACTAAACGGCCAGGAAAGACCAGCAAAGATGACGATCTGTATCTTAGTTCTGTATTTTGTAGTTTTGTTTTTTATACTTTGGGGGTCCAGAACCAATCCTGCTGGACCGATCAGAACTCTGTTTAGTTGGAGGAGCGAAGATAGAAAGAAAGGTGTAAATTAAGGTGCATCTAAAATGTAAATCATGGCTTAAATTGAGGTTAAAAAAGGAAAGAATGCATGACAGTGAGGTGGTTAAAGGTATATGATGTTAACCTAATCATAGATCAGCTGAAAGTTGTTTAAAAGTAGCTAATGACTACTTCACTCTAGGAGAAGAATATCAACTTCAACATAACCTCAAACATGTACAATCCCATCATCACCACGATCGACCCTTTTCAGACAGGCTGGGGTAAATGAGGAGGATTCTGAGAGTGCTAATGTGTCTGTGTATTGTGTAGTTACCTGATGTGCAGCCATGCAGAGGACCTGCAGGCCAAAGCGGAGTGGGAGGGGAAAGGTTTGGCGTCCAGAACCAAACTGCTGGACCGTCTGCAGAGTGAGTGCAGTCTGTCAAACCCAGCCCCCTTCCAGCCCTTTGCATCTCTTCGTAAGCATTATTCGTTCATGAGCACACCTGTAATTCTGTCTTCTGTTCTTAATGCAGTTTGTTTGGAACAAAGCATCAGCTCATCTTCAAGACTATGGAGCTAAATCGGGGCCAATATTAGCCCAAATAAAATAAATTGAAAATATTTTATTGTTTGGCCAAAAAAAGGAAGTAAACTGTCCAAAACCTTTTGCTAATTTAAAATAAACAAAATTTAAAATTATTTTCAAATGTTGTGTTTTTTAGGTTTCAAAACTCAAAATTTAAATATCAAAACTTTTTTTTTCAGCCTCAACTTTTTTTTTTGGTCGTTTTTGAATCTGAACATTTCTGGTTCAAAACTTTTGGCCCCATTGTGGTGCGTTGGGGCGGGGGCGAACACGAAGGACCAATCAAAATCGATTCAGTCGCGGTGCGTTCACTGACTCAGAGAACTGTGATAATTACCGTCAGAACATGTCTGTTTAGTCTGAACTATCATAGTCTGAAGTTGTCCCAAGACGAGAAGTTTCATTTTAGTAAAGTGCAGGACTGTGTAATAGAAGATGTTCACATCACAAAAAATGTTTTTTATGCCTAATAAAATGTAAGACTGTATTTTAAAAAAGTTAATCCCTGTAAGAGTGGGATTCCAACCTGGGTGGGTCCGAGTAAAAGGATTATGAGTCCTGCGCTTCACCACTGCCCCACTGGGGAGTTCTATGTAAATTATGTACATTTTCAAAATTGAAAACAAAAAAATATATAAATAATTTTTTTAAAATAAATTGGAAATAAAGTTCTGAAACTGAAATTTTGAGTTTAGAAACCTAAAAAAACTGAACTTTTAAAGCTGAAAAAAATTATCTTTATTTTCGAATAGCAAAAAGTTTTGGACATTTTACTTTTTTTTTTGGCCAAACATCAATATTTTTTTAAATTTGTTTAATTTGGGTTTTAAATAACATTGGCGCCGATTTAGCTCCATACAAGACCCTCTGAAGGCCTTAGTCACATGAACCTGTATGGGGGTTGACCCGTACCAGTGCTGGGGGACGTTTGGGTTGTCTGGGACCCATAGAGGGTCATTAGCTGTGTTCCCATTAACTCTGAAATTGCACAAATTGAATTTTCGACAATAAATTCTCTTAATGGAAACACCACAATTTTGAAAAAACTCGCATTGATCGGAAAAAAGTTTTTTGCGCTTAGAGGAGGTGGTATTTGGGGGGTATGGAATAGACTTTTTTCTCAAAACTGCAATGGAAACACTTTTTTCCAATTAAATGCGCTTCTTGGTATGACGTGGCCGCCCTGAGCGCAGCACTGTGGGCGCCATGAGAGGTCCAACAGAGTCACAGCTCATTATAAGTTGTGTATCAGACAGAATCGTACAGCTCCTCCATAAAATCACCAACCAAGATTTCATCTTCGTTTCATCCATAGACGCACATTTGCAGCTTGCAGCCTGAATTAGACGCAGAAGTCTCCTTTGAGGATGAGTGTGAGTGTCGTGACAGAAACTCAAATGGACCTTGTCGTGTTTTCAAACAGAAAAAAGGGTCCAGCTGTTTACTTGTTAGAATGGTTATTTTTTAATACCGCTGACCAGGTTTCTCGTGTGCATCTGAGACGGTCAAAGGACTAGCTGCACCACACTGCTGTGACGTCACCAAATGCTCCCTTTTGGTGAATCAAATAATAAAAAAACACTTGTTCTTATCCATCGTCAAGATTTTAATTACTTATAGTGCGAGTTAATCTGTGTATATTCGCATAATTATGATTTAATGGAAACGGTGTAATCGCAAAACTGTGTTTTTTCAAATGTGTTTGATAAAGTTTTGTGCATATGTGTAATGGAAAGGCAGCTACTAACAGTTTAGTGTGCCAGATGAGCTTTAAATGGGACAGAGAACGTTAATCGATTTATTTCTTTCAGTCAATATTAACAAGTGTTCAGATTTGTATAACTACATCAGTTTACCTCTGAAGAAATAGCTGGCGAAATGCAGTTTTTTCTCTAGGACAGAGATTGTCACAGAGAAAAAAACAGAAAAAAAGGTTGAAAGCTTAAAACGGGGGTTCCAGTCGAGGACAACAAAGCCAATTAATTTCAGGTGCAAATGATGGGTTTTTTTTGCGGCCGGGTCCTGCAGGGGGAGGGACTTCCAGCTATTTATTTTCAAGCATCATATTTTATCTTTGTGCCCAGATTCTCTTGAAGAACAGCCCCTTTCAGGAAGTCTGCTCTGCCAGCACCGTTCACCCCAACACCCAATTTCTCCACAGATCTAGCAGTGATCAGCAAAAAAACGTTGATTTTAGATGCAGAATACTGTATATCTTCCAGTGGTGTCCTGTCTTCAATAAATTCAAGCTAAAACAGGTATTCGTAGTTTTAGACACAGGGATCCTTTAAGACCCCTCCCCCGGTCGGGCACAGTCGTGCATATGCTGAGTGTATTTGTGTTGTGAACCAGTGTAGTGTACTAAAGGCAGATATATGGTATGTGAATCCATCTTTGAAGAAACTTGGATAAGGTTCATTTTCATGGAAGAAACCAAGAAAGAGACTCTAGGATGACATCATGACATGGGCGGTACCCACACGCAGCGGCAGACGTAACCTCAGGAATCGAGTTGTTTTACTTCCGGGTAGTAAAAAAAAAAAAAAACTCATGAAAATAACTAATATTTCATAAATAATTTGTTTTTTAGTGTTCCAAAGGTAATATATGATCATATATATGAATATAGTTTTACCCTGAAAGACTTTCTTAAGCCTTTCAGAGTTAACTATATCCATATATACATATATGATCATATAGATGGATATAGAGCTGTGTGGATTCCCTTCTCATCACTGTCCTGATAGGCTTATGAAAATCATGTTATGACTCCTGTAAATGCTACATTTCAAATATGTTTCTGGACGCCCTCACCTCACTGTGAGAGGGTGACTGCTCACTCCAAAGCCATGTGGACCACTGCCATTGTCGAACTCAATCACACAGGGGGCCAAAATCCAAAACACATTTTAAGTCGCGGGCCGAACAGAATAAACATTTATTGAACACTCTGAAACTACATTTTTAAAACTTTAAAACCAAAACTTTTTAACATATTTATGAACTAGACATACATCATTACCTGTGATAATGCTAGTGTGAATGCTGTAAGCTGAATTTGGCCGCTAAAGATGCTGAAATTAATAGCTAAAAAACGCTGATGCTGATAGCTGAAATTACTTTAGTTAATTAATGAAAACCCTGAAGCTGATAGCCAGCTGAAATATTAGCTAAGTGCCAAATCAGCCTGGAAAAACTGAGAAAAAAACAAACAAAACTTTAGGTTAGCCAAAACACCATGTAGCGGAAATATTAGCCAAACTCCAAAATAACCTGAAGAAATCTTGTTAAATGCCAAAAATGTCCAAAGAGCTGACATAATGCCAATTTTTAAAACTTTAAAACTTCAACTTTTTAACATAATTATGAATAATAAAAAGACAGGAATATTATTCCAGAATAAATCAACTTAAACCTTAAAGAACTTTCAATATTTTACCCTCCAAAAAAATATGTTTGGTCAAAATTATACAAGTTAGAAATAAGTGCAAGATAACATCGGATCATTAATGACAATAAAATAAATTGAACTGGAGGGCCGGATAGAATTACTCGAAGGGCCGGATCTGGCCCCCGGGCCTCAACTTTGACACACTATCATTAGGTCTTTTCACTGATGGATGTATGTCTCAAAATTTCACAACTTGCTATCTCTTACCGGTCAGCAGAAAAGCTGAATCGACATTAGCTTGAGCAAATGTTGATTCAAGAGATGTAATGAAAACGGTTCCGAAACAGACTCCCACCATGCTGTCTCAGGTGGGCTAATATACGTTAACATTAATCAGTGTGGAAATCAGGAATAAGCTCATGCTGAGGTTGTCAAAATCACATTTTTTTGCTTGTTTTTCCTCAGTATGGCCAAACTTTAAAAGGACAGAAGGTTTTAGAGGATGAGGTGCAGAAACTCCGGATCAAATGAACCACATGGACGGTCCTTTATTTTTACAGTGCTTTAACTGTGACTAATGCAGACCTGCCAGAACACTGTCCCACTAAAATAATAGTTATCTTGGCAATAAAGCAGTCTTTTTCTGATGGTTTGTATAAGGGGAAATATTTCACAAACTCCCCCCTGATTCTAGCTCCTAATAAAACCCTGCATAGTTGCACTAATTGTATGAAATGAATAAAAAGATACAAAAAAGGCTGTACATTGTGGATGTGAGGCTGAGGGTGGGACTGCGTTTCTCATGATAAAAACAAAGGCAGAAAAAGCAGCTGCAGAAGTGGTTATGGCAGAAGTTGCTGGAACGTCTCAGGCCAAAGAGTTTTATGATATCAGTCGCAGGCCAGCAGGGTCATGATGGCAGCGCGGCCCTGCTGGGACTTGAAAGACTATTCCACGCTGCCATGCACGAAAGCAGCAGCAGCAGGGCAGCAGATGGTGTGAGGTTTGTGTGAGAGAAGTTTAGGAACCTCTTCAAACAGCAGGAGCATGATCACATTAACACATTTGTACACGGAGAAAAGCTGCTAGAGCTAAAAAGGCATGAAATGAGAAAAGAATCTGATGCATTTATTCTGAAAATATGCTGACAGTGAAGCCCGGTTTGGCTCTGCGTTTTAACGTGCAGTCTCCGCTGCTCCACTGAGCGGGGCTCGGGCTGAATCATAATCCCCACGTCAACCTCTGGTTGCTCAGGCTTCAGAGGGGATGGAAAAAGAGCTGCAGGAACACCTGCTAATGATTCACAGAACTGGATCGCATGGCTGTTAGAAGATGAGAATGAGTCACCTTCTTTTTTTATCCCGTCATGACCGCACAGGTAGGAACCGGTGGATGCTCCACCAGGGATCCGATCCGTTTGACTGGCTCCAACTCCAAGACATCTCCCTCTTTTTAATGTACATGAGAAACGGCACAGACAGCACTCTGACTTTGAGTAATGGACGGAGGGTAAAATTTCCCCTTTGAGATGCTGGAACCAGTTGGGAAACCACAGCTATTTAAATGCAGGAAATCTTGATTTTATAAAATGATAATATGATCTGCTCTGGGGACAAGCGCTGGCGTGAAAGCCCCCCTGCTCCTTCTAGTTCATCTCTTAACGAGAGTTGAGAAGAAGATGAGTGAGGAAGACATAGTGTGTGTCAAGAACAAAAAATGAGGAGACTTTCTTTTTCTTTTCCTTTTTTTGTCCACCTGCTGCTACATGGAAAAAGCGTACGGCCTAAATGACGGAGAAGAATGACCAGACTTGAAAGTGGACCATCAGTCTCCTTTTATAGTCACTCCTTCTCTTTCCCCAAACCTCTCCGCTTTCATTTCTCATCATCTATCAGCTAGCATCCGCACAGCCAAATGCTGATTTTACAAACCTGAAAAATGATCACTGCTTTTCATCTCCGCGCAGCTTTTCTCCCTGAACAGTCTTGATGTAGGAGAAATTAAATTCCTGCAGACTGGAAACCGAGTCGCTCATGCTTCAGTTTTATGGATGCATTTCTCTTATGTGGATAGGCTCTTTCCACACCAGGAGGAACATCAAAAGGGACTTTTGGAGTTTCATGAACGTGGATCTATAATCATTGAATAAGAATCAAACAGCATATTGTGAAGAGGTCCACACAAAATAACCCCTATGAACCCCCAGTCCTCTGGCTGAATATTTGAGGGGAAATGGTTAAAAATCAGTTCATGTTTATCTTTGCGATGCTGCACAGCTCCTAAAGACCCACGGCAATGAAGATTGTGTTTTTAACATGTTCTTGTAGTATTTTTGTCATGATGGATGACATATATAAAGACATTGTTCCTAAAAGTTTATATTTATGTTAAGTCTATAATCAGTAGGCTACAAGCTCCCTGCTCCACTGCATTCGGATTCATCACCTTGCAGTAATAGATCCATGAACGTCTTTGTTTTCCTTGTCTGAGCTGGAATCTGGATCAAAACGGGATAACTCTGATATCGCTCACTGTTTTTGTTACACCAATAATGTTAAGTTAGGGCAGCAAACAAGTGGGAGAGAGGGTAAACAAAGGGATGATGGGAAATTAGCAGAGGCTTACTCCGCGCCAAGAGTTCTACCCAAAACTCAGATTCATTTTTAAAGGACTAGTAATGGCCTGGGACAAAGCTAAAATGCGTATCCAGATATATTCTATATGTTCTAATGTATCAAAAATAACAAATAATTACCGTTGACAAACGCAGGTTTTTGTAAAATTTGACAAAATCAACGACAAATCACACTCGCATTTCGCCCTGCTTCAGAAACGGCTCGATTCGGGTCACGTGACGCGTTGACGTCATGTGAGTGAGACAGCGCCAGCAGCAGAATGCAGGCGGACCCGGGGTGTCTGCAGATACATGTATGTGTGTGCGCTGCAGCAAAGTTGAATTCTATAAACATCAGTGTTATGGTACGACGGAGTATTAGGGCCACCAAAAAATAAAATATAATGATTTTTAAAGTCGTAAATTTACGAGATTTACAATCGAAATGAGCCTATTGTGAATGAACACTGTGAGCAGAACCAGACCGACTAAACTGTGAAAAGCTTCTGATTTCAACAGGTAAACTGAATGTTTAAAACATTGCACATGTTTGGAAGTTTCTTTGTTTGATTTGCAGTTTATTAATCATTGATGGTGGCTTGCAGGATCTCTGCAGATCCGTTGATGAAACCATCGACACTCGCAGCGGTCCACTTCCAGTCATTTCTTCCTCCGTGAAAGATCAGATCTCATTCATTTCTGTGTGATGCTTTCATCTGAAGAGGAATCGTTTTCGGAATTTTCAGTGCACTTAGCTAACGTGACAGGCTGTTGTCATCCCCTGTTGTTGTGTGTTGAAACGGGACGATTCATGTGGAGAACGGGGCGTACGGAGCACTGTTTACATTCTCCTTTGGTGGTGAAAGAGCTTCTGGGTATGTGAATAAAGTGATTAAATAAGTGAATAAATAAATAATAATAAAGTGGCGGACGGTCCTGCAAACATGTCTCTAAGCTCTTTATTTTGCATATGAAACTCTGCATTACCGACCCGGATAGTCGGCATCATTGATGATTTGATTTAGAGTCGCCAAAAGGTTCCGATCTGAAAAATAAAGCTTCACGAGATGCTCCACGTCTTCCAGCTTCGAGCATGGCTCTGATAAACTGACAGCTTTCGTTTTCATTCTCAGCATCACTGTCAGTGTCATTGCCAGATTGTGAGCTCTTATTTTACGCGCTGGCGGCTCAAATTGATAGGGCTTTACAGTCCTCAAACCACAAACACCCGGCGCCTCTGAATCAGCGTCACTTTCAGAACAAATGTTTCCACAATCTGAGTCTGAAGACAGAATTGTGGACCTGTAAATATCGCCGCTATCGCTAGCTCCGACACGCAAAGGAGAAGCCATCTTGCTATATTGACCTCTGTTACGTCACACGCACCACGTGACCAAAACGGAGCTTTTAACCCGGAAGAGGAAATTTGCATATGGATTGGCCGCAAAAATGCTGTTTTATTTCAATATTTCTTGCTCAAAACATGCCAAAACATTTGGAAATTGTAAATATAAGGCGAAATACAGTTAACACGGAAAATGACCCACAACCCCATTACTAACCCTTTAAAGAAAACCCCTGCCGCTCTGAAGAAACTTTGTCCTAGAAAATCAGCCAGTCTTTATCTATATAGGACTTTTACTTTAAAAATAACACAAAGTGCTTTACCCTAAAACAAATCAGACAAAAAGAAATAAATTAAAAACAATTACAAAAATTAAAAGGAACAAAGTCCCTTCCCCCAGACCCGAACCCCCCCACCCCCCACCCCTTAGCCGTTTGAAATAGACAAGAGTTAGCAGGCTGAGCTCGTAAGTAAGTTGGTTGCTGTAAACGGCAATAGTTGGAACCTCTCTCTCTGAACAGCCACATAGCCAACCAGCATCAGAGCCGGGGACCCGCCTCACCACACTGGAGATGCAGTGACTGGACAGCAGCAACCCAGAGGGGGAGGAGCCAAACGAGGAAGAACTGGAAATAAAAATTAAAATAAAAATGGGAATAAAAGTAAATGTATCAATAAAAGCAATCAATAAATAAACAATAAAAGATTTAAATATGGAATATTTAGTAATAAGTTATTAATAATACAGTGAACATTTAGAAAACGTGATAAAATAGAATAAAAAACAAAAAAATAAATATATAATAAAAGTGGCAAAAAATTAGCTAAAAGCTAGGTTAAAAATGTGGGTCTGGAGCCTTTCTTAAAAGCATCTATGTTCTCTGCAGCTCCTCTGGTAGACCATTCCGCAAACAAGAGCCATAGTGCTAAAACGATGCATCTCCATAAGTTTTAATTTTCACCCTTGGAATGACTAGAAGACCAGTGCCAGAGGATCTTAGCGAGGGTTCATATTTAACTAAAGTTCTAACAGATAAGAAGGCGCCAGACCATTAAGACATTTAAAAAACATTAAAAGGATCTTAAGATCAATCCTGAAGCTCATGGGGAGCCACTGCAGGGATTTTAAAATTTTGGAGCTGCAGGAAATGATTTGCCATCCATAACTTTCACATCTAAAATACAATAAAAAAAAATAGAATGACATGAGTTCACTACAACCTTGACACAGTTTTTTTTTAGATTTTGTCTAAAAACGGCAAAATCATAATTAAAAGACCACAAGGAACAATTTAAAATAGACCAAAAGATGACTGGAGTGGAACTTTAAGAACTGTTTCTATACGTCATCAGTTATATAAGTTCAATTCTTCCCACTCCTTTTCAAGCAATCAATCAAACCCTACTATAGCTAATAATTACTATATTTAATACATAAAATGTGACAAAGGTGAGTCTTTGTTTGTGTTTACTTTTTTCTAATCAATGCATTCCATCAGTTCTGTGATGAGGTATGCTTGAAAATAAAGAAGTGTTCTCTTCATGTTCTCACAGATTCTTTTCTTCAGCTGCTTCTGAAGAAGACGCTGCGTCTATATTCCTCCCTTCCCTCCTCCTTGATCCTTTACTTACATCAACCGACCTCTCCTTATCCCAGCTGTCTATCACTACATCTTCTCCCATCCCTCCCTCCTGTGAAACAGCTCCCAGCTTCCCCGCCGTAACTTAATACACGGCCAATCAGCTCCAGGCTTTAGAGCCATGCTCGCTGCAGACTTTACAGCTGCACGCCTCGCTTGTAAGTCAAACATCTGCAGCACCTCGGCCCTCCTAGGCCGGGACGTGAGCATCTGCAGTGTGGGTGGACTGACTGTGGGAGTTCAGCAGAGACAGAAGGATGAGAAGAGCAGAGAAAGCTCTGCCTGGATGAGGGAAGATAACCCACATTTAAAAACAGAAAAAAGACTTAAAGCTTTGCATAAATGCAAGGTTGTAGTAAAATCAGGTCTTTTTTAATTTTGGGGGAAAAATAATATATTATTAATAAATGTGCATTAAGTATTAACACAATTAAAATGTTACCGCTCTATTGTAAAAACTTTCAGCACTTAATATTGTTAAATAGTGCTGCCACAAACGATTATTTTATTACGATTAGTCAACTAATCAGGTCATGTGCAGAATGGATGTAAAGCACACATCTTAACCATCATTAGCTTTAAACTAACTAAAATCTAGATATATAGCATTACCTGCAATAATGCTAATGTGAATGCTGTAAGCTGAATTTAACCGCTGAAGATGATAGCTAAATACGCAGAGGCTAATAGCTGAAAACACTGAAGTTGATAGCCAACTAAAATATTAGTTAAATGCCAAATAAGTCTAAAAAACAGAAAAAAGCCTATGTTAGCCGACAGCTAGCATGCAGCTGAAATATTAGCTAAACTCCAAAATAGCCTTAAAAAACATTAATAAAGGCCAATAGTCCAACGAGCTAGCATATTGCCATTATAACTTTCAGCTTTACCTCTCTCTGACTCCATATAATCTAAAGTTACGACTAATCAACTACTAAATTAGTCGTCAACTATTTCTAAAGTCGATAAGTCGTCAATGAGTCACTAATCATGGCAGCTCTATTGTTAAATGTAACTAAAGTGACTGAAACAGCAGCCGTCTTGAGCCTCTCATACAAATGATTAAACAATGAAGATCAGTTAATGGTAGCAGCACGTTTTTGTTATAAAGATTTATACAAACAACATGAAGGAAAAAGTGATTATTGCGTCAGTGCTGTCATGAATGCTACCTCAAATTAGCACATCGGAGGTGTAGAAAGGAGAAGTTATGGAGAAGGATGAAAAAGGAGGAGGGTTTGGAACACATCTTCCCTTGAAGGCAATTATCTGGACAGACGGACGGGAATGTAAAGACAGCGGATGAGTGATAGGAGGAAAAGTGGGATGTCCTGTCCCCCACTGAGGCCCCGCAGGCTCGGTAGCTGCAACCGCCTGCCAAAGTATAACCTCATCTTGGGTTGGAAGCACCTGGCTATTCACAGCAGAGCATTCAAGATTTCTTCTACAGCTGTCTGAGCATGTATTACATGTTTGGAGGGACAGCAGGGGTCTCTGTCATTTAGTAACTTAACTCAAGTCAGGGGAATCATCGTGGCATGCATCCCAGCTCGCTCAGTGCAGGTGATGTTAAGCAGGGAGCTGTGAGAGCTGTGTGGATTCCCTTCTCATCTTACAATTCTTATATCCCGTCACTACAACAGAAGGCTATACATCTCTGATGTCATGAACTAGTGCATGCAGCTGCTTAATAAATCAGTGACTCCAACTTTCCTTGAGTTTCAACATAAAAATAGATGGTCTAAAGCACATATGTCAAAGTCAAGGCCCGGGGGCCGAATCCGGCCCTCCGGGTAATTCTATCTGGCCCTCCAGATCATTCTATTTTATTGTTACTAATGACCTGATGTTATCTTGACCTTATTTCTAACTTGTATAATTTTGACAAAATATATTTTTATGAAGAGTAAAATATTGAAAGTTATTTAAGGTTTCAGTTAATTTATTCTGGAATAATATTCCTGTATTTTTATTATTTATAATTATGTTAGAAAGTTACGGTTTGACAAATTGGCATTCGAATAGCTTTTTGGACTATTTTTACATTTATTACGATTTGATTAGGCTATTTTGAAGTTTAGCTAATATCGCACCTACATGCTAGCTGTATTGGCTAATTTGGGCTTTTTCTCCTGTTTTTTAAGCTATTTGGAGAGGCTAATTCAGCTACATGCTCGCTGTTTTGGCTAATTTAGGGTTTATTCAATGTTTTAGGCTATTTTGAAGTATAGCTAATATTTCAGCTATATGCTAGCTGTTTTGGCTAATTTAGGATTTTTTTTGTTTGTTTGTTTTTTTGGCTATTTTGGCATTTAGCTAATATTTTAACTGGCCATCAGTTTCATCGTTTTTAGCAATCAATTTCAGCATCTTCAGCTGTCAGCTGTTGAATCTTCAGCAGCCAAACTCCTCTTACAGCATTCACACTAGTATTATCACAGGTAGTTATATATCTAGCTCATAATTGTGTTAAAAAGTTAGTTTTAAAGTTTTAAAAATGTAGTTTTACAGTATTCAATAAATGTTTATCCTGTTCGGCCCACGACCTGAGGTGTGTTTTGGATTTTGGTCCCTTGCACTTTTGAGTTTAACACCTCTGGTCTAAAGAAAGGGATCCTGGAGTTTGGTTTCGGAGGCAGGTCTGATCTACCTGTAGGACATCTCCCAGGTCAGCAGTGCTGATGTCCGGGTCTTCGGTGGTGTTGAAAGGAACAGGCGTGATCCTGACAAAGGTGAGAACACGAGGTTCAGGGTATCTCCACAGCATCACCCCGGGGCTGTCCTCCGTCTCACTGTAAAACACCACCTCATGGGGTCCAGGCAGTCTCCGGGAACCTGCAAACACACATCACACAATCACACATCAATAAGATAGCACAAGGGTTAATATTAATTAGTTGGACCAATTATTCCCTTTTTGATAACACAACAATTGTTGCATTACATCCGTTACGTTATCCCTCTACTGTTTACATCATGTGACCGTCGGCTACCATCAGAGGTGGGACCAAGTCATTGTTTTGCAAGTCCGAGTCAAGTCCCAAGTCTTTGTCCTCAAGTCCGAGTCAAG